>NC_056624.2:174034325-174379325 GCF_002870075.4 Lactuca sativa | reverse complement strand
GGTCCGCCTCACGGGCCTTCAATCTATCCGGGCCACCCTGGGTTTGCTGGCCTTCAGTACAAACAAAGACCGCCTCAACCCAACCACACATACACCGTGTCGACATATATATACATAACAGACAATCATGCAAATAACAATCCAATAATGACTAGACAGATCTCACAGATCATTAAGCATAGCATCATCCTCTCTACCAGGGTACAAATCAAGCAGATCACAATAGTACTCAATCATACGATAAACTAGGATAACAATCCAAAGGGACGACATTGGTACCTTCAACCCATAAGTATAATGATGACAACTCACCTCGCAAACTGAATAGAACTGATGACGCCCGATTCCGAATCTCAGCTCTCTGCACGATAACTGATTCGATTAAATGACCAGTTTCTATAAGACTCCAAAATACCTAAAATACCCTCAAGGTCAAACTTGGTCAAAGGTCAAGGTCAACAGTCCACGTTGACCCAACACGCTATGTTTTCTTGCAAACACGTCGTGTTCCGTCAGCAACCAGACGGTCACGGAAACCTTATCCGACACGCCGTGTTGTCTTGCAAACACGTTGTGTTTGCCCGAGTTCCAACAATTTAATACATTCAGCTGCTTTCTTCCATTCCAAGAGCTCTAAATCCCATATCTAGTCCAAAATACTATTAAGAAGGATAAAGTTTCCAACTTGTTCCACTGGGACTACTCAAAGGGTCCAAAAAACCCAACCACAAAGCTTGAAGATACAAGGGCTTAACCAATAAGCACTTAATCCTTAAAGTCTGAAACCCCTCTTTTCAAGAAGAGATTTTAGCACCAAAACCATCCCAAAGGTCGGTGCTTTATAGGCATGCATGTCCAACGCATGTCTTGAACCCATATTAGGTCAAAATGGGGATTTATGACCTAATCTCTATGCATGGAATCAAAACTCAACTATAACCCAGATCCAAGACTCTACTAGGTCACCTAGACCTAGAGATTCATAAAGTTGCAAACTTTATGATATCTAACCATCCTAACTTTCAAGAACAAGAAGCTAAAGGGGAAAAACGCAAGATCTAGTGTAAGTCCCCAAAACTGCTTGTGTATCAATCAGATCCAATTGATGGTGCGGAATCCCAATCAATTGGATGATGTCAGATCAATATAGAAGAGAAGGAGAAGAAGAAGAAGATGAATCTATGATGTATTGATGATATGAGTGATGCTCCTTACAATAGATTCTCTCTCACACACACTTCTTCTATCTAACTTTCTCTTTTTACAAGATGCTCTTTTTTAACCTTCTTTTCAACCATACACTCCCACATGCACTCCTCTATTTATATGGACCTCCAGCCATACACATGTGTACAGCCGCACACCCTGTGTACGGCCGTACACAGGGTGTGCACCTGTACACACAAACCGCAAACACATGCAACATTACATAAAAATATATTTTCCAAGAAAAGCAAAGTATAAACCATATTTTTGACCCAACAATCTCCCCTTGGTTTATAGCTTTCTTTTCTAAATGATGCAACAAGCTCCCCCTAAAAAATAGCTGGCTTTCTTGTCAATCTTCAATGAGAGCTTTGGCTTCAATATTAATCTTCAAATTCTTCACAGCTTCAAGATGAACTTGATGAATCTTCAATGAATGACTTCATATTGAGCGGTTGGGCTTTTCTTCAGAATTTGGCTTTGAACGCACGTCGAGTGAGGAGGCTTGATAAAAGGATTCTTGAAAGATAGCACTTTCAGCTTGAGAATCTTCAGAGAGAACAAATCTTCTGATCACTTCAGCAGGTTTAAGATATCCGCAGACTGATTGAGGAGGCTTCAATGCAATCTGTCACATAATCTTCAAGTACAGCTTCACCATGCTTCTGGGGTTGACAAATTTAATGTCGAAAGAATAATCTTCATTTCTTGCTCCTTCAAATGTGAATTCTTCGATGCTCACAAATGAAGCCTTGGCTCAGAAGATCTTCAATACAGTCTCCACGAGTCTCATCTACGCCTGAAATCACTTTTCAAGACAAAACGAAACTAAAAGAAAAATTAGCACACAAATTTTTTTTTTTTTTTGGATTTTTGATATTTTCTGGAAAAATAAAACAGAAATAACACCTTTTTTAATTTTCTTTTTTTTTTGTTTGATTTTTGAATTTTTCTGATTTTTGTTTGATTTTTGATCTATTTTTAATTCTCCCCCTAAAATTTGTGCATAGAGGAAAACTATGAACAAATTTAATAAAAATAAAAATGATATCTAACTTTAAGAGAGATTTGGGATCAAAGTTTTTAGACAGCCTTTATCCACTTATCGGTACCTTTCATATTCACATCTTTGTCTGGTCGATCGTCGGTATTGTTGTCCACTTAAACACGAAAAATTGTGACAAATTTAGGACATACTATAAGTGACAAGACAATGTGATCCTAAGTTCCTAGATATTATATCTGATCCTAAGTTTCTAGATACTATATCTTAAGGACCATTAGCTGACGATGACCAGGGATATTGTTGTCCACCTAAATTGAGCAGCGAGATCTATAGACAATCTGTATATGTTCAATTTTAAGTGTACTAGAACGTGTTTCCTGCTTCCTGATATGCCCCAGCCATCAAGAACTTCCCGAGTACTCCTTACACCGGGTGAGCAGACAACCATTCAGAGAGAGGATAGATTCAGAATTCTATTACTTATTACTTATAACTTCAGAGGGGTTGAGAAGTAGAAGGTTGCATATGCTGTGTACCAGGTCGGATTAGAAGTCGTGCAGAGGAGACAACATATGGCTAACAGATAAGAAGTCTTTCACATATATAACCTGCAGAGAAATAGAGTTGCATATGTTGTGTACCAGGTCGGATTGGAAGTCACGCAAAGGAGACAACATATGACTAACAAACGGAAAGAAAGAAAATGATATTCTATAGACCTAATTTATCGGAATTTACCAGTCGCCCCATCCAACCGGAATTAAGGACATAATCCACACATCGAGGAAAAGTTAAGCCACGGTTCCAAGCACGGGTTCAATTAATGTGACGAGTAGATTCCCATATATATCTCCCTGCTCAACCTATCCGAGCGTCGTATTGTCAGGCTAAACGGATCTAACTAGGTCAAGATTTGTCAAGTCTATAAATTTCCTAAGTTCAACTCTCCCTAGTCAAGTCCATTTAAAAAAATTTCGTGCCTACCGACGCATCAAACCAGAGCATAGACCCTTCAACTTCGGTTACGTTACGCAGACTCAGGTTGCCTGTTATCACTTTATCATATCACTTCCCAAAAAATCTCCCTCAAGCACATTCCATAACCAGCATATTATTATTTTTTTGATTTTTTTAATTTTTTTAAAATTTTAAAATTTTTGTTTTGTTTTTATTTCTCCCCCTAAATTTGTGCATAGGAGAGAAACGAAAGTAAATGCGCAAATTTAAACTATCCTAAAACAAAAATTTGTCTTTAAAGCGAATCAGCTTAAGAAAAACTCAGGAGCATAGAGAAGAAAACTCCAACCGTAAGTCACCGGTTGAATTTGCATTCAGAAGGTCTGAGAACAGCACGCGTAATCTCATAATAGATCCGAAAATTCTTCATGTCATTAAGCACAAACCCCATGTGATCCCTTCCTTTCTTTCCTTCCTGCAAAGGACATATACTCTCAAACAATGTCTGAATGTTGTACAGTTGAGAGATGTCCCCTATCAAGTGCCTGGAGCAGCCACTATCAACAAATCGAAGTCTGATGATAGGCCTCCATAGCTGTTCCGACACCGAGCAGGATCAGTTGGTCTTTGGATTCCAGTCCATTTTGAAACTGGGTTGACCTTTGTCATCGTTGCATGGTACTCTCTCCCATAACATATCCTGCTTATCGCAAACAGAAGATGTAGAAATATTAGAATCGTTAGAAGATTTGGGAGAGTGATCCTTTGGAACCCATTTGTAGTTGGGTTTAACCCATTTCTTTTTCGATCCGATGGGTGCCTCGGCACTTGATTTTGAACTTGATGTCGGCCATTGAGATGATTTTGATTTTGACTTCACGGGAGCATCTCTTGGATTTGGCTTTTTAGCCGACATTCCCTTCTTGCCCTTGGGATTTTGATTCTTGGCCTTGTGGGTTTGATTCTTGGCCTTCTGCGCGTTTCAGTCACTATTTTCTGAACGTGACCTTGAGGGGTTTCTTTTAGAAAATTTTCCTCTTGGCGCGTTCTGCCACCCTTGTGCATAGTAGGGAACGTATGCACGATTTGGACAATTTCGGGCAATGTGTCCAGGTGTTCCACAGTGAAAACATGTCTTTTTTTTCACTGTGGAGTTGTTTCTTCCTGCCCCTGGTGGCGTATCCTTGCCTTGTCTCTTGCTTTTCCCACACGCACAGTTGCAACAGTCACTCTGTTTAGCATGAAAGGGTGGTCTGTATTTACCAACAGCAGGTTGATCAGAAGCAATTGAGTTCAAAGCAACATATTCAGAGTTCAAGGAGATGTTGGTTTGTTCAATGGTGTTCTCCTTGTTGTCATCTTCTGCTACTTTACCTGCACATGTAACAGAATCATTAGAAACGTTCACTTTATCCTTTTCTGGCACAACCGCAATAGGTTTCCCATATTGGAGATGTGCCTCATTGTTAATTTCTTCTTGTGTCATAGGTATGGATGTGTAGTTATGATTGAAAAGGGGAGGAACACTATCATACCCTAGACCCTTGTTTTGATTATCTTTGAATTTTAATTGGTTTTCAAATAATGACTCAACTGTCTTACTTGACGCAGTGTAATTTTTGAAACTAATATCTGTTTTTCCACACTTAATTTTCAAAGCGTCAAGTTCTTCAGTTACAGCAGCAAGTTTGCGTTTAATGTGATCATAATTTTCACACTTGTTGTTGTACTCTTCTTGTAATTTCCTAAAGTCCTTAGTCTTGGCCTTTAATTGTGCTTTTAAAGGTTTTTGACCTTTCCTTAGAGTATGGCCTTCATATTTAAGGTCCTCATTTTCCCTTATTAATAAATCGATTTGATCTCGGAGAAATTTAATCGTAGCTTTACAAGATGGAGTACATGAAACTTCATTTACTGGAATTGATGTGGAACTCATTTTCTTTTTTATTTTTTTTATTTTTTTTTAGTTTTTATTTATTTATTTTTTTTATATTTTTAATTGCCCTTTGACTTAAAAACCGAGAAAGTCAACCTTAAAAGTCAAACCGAAAAGCCAAATTTGAAAAATTAAAAGTCAAATGAGAAAGTCTAAATTTAAAGTCAAAGGTCAACTTTTAAAAGTCAAAGTCAAAATTTATGTAAAAAATCAAAAATAAAAGTTAAAAATTTAAAAACTAAAATTTTTGGATGAAAATAGAATTCTAAAATAAAAGATTTTGAATTTTGGGCTAAAAATGACAATTTTGCGAAAATAGGGGCGAAATGGAGTCCTTATGAATTAAATTTCGAAGAAAGTAAACATCTAGCAAGTTGGTTGAGATGGTAAGGCGCCGGTTGTGTAGGGGGAAGACTCGGGTTCTAATCCTGGCAGCTTCAATTTCCCTTTCTATTTTTTAATACAAGGGTGTTGTGCGAGGGCTAGAGCTGCGAAGCGAGGAGAGCCAAATGCGAAGGCCGAGAACGATGTTGCTGAGCCGTGAACCAGAGGCGAGACCGAGCCGTATACCGAGGCCGCACACTGAAACCCTAGGCGCACACTGCTGAGCCGCACACACCGACCGTATACTCCGAGCCGCACACCGAGCCGCACACCGAGACCGCACACGTCCGGACCGCACACACCTTCAACCGGGCCGCACACCTTCATCAGATCATCAGATTCGCGAAAAAAACGACGTTTTTCACCCTTTTTTGCTCTAAAACTCGATCAAAAACTCGTTTTTATGAAAAATGCAAAGAAGTAACCCCCCTTATTTTTGCGAGATCTATCCAAAAATGCTATTCTCTTTTCAAAATAAGATCAAATAAGCTCCAGATCTGAAAATTTTGATTGATACAATCAAGCTCTGATACCAATTGTAAGTCTCCAAAATTGTTTGTGTATCAATCAGATCCAATTGATGGTGCGGAATCCCAATCAATTGGATGATGTCAGATCAATATAGAAGAGAAGGAGAAGAAGACGAAGATGAATCTATGATGTATTGATGATATGAGTGATGCTCCTTACAATAGATTCTCTCTCACACACACTTCTTCTATCTAACTTTCTCTCTCTACAAGATGCTCTCTTCTAACCTTCTTTTCAACCATACACTCCCACATGCACTCCTCTATTTATATGGACCTCCAGCCATACACATGTGTACAGACGCACACCCTGTATACAGCCATACACAGGGTGTGCGCCCGTACACACAAACCGCAAACACATGCAACATTACATAAAAATATATTTTCCTAGAAAAGCAAAGTATAAAACATATTTTTGACCCAACATCTAGCAATGCACAAGGTATTTTGTGATGGGTTTTGAGCATCCTAACACTCCTATGATGTACATGCAACCCTAGAAACCTTGGATCTATGTTTTCTCTATTATACATGCAAATTTCATTTTCCAAGGTTTCATACTAACTAGCATATGATTGGGGTATATGTAATATAAAAACTAGTAGAATGACATAGCTTTCTTGTAGCTTGGATTCCTTAAGACTTTGTGAGCCTAGCACCCCAAATATGATGCCTCAAATGCTTCACACAACACCACCAACAACTTGCAATAACTTGAGAGAAGATTGATATGCACCAAAAATCGGCTAGCCCTCACTAGTATCTCTTAAGTGTCGATTTTAAAAGTATGAGGCTTCTTTATATGGTTTGCACATTAGGGTTACACGATGTAACTCATGCCTTTCCACATTCCTCATGATCCATGGTTTTTAACCTCGATGCAGTATCCATGGGGCACCACATGGGTTTAGCCCAACATGAAGAACTATGGATCATAAGCCCACTATATAAGAATGAATGATTTAGCAAATCAATCCCCATTTATTTAATTAGTCTCTTTTGATTACAAAATTAATTCCAAACTAATTCTTGATCAATAATAATTAAATAATATGATTTCATATTAATATATTAGAACTTATAACATATTAATAAATCATAAATATCCTCTTCTCACAAAAGTCTATCCAAATTGTTCCGATGCCATGCAACCCAAATGAACCATGTTAAATTGGGTCAAGTACATACCAAATATTGTTATGGACTAAGACACCTTATCCAATAGTCTCCCACTTGGATAAGTCTAATAACTATAGCTGCAAGTATGACTTCAGGATCCGACCAGCAATCGTAGCTCTTTCAAAGTCTCGTGGAACTAAGTTGTGCTATTTTAGATAAGTGATCATATAATCCTCTGTTCAAGATATCAGCTGGATAAATATATGGAACAACGTCGTACTTATTGTCCAACAGTTTGTTTCCCGATTTCCGATTTGTTGGACATAAAACTTAATCGAACACATCAATTCAGTTCTAACCGGGGACGACACATAAGTCAAAACAAAATCATTGAGGGGCCCAAGATATCACTTTTAATCCTCCAAGGACTAAAAGGAACAGATAAACTTTGACTCATATGCTTGTACTAACTAATCATCAAATTGTACACAACACGTTTTATAACATCAAGTTAGTGATGCTTTTTCGTACTATCAATGTACAACCAACTCATAGTCAACAATTCATATCTCTTGGTTTGAAGACTTATATGATATTACCGTCTCACAATCACTCGAGATAAATTCCATGAAGTGATACAAGTGAGCGTGGGTTGAATCCAATACCCATAACTTATGAGCACTCATGAATGTTGGAACAACAATTGCTATATCTAATACAATTCGAACAAATCTACAAACCCAATTCATGACAGTCTTATTTCAACACCTACTTCCAAAGTATGATCGGCTGTGGATAGTTTGAAAAATATGATATACCATAACGTAATTATTCTGGAAGTCAAAACATGCAAAATAAAACAATAGTAAATGATTGACACAAGACAGTACCATACTAGTAAATAAAACACCTTTTATTTAAACATCAAATGTCAATTACATTTCAACTATTACAAGTTTCGAAAGCTATGTAATTACTAAAACTAATATCATCCTTGAGCCTAATGCGCCTTGCATGCTGTAAATGCTTAACCCTACACAGTCCCTTCATGAGGGGATCTATTGGGTTCTCATCCGATGATCCCTCTTTGCCACGAGGAGTCCTTCTTCTATTGTAACGCCCGTAGATCCGGGCTAGTCAATTTAGAGATAATAGGGGTCGAAAAAGACTTTTCGACAAAAGATTATTTAGAATGAATAATCTTAACGAAGTTGTAGAATATGTCACAAGGTTTCCGTACATATAAAGAACGTCGAAAACGGAGCTCGTATGCGAAAGTTATGATTTTTAGAAGTCAAGAAGGAAAATTGCGAAACTGAGATGACGTGGCCAAATCTCAGCCATTGCTTGCTGACCAAGGCTTTGCTTCGGATGAAGGACACGCCACCCCTCGCCTATGCCCGGCGTCGGAAAGAATTACGCCCAGCCTTCCGACCCTTGTGCGGTTCCGAGAAGAGCCACAATGACCCAGCAGCGAACCAACGCGTATCTACCTTATCCGAACTTACGCCCAGCGTAAGTCTTCGGTACGCCCAGCGTAAGTCCGAAGCCTCGCCTATAAAAGGAGGCCGAGGGCAGCCACTTCTCTCACACCAAATCCTTCTACTTTCTCTCACTACCCCCTAACCCCTTCCTAAGCCTAGGTAAACCCCCTAGCACCCGAAGGAAGCCCCGAGGCTCCCGGAGTCCCAAGAAAAAGTGTCTTTCGGTGTGACATCCCCAAAATCACGGCCATTGAGACTGGTTTATTTTATGCTTTATAAAAATCATAGTACTTCTTTTAATAAAAATGTTGCGGAATTTGTTCCCAGAAAAACATGATAAATACGTTTTTAAAACATTTTCGAAGAAACGTATTTTGTTCATTTTAAAACATTTGGGATGTCATCGTTAATACAGAAACATAAGCATAAAAAGAACTTACATTTATTTACACTAGTGATCTACATCTCTTTAAATCTCTCAGTGTAATGTGACTTCATATCAACACCTGTGATATAAATAAACTGAGTGGGTCAGGTTGGGAAACCTGGTGAGTACATAGGGTTTTCAACCCACAATAATATAATTATTATGTTCAAATAATCAAACAATCAACCCAATTACCCATCCCCATGATCTTCTTTATTCTTAAGGATGTACCCTAAGAATCAACCATTCCTCGTTCATACATTCCTAAGGATCATCCTAAGGAATCGGCACGAAGTCCATCGTCACCGGGGTTTAGGCACTAAGTCTGCATAGTCGCCAGAATTTATACAATAGGCACTAAGTCTGCATAGTCACCAGGGTTTTGGCACCAAGTCTGCATGATCGCCAGGGTCTAGGTATCAAGTCTGCATGATCACCAAGGTTTAGAGTACACCGGGTGAACACATCGTTCACAACACCTACAGGTTGCGAGCCTGCTAGTGTTCCACTGGACTATCTAGGATAGTCCGTGGTTGTCATCCATACTCTGCTGAATGACGGGGACATCGTTTGGGAAAAAGGCTTCTCACATCGTACACCTCTCACCCACACCTCATAGTATATATCACCTCTCAACTCATCATCCAATTTATATTTCATCTATTATATCTACCCATGTTTTACCCCCAACATTTTCGTAGATATAAAATACATATATAGTTTAAATCATTTAAAACATGTATAAAATCTTTCACCGAGCATAAACAGCAAGTAAACAGACAATATGCACACATAGCACGTAGTAAATACTTCATATCTATGTGTAAGTTGAAGGGGACCATGCACTCACCTGAAAGGTGATGACTCAGCACTCAGACAACGCTTCGATACTCTCAAAACAATTTTTCCTTCGATAAAACCTAGTATCAATACCACTAGGGTTTAGTCTAACGATAACCGCGACAAATTAATTAGTCTGACTATTATTATTATTATATAAGCGTTAATAACACTCAATATATGTGACATCCCCATTTTCACGGCCAAAAAAGACCGATGTTGTTTATGCTTTATAAAAATCAGAGTACTTCATTTTATAAAAATGTTGCGGAATTTGTTCCCAGAAAAACATGGTAAATACGTTATTAAAACATTTTCGAAGAAACGTATTTATTTCATTTTAAAACGTTTGGGATGTCATCGTTAATACAGAAACATAAGCATAAACAGAACTTACAATTATTTACACTAGTGATCTACATCTCTTTAAATCTCTCAGTGTAATGTCACTTCATATCAACACCTGTGATATAAATAAACTGAGTGGGTCAGGTTGGGAAACCTGGTGAGTACATAGGGTTTTCAACCCACAATAATATAATTATTATGTTTAAACAATCAAACAATCAACCCAATTACCCATCCCCATTATCTTCTTTATTCTTAAGGATCTACCCTAAGAATCAGCTATTTCTCATTCATTCATTCCTAAGGATCATCCTAAGGAAACAACATGAAGTCCATTGTTGCCAATGACACATTGGTCAAGCACAGCTGCTAATATTGTCACTTAGGCTCAGCTGCCAGAATTAGGACATTTTCTATGAGGCGCTTCTGCCGGTATTGACCTTTAAACACTACTGTCATGGTCATAAGGCTCCCTATTAGGCGCAGCTGCCGATACTATCCTTAGAGCGCAGCTGCTAGGACGTTTACCGTAGATCTAAATCATCTACGGGTTGTGGCGCAGCTGCCAGTGCTTATCTATAGGGTACTAGGTCCACTGCTGCCAATGTATACCTATAGGGCACTAGGTCCGTACTACTAATGTTCCTCTATTTCAGCTTTTATCCATCATCATTCATCTACCCATGTTTTACCCAACATATTTTGTAGATATAAAATACTTTATACAGTTTACATCATTTAAAACATGTATAAAAATCTTTCACCAGCATAGACAACAAGTATTCAGACAATATGCACACATAACACGTAATTTATATTAAAATACTTCATATCTATGTGTAAGATGAAAGTAACTATGCACTCACTTAAAAGGTGGTGAGTCGGCACTCGGACAGCACTTCGTTACTCTTAAAACAATTATCCCTTGACGAAACCTAGTATCATTACCACTAGAGTTTAGTCTAACGCTTGACGAGACTAATTTAATAGTCTAGCTATTATTACTATTATATAAGCGTTAAATAACACTCAATATAACTCATAATAATAGCCTAAATAATTATTTTAAGGTCCTAACAATGTTACTATAATTAAATAAAATCTATATTAAATATACTATAGGCGTAGCTCACTTACATCGGGTTTTTATTAAAAACCGGGTTTCGCTGGAGCAGCGTTTCCGAGCCGAAAGCTTTTCTTCTCGGAGCCGTCGGGCGCTCCGGGGCTTTCTTCTCGTGATAGGGAGGTTCCCTAGACTTGGGAGGGGTTTAGGGAGGCTAGAGAGAAGTTAGAGAGAGAAAGAGAGGCTTATGGTGTGAAGAAAATATGAGGAGTTCACCCTTGTATTTATAGGAGTTTTATAGTAAAGTAGTCTCTAAGCTTCGTCCGTAACTTTTGCATACGAGCTCCGTTTTTGTCTGTCTTTCTACCGTTGAGTTCCTATTAATGAGATCTTCAACTTTCATTTAGACCTCGTTGGCTAATTCTCATTCTATCTCGGATTTACGAAACTGTATCGAATTCGTCGCGCTCGAAAAGTAGAGACTAAGCTTCGTCCATAACTTTCGCATACGAGTTCCGTTTTTGTCTGTCTTTTTACCGTTGATTTCCTATTAATGAGATCTTCAACTCTCATTTAGACCTCGTTGGCTAATTCTCATTCTATCTCAGATTTACGAAACTGTATCGAATTCGCTGCGCTCGAAAAGTAGAGACTAAGCTTCATCCATAACTTTCGCATACGAGCTCTATTATCGACGTTCTTTATATCCACGCGTTGGTATTTACGAGTACTACAACTTTCATTTAGATCCCGTCGGCTAAAAATCGACCGATCTAAAATTCAGATTTCGGGTTGTGCACTGCTATGCTAAATCTTAGAAAAATCATAACTTCCTCATACGAAGTCAGATTTGGGCGTTCTTTTTATCGATGTTCTTAGTTTAACATATTCTATGACTTTCGTTTAGATCGCTAAGGCTAAATCTCGCTCTATCGTAAATTCACTATTTACGCTTCCCGGTATCGTGTTGGTTCCGTCGCAAAACTTCAACGGGTCATAACTTCTTCGTCATAACTCGGATTTCGGTGTTCTTTATATGTATGAAAACCTTGTAACATACTCTACAACTTGGTTAAGATTATTTATTCTAAATAATCTTTTGTCAAAAATTCGTTTTCGACCCCTATTGCCTCTAATTTGACTAGCCCAGATTTGCGGGCGTTACAATATAACTCATAATAATAGCCCAAATAATTATTTTAAGGACCTAATAACATTCCTATAATTATTTGAAACCTATATTAAAAATTGCGTAAGCTTAGCACACTTACAACGAATTTTATCGAAAACCGAAACTTAATTGGAGCAGCGTTTCGAAACCGAAAGACTCCTTTTTCTCGGGACTCCGGGAGCCTCGAGGCTTCCCTAGGGTGCTAGGGGTTTTATCTAGAGCTTAGGGGTGTTTAGAGGTGCTAGAGAGAGAAAGTAGTGAGAGAAAGAAGAGGTTTTGGGGTGAAGAGAAATGGCAGCCACGCACCTCAATTTATAGGGTCAGGCTTCGGACATTACGTTGGGCGTACTCCTCGAATAAGATCACCAGCTCGGACCCAGCTGTCTTGCACCCATCGGATGGATCAGATCGGACCTATGCGGGGCGTAACCTCTTCGGACGCGGGGTGTACTGCGAGGGTGGCGTGTCACAATCCAAAGCGAAGCCTTGGTCAACAAGCGACGGCCCAGATGCAGCCACGTCATCCATCTCGCATCAGATTTCGCAATTTGCACACTCAACTTTAAAAATTCGTAAGTTTCGCGTCCGACCTCCATTTTTGACGTTCTTTATATCCACGCGAAGGTGGGAACGTACTCTACAACTTTCGTTTAGACATCGTCGGCTAATTTTGGCTCGATTTTAAGTTTTATATTATGAACGGGCCGGGACACGATTGGTCCATTAAATCCTTATAACTTCTTCATCCGACGTCCGTTTTTGCCCATCTTTTTCTCGTTACGCTACTTTTAACGAGATCTTCGATTCTCGTTTAGGTTGTGTCGGCTAAAAACCGCTCGATCTAATATTCGAATTTCGGGTTGTACACTACTAGTCCGAAACTTCGAAAAATCATAACTTCTTCATACGAAGTCAGATTTGGGCGTTCTTTTTATGGATGTTCTTAGTTTAACATATTCTACGACTTTCGTTTACATCGCTAAGGCTAAATCTCTCTCTATCGTAAATTCACTATTTACACTTCCGGTATCGTGTTGGTTCCGTCGCGAAACTTCAACAGGTCATAACTTCTTCGTTATAACTCGGATTTCGGCGTTCTTTATATGAACGAAAACCTTGTGACATATTCTACAACTTGGTTAAGATTATTTGTTCTAAATAATCTTTTGTCGAAAAGTCATTTTCGACCCCTATTGTCTCTAATTGACTAGCCCGGATTTCCGGGCGTTACATTCGGTTTCGAAACGCTGCTCCAAATAAAGCCCGATTTTCTTTAAAATCCGATGTAAGTGAGCTACACTTACGCAACTTTCAATATACCTTTCAAATAATTATAGTAATGTTATTAGGTCCTTAAAATAATTATTTGGGCTATTATTATGAGTTATATTGAGTGTTATTTAACGCTTATATAATAATAATATTAATAGTCAGACTATTAATTGTCGCGGTTATCGTTAGACTAAACCCTAGTAGTATTGGTACTAGGTTTTATCAAAGGAAAATTGTTTTGAGAGTATCGAAGCGCTGTCCGAGTGCTGAGTCATCACCTTTCAAGTGAGTGCATGGTCCCTTTCATCTTACACAAGATATGAAGTATTTTATATAAATTACGTGCTATGTGTGCATATTATCTGAATACTTGCTGTCTATGCTTGATGAACGATTTTTATACATGTTTTAAATGATTTAAACTGTATATGTATTTTATATCTACAAAATGTGTTGGGTAAAACATGGGTAGATGAAATAGTTGTTGTGAGACAACACGATGAAAGACATCAATGTTGACAGTGATCCAGTCATCTAGTGGAGTATAGATGACGACCATGGATGATACTAGACAGTCCAGTCGAACGCTAGCAGGCTCGTCACCTGTAGGTGTTTTTGAACTAGGTGCTCATTAGACATTTTTTAACTGAGTGTGTTCACTAGGTATTTTTGAACTGAGTGTGTTCACTAGGTATCTTTGAACTGAGTGTGTTCACTAGGTATTTTGAACTAAGTGTGTTCACTAGCTACTTTTGAACTAAGTGTTTACCAGATGTTTTGGACTGCGTGTTCACCAGTTATAATCTATAAGCCTTGTAACGATGGACTTCGTGCCGATTCCTTAGGATGATCCTTAGGAATAAATAAACGAGGAATAGCTGATTCTTAGGGTAGATCCTTAAGACTAAAGAAGATAATGGGTATGGGTAATTGGGTTGATTGTTTGATTAAACATAGTAATTATATTATTGTGGGTTGAAAACCCTATGTGATCACCAGGTTTCCCAACCTGACCCACTCAGTTTATTTATATCGCAGGTGTCGATATGAAGTGACATTACACTGAGAGATTAAAGAGATGTAGATCACTAGTGTAAATAAATTTAAGTTCCGTTTATGCTTATGTTCATGTATTGACAATGACATCCCAAACGTTTTAAAATGAATAAAATACGTTTCTTCGAAAATGTTTTGATAACGTATTTATCGCATTTTTTTGGGAATAAATTCCGCAACATTTTTATGAAAAGAAGTACTCTAATTTTTTTTATAAAGAATAAACAAAATCGGTCTTTTCTGGCCATGAAAATGGGGATGTCACAGTTGGTATCAGAGCATTAGTTTAAGCGAACTAGGAATATGGATTTATTTCTAGACTTAAACTTAGAATGCTAAGCGATGAATGTGAGGTGTGAGCACTAGATTATTTTAGGGATTGTGCCTAAAATGCTTTTATGTGCTAAATGATTGTGCCTGATATGTTGTTATTTGTTCGGATCTATGGTCTATTGTCGACCGGATCTGGAAATCTTATGTGTTTAGGATTCTAAGCGTTTAGCTACAATATTAGAACTAGCATATAAACGTTTCAGAGTGATAAGGATGATTTAAATGCCAATCCTAAATAAAGATCTAGATTCACCTTATTCGGTGTATAGATCAAGATGGCAAGGACCCGTAGCGAAAACATGAACGCAAATGGGAACAGAAACCAACCCCTAGTGATTGAGCAAATACCGGTTGTGGTAGCTGCTGCTGATCCAATAACGATGGTCGGAGTGCAAGCGATGAGCCAGTCGATGTTGGACGTCAAATGGAGGAAACCAGACGTTTGCTCCAACAAAATCGAGAGGAAGCGACCATACAGATCAAACAGCCCGAGTTGAACGAAGGGCAGACTGAGGAGGGGAACTACAGTGGAACCGTTGGTCAAGTCAACCCACCGATAGTTCAACAAAACAACCAATATGACGGAGTCGAGAGGAATGGATATAAGTACAAGGATTTTCTGACTTGCAAGCCATCAACTTTCACTGGAAAGGAAGACCTGATCGGGGTCATGGATTGGATCTCAGAAATGGAGTTAGCTTTCATGACGTGTGGTTGCAGAGGCAAACTACAAACCACGTTCGCGGTACGCCAGTTCAGAGGAGGCGCGGTTCGCTGGTGGAACACTCTGGGGAAGACTCTAAGCCCCAATGAGCCCCTGCAACTGACGTGGGCAGAGTTTTTGGTGCAGTTCAAACGTAAGTACTGCTCAGCCCAAAATCTGCTCGAGTTAGAAAACCAATTTCTTTCCTTGAAGAAAGGAAGCATGTCTATTGACGAATACACCAAAAACTTCACAGAGAAGATGGAGTTCGCCTTACGTCTTGTTCCGGATGAGCTGACAAAAATCGACAAGGACGTAAAAGGGCTTCCATGGGAGTACGCGGTGCTAGTGCGTCAGGCACCTATTTTGGAGGCAACTATTTGGGCTGCCAAGTCGGTCGAGGAGATGATCAAGGGAAGAGCCGCCAACAAGACCGAGGTTGGCGAAAAGAGGAAGTTTGAGGGGTCTGCGAAGCCCGATGAGAGAAGCAAGTCCAGTACAAGGAAGTTTAGAGGAGGAGGGAGTGAAGAAAGATGGTGCGAGAAGTGCAAAAAGAAACACTTTGGAAAATACAACGAATAGGTGACATGTTTCAAGTGTGGAAAGTCTGGGCATTACGCCAATGAGTGTACATCCAACAAGGGGTTGTGTTATGAATGTAAAGAAGGGGGGAATCTTTCAAAGAATTTCCCAAAGAAGAATGAAGTAGCAAGTCCAAACACACCACCAAGGCCAAGGGCATTCCACATGATCCTCAACGAAGAAGAAAACCATGCGAGGAATCAAGGATGAGGACTTCATATCCGAAGATCGAGTCATGAAGTAGTCGTGTAGATAGTACCTCGTGATGTAGCCTGTTAGAGGCATAGTCTAGGGTGAACTTGAACACCTATGTAAACATTTCAAGGAATAATATAAAAACCTTCGTTTTGATATTTGATGTGTTAAGTTGTTATGTGATTTTCTTATATGGTGACTTGGAAAACTGCGGGACAATACTTAGGACAAGTATGAGTAGGTGTGAATGGTAGTAGAGGCCTATACTACTGGAAGCACAAGACTCACACTTGGATCAGGGAAAGTCACAAGTTTACCAAGAAGATAGTAATTGATTTCGTTTTATTCAAGTACGACATTACCATTGTTTCGGTAACGACTAAGAAAAAAAATTGTTGTTATCCTAACCCTAGTGGTCATATCACATTAAGTCCGACTATGATGAGTAGGTTACGTGGTTCAAAGAACCAAGTTTGATGTAGTGCCCGACTTAAACCAAACGATTGAAATCAAAGCGATCAATAGAAGTATCACACTCGTTGTTAAAGAAGTTGGTAGCTAGACATGCTACATGTTAAAGTGTGATTATATCACATTAAAACATGAAGGAATGCATAGTCTGTTTTAGAATTTAACTCTAAGAGACCTGAGTCTAAACATGCATCACATGATGATAGATCATAATTTGAAGTCTAACCTGAGGTAGAAAGCAGGTGCATGATCAAGTACTGCTTACAATCAATAAGTCTAAGAGATAGACTTGAAGGAATATAGAAGTTATAATTATTACCTAGGATGAAGAGATGACGTACAGAGTCATTATACGATCCCTGTTTCGTTGATGATTCCGGGACGTAATCATCCTAAGGGGGAGATAATTGTAACGCCCGTAGATCTGGGCTAGTCAATTTAGAGATAATAGGGGTCGAAAACGACTTTTCGACAAAAGATTATTTAGAATGAATAATCTTAACGAAGTTGTAGAATATGTCACAAGGTTTCCGTACATATAAAGAACGTCGAAAACGGAGCTCGTATGCGAAAGTTATGATTTTTAGAAGTCAAGAAGGAAAATTGTGAAACTGAGATGACGTGGCCAAATCTCAACCGTTGCTTGCTGACCAAGGCTTCACTTCAGATGAAGGACACACCACCCCTCACCTACACCCCGCGTCGGAAAGAATTACACCCAGCGTTCTGACCCTTGTGTGGTTCCGAGAAGAGCCACGATGAACCAGCAGTGAAGCAACACGTGTCTACCTTATCCAAACTTACGCCCAGCGTAAGTCTTCGGTACGCCCAATGTAAGTCCGAAGCCTCGCCTATAAAAGGAGGCCGAGGGCAGCCACTTTTCTCACACCAAATCCTTCTACTTTTTCTCTCTACTTTCTCTCACTACCCCCTAACCCCCTCCTAAGCCTAGGTAAACCCCCTAGCACCCGAAGGAAGCCCCGAGGCTTCCGGAGTCCCGAGAAAAAGTGTCTTTCGGTTTCGAAACGCTGCTCCAAATAAAGCCCGATTTTCTTTAAAATCCGCTGTAAGTGAGCTACGCTTACGCAACTTTTAATATAGCTTTCAAATAATTATAGTAATGTTATTAGGTCCTTAAAATAATTATTTGGGCTATTATTATGAGTTATATTGAGTGTTATTTAACGCTTATATAATAATAATAATAATAATAGTCAGACTATTAATTGTCGCGGTTATCGTTAGACTAAACCCTAGTAGTATTGGTACTAGGTTTTATCGAAGGAAAATTGTTTTGAGAGTATCGAAGCGTTGTCTGAGTGCTGAGTCACCACCTTTCAGGTGAGTGCATGGTCCCTTTCATCTTACACATAGATATGAAGTATTTTATATAAATTACGTGCTATGTGTGCATATTATCTGAATACTTGTTGTCTATGCTGGATGAACGATTTTCATACATGTTTTAAATGATTTAAACTGTATATGCATTTTATATCTAAAAAATGTGTTGGGTAAAACATGGGTAGATGAAATAGTTGTTGTGAGACAACACGATGAAAGACATTAATGTTGACAGTGATCCAGTCATCTAGTGGAGTATAGATGACGACCATTGACGATACTAGACAGTCCAGTGGAACGCTAGCAGGCTCGTAACATGTAGGTGTTTTTGAACTAGGTGCTCATTAGACATTTTTTTAATTGAGTGTGTTCACTAGGTATTTTTGAATTGAGTGTGTTCACTAGGTATCTTTGAACTGAGTGTGTTCACTAGGTATTTTGAGCTAAGTGTGTTCACTAGCTACTTTTGAACTAAGTGTTTACCAGATGTTTTGGACTACGTGTTCACCAGTTATAATCTATAAGCCTTGGTAACGATGGACTTCATGCCGATTCCTTAGGATGATCCTTAGGAATAAATAAACGAGGAATAGCTGATTCTTAGGGTAGATCCTTAAGACTAAAGAAGATAATGGGGATGGATAATTGGGTTGATTATTTCATTAAACATAATAATTATATTATTGTGTGTTGAAAACCCTATGTACTCACCAGGTTTCCCAACCTGACCCACTCAGTTTATTTATATCACAGGTGTTGATATGAAGTGACATTACACTGAGAGATAAAAGAGATGTAGATCACTACTATAAATAAATGTAAGTTCCGTTTATGCTTATGTTTCTGTATTGACAATGACATCCCAAACGTTTTAAAATGAATAAAGTACGTTTCTTCGAAAATGTTTTGATAACGTATTTATCGTATTTTTCTGGGAACAAATTCCGCAACATTTTTATGAAAAGAAGTACTCTGATTTTTTGTATAAAGCATAATCAAAATCGGTCTTTTCTGGCCGTGAAAATGGGGATGTCACATCTATTCGATGTCTAATGAAGTTGTATTTTCTATCGATATGCCTGGATCTGCCGTGATCCCTTGGTTCCTTGGCTAAGGAAACTGCACTCTCGTTATCACAGAAAATCTCCATAGGCTCCTTTATAGCTGGTATAACTCCAAGGTCTCCAATGAAGTTCTTCAGCCATATTGCCTCCTTCGCCGCCTCGCTTGCTGCTATGTACTCTGATTCGCAAGTTGAATTAGCTATTGTCTCCTGCTTGGAACTTTTCCAAGTAATTGCTCCTCTATTTAGGGTAAAGACCCAACCCGACAGAGAGCGGAAATTATCCCTATCGGTCTGAAAGCTAGCATAACTATACCCCACAACTCTCAAGTCATTACTCCCACCAAGGGTAAGGACCCAGTTCTTAGTCCTCCGCAGGCACTTGAGAATGTTCTTGACCGTAGTCCAGTGAGCCTTTCCAGGATTCCCCTGATATCTGTTGACCACGATCAAAGCAAAGCCCACATCAGGGCGAGTACAAGTCATATCATACATGATCAAGCCTATAGCGGAAGCATATGTTACTCGGCTCATCTCAGCTATCTCAGCCTCTGTACTCGGGCTCTAGGTCTTACTTAGTTTGGAATTACTTTGGATCGGTAAGTCACCTTTCTTGGAATCCTACATGCTAAATCTTCTCAGCACCTTATCCAAGTAGGTACTTTGACTAAGTCTAATTAGTCTCTTACTCCTGTCTCTCAATATCCTTATCCCTAGGATATAAGCAGCTTCTCCAAGGTCCTTCATGGCGAAACACTTCCCAAGCCAGTACTTATCCTCCTACAAGGATGGGATGTCATTTCCTATGAGTAGTATGTCATCCACATATAATACCAAAAATCTAACTATACTCCCACTAGCCTTAACATATACACAGGACTTATCCTTCACCCTCAAAAATCCAAACTCTTTGACTTTCTCATCGAAACAAAAATTCCATCTGCGAGATGCTTGTTTTAATTCATAGATGGATTTCTCAAGCTTACACACTCTATGAGGGTACTTTGCATCAACAAATCTCTCTGGCTGACTCATGTAAACATCCTTAGCCAACTTTCCATTAAGGAAAGCGGTTTTGACATCCATTTTCCATATTTCATAATCATGAAATGCAGCGATGGTTACCATAACCCTAATAGACTTAATCTTCGCTACTGGTGAGAAGGTCTCATCATAGTCAACTCCCGAAGTTTGAGTAAAGCCCTTCGCAACCAGTTGCGTATTATAAGTGTGTACATTCCCATCCATGTCGGTCTTCTTCTTGAAGCTCCATTTGCATCTGACTGTCTTATGAACCGGTACATTGTCAACCAAGTTCCTAACTTGATTGTCATACATGGATTGAATCTCGTTGTCCATAGCCTCCTTCCATTTGGTAGACTCAGGTCCTGCCATGGCTTCCTTGAAGTTGTTAGGTTCATCCAAATTTATTAGTGTACTATAACTGATAAATGCATCACCTTATGTAGTAATATGGAAACCATAATAAAAATCAGGTGTGCTCCTAACTCTTGTGGAACGCCTCAGAGGTACGGACTCATTAATCAGCTCAACAGGAGTTTCCTCCTCAGGTTGATTGCTAGTGTTTGAGGTTCCTTCACCGCTTGACTCTTCAAGTTCTTCAAGGTCAATTTGCCTCCCACTGTTTCCTTGGCTTATGATTTCTCTCTCACGAAAGACTCCTGTCCTCGCCATGAAGACAACATTGTCACTTGGTATGTAGAAGAGATAACCAAAAGATTTATGTGGGTAGTCGATGAAAATACACCGCTCACTTCGAGGTTCAAGCTTGTCATGAGTCTCACGCCTCACGATTGAAAGTCTCGCAACCCCAAATCTTGATGTGCTCTAAAGTGGGAACTTTCCCATTCCACATATCGTGAGGTGTTTTGGCAACCTTCTTGGTAGGGACTAGATTAAGGATATGGGCGGAAGTCTCTATAGCATACCCCCATAATGAGATCGGTAACGAAGGTCAACTTATCATGGAGAGAACCATGTCTAACAAGGTTCGATGGCGCCTCTCATCCACACCATTCAGCTGTGGTGTCCTAGGAGGTGTCAATTGTGAAACAATTCCACATTCCTTAAGATAGTCAAGGAACTCTATACTAAGATACTCTCATCCTCGATCAGATCGGAGCATCTTAATGTTCCTGCCCAGCTGATTCTCCATTTCCTGTTTAAACTCTTTGAACTTTTCAAAGGTTTCTGACTTATGCTTGATTAAGTAAACATAACCATATCTACTGTAATCATCAGTAAAAGTCACATAGAAGCGGTTAGCATCCCTAGTGGCGGTTCTGAAGGTTCCACACACATCTGTATGTATGAGGTCCAACAAACCTTCACCCCTAGCACAGGTACCAGTGAAGGGTGACTTTGTTATTTTTCCAAGCAAACAAGATTCGCAACTATCATATGACCTTAAGACAAATGACTCCAAGACTCTAGCCTTTTGGAGTTAGCCTGTGTGCTTCTTGTTGACATGTACAAGGCGACAATGCCACAAGGATGCCTTATCTAAACTAGTGGAAGAATCAATATGCAAAACATTATTTCCTAAGTTGTCTACAACCGACACAGTTTCGTATACACCATTACAAGGTAGTGCTTTAAACTAAAAAACACCATTATGAAAAGCATTAATACCACCACATTCATTATCTAATGAAAAAGTAAATCCTTGTTTGTACAAACTATGAAAGGAAATAATATTTCTCGCCATTTCAGACGAGTAACATCATTTATTCAAATCTAATATTAACCCACTACTAAGAAATAATGAATAAACTCCAATCTTGGTGACAATGAAGCTTTCCTATTCCCCATGATCAAGTTTATCTTCCCGTGCTCCACATCCTTACTTATTTTTAGGCCCTGCAGGATGTTAAGGATGGCAAAGTAAAACCCATCCATGCAGGTATTTACACTATATTGTCTAATAACTCACACTTGGGGCAGCTTCACTTCTAGTGCCTTTTTTCCTGATAGTAGAAGCATTGTGCATCCTTCGGGTCGGAAGAGGGAGTGATAGAACCTCCTTTGGTTCCACTCGAAGAGGAGCCATCAAGAGACTTTCTGTTGGTACCCTTCGAAGGGGTCTTCCTCTTTTTCCCTATGCCTTGCCCGATTGCTAGAACATGGGCGGTGGTAGGTGTAGTAACAACGGTTTTACCTTTGAGACCAGTTTCGACTGTCCTCAAAAGTCCTTGAAGTTTGCTAATCTTGATCTCTTCCTTGTTCATATGATAGGTCATACGGAACTAATCATAACATGGAGGTAAGGAGTGCAGTATCATATCAATAGCTAGCTCCTCATGGAAGTTCACATTCAACTTAAGCAATCAGTCCACAAACCTTTACATCTTCTGCAAGTGGTCCTTGATGGGTTCACCATCCTTCATCCAGGTTGTTATCATGGAAGAGATGATTTCATACCTCTCTTGATGAGCACTCTGATGGTATCTTTCTATTTGGTCTCGGTGCATCTCATAAGGGTAGAAATCTTCGTAGGATTTCTGGAGTTATGCAGTCATGGTAGCCAACATGATACAAGACACCTTAGTAGCATCCTTCTCATGGCTAGTGTACTCAGCAATCTCCTCTGGAGTAGCAGAAGACTCGTCAATTTCCTTTATCTCCTTTTCTAGGACATTATCTTTTTCCTCATAACGATTGACCATCCTGATGTTCCTAATCCAATTATTTAAGTTGGAACCATCAAAGATGACTCTCCCATAAAGGTTCATGAGAAAGAAGGAGACAATAGGGTTTGAGCCAGAAGCATTGTTGGAAGACATCTGAAAATGAAGACAAGTTTAGATTAGATAAAGAGTCCTTAATAAGACACCCAAATAAAATATTAAGGCTAGGACCCAACACAATATTTTATAACTTGGAAGAGGGATTCTATAATCCAAGCTACAGAATATTTGAAGGTAGGTAAATGATGATTTACCAATTTCCACCTTGAAAAACGAAACAAATTATTAAGTTTTAATTGGATTGAAACTCCTAGATCTTTTGAGATTCATTGAACAATTCAATGGCATGTTTAAATCTCGATTATTCCCTTCAATTTTGTGACTGGGATACCGAGGATCACAAACACGGTGTGAATAACCATGCAAATTAACTTGGTACTCTTAATTTTATCACCTAATCGATGTGCTGGTTAACCACACACGCTCCACTGATCTATGATAAACCTTAAGCCACACTTTTCCACCCTTATTAAGTCCAAGTTAGTGTGTCGGTTAACCACACACGCACCACCGACTTTAGTAAGATGCAAAGTGTAATTTCATGAGTTAACTTCAATTTCACATTTTCCTAAAGTAATTAAGATTGGGAATTTAAAAAAGGTTTAGTTACTTTATATTTATCATTACACTTTTAATGAGAACTAAAGTCTTTTTCCTACCCGTTCGGCTAACGACCCTCCACCAGTCAAGGAAGCGGTGGGTGAGAGTGAACAACCATTAAGCTGCCATTTTATAGGCAACAATCTTATACCCCCCCTTATAGACCGGCTTCGTGAATGAGGCCTACTAACGATAAGACTGATTTGATCTTATATATATATATATATATATATATATATATATATATATATATATATAGTACTATAAAGTATAAGGGTTGAATTTTAAAATTTTAGGGTTTGGAATTAAAGTTTTCTAAAGTGATTTTACAAATTCCAAAACTTGAGTGCAAGTTTTGAAACTATTCAAAACCTTTCATTTCTATAACTTATGAGTTTTAATGGTTTTAATGGAGAAGAATCTTGGAATTCCATAACTTGAGGACAAGTTATAGAGTCCATTAAAATGCATTTACATCAACAGTTAAACTAACAAGCATTGCAAATAATTTCTATGATCTAACAATACTCATAAGCATGCATAATTCATATCAATAATTTTCAATAATCATATGAACTTGATATAAAACTAGAGACTTTGACAATTATCTTTGAAATTGGATAAAAATAAATCATTACCACATCAAAAACATGTTTAACAATCTAAAAACAATTTAGGGTAATGATCCTAGTCCAATTCCAGCATTAAAACTCAAAATTCTGCACTCAGGACCTCCAACTCGTTGAGTGCATGAACCAACTCGACGAGTTGGATGAATTTTAACATGGACTTGTCGAGTCCCCCCAATGGACTCGGCGAGTTCACTGAACAGTGAGCAGAAAAATTGATTTTTAGCAATTTGCATCAAGTATAATTAAAAACAAGTCTAGGATTTGATACCACTGATGGATTTTGAGCATCCTAACACTCCTATGGTGAACATGCAACCCTATAAACCTTGGATCTAGGTTTTCTCTATTATATATGAAAATGTCATTTTCCAAGGTTTCATCCTAACTAGCATATGATTGGGGTATATGTAATATAAAAACTAGTTTAATGACATACCTTTCTTGTAGCTTGGATTCCTTAAGACTTTGTGAGCCTAGCACCCCAAATATGATGCCTCAAATGCTTCACACAACACCACTAACAACTTGGAATTACTTGAGAGAAGATTCATATGCACCAAAAATCGGCTAGCTCTCACTAATATCTCTTAAGTGTCGATTTTACAAGTATGAGGCTTCTTTATATAGTGTGCACATTATGGTTACACCATGTAACTCATGCCTTTCCACATTCCTCATGATCCATGGGTTTTAACCTCCATGGAGTATCCATGGGTCACCACATGGGTTTAGCCCAACATGAAGAACTATAGATCATAAGCCTACTATATAAAAATGAATGATTTACCAAAATCAATCCCCATTTATTTAATTAGTCTCTTTTGATCACAAAATTAATTCAAAACTAATTCTTGATAAATACTAATTAAATAATATGATTTCATATTAATGTATTAGAACTTATAACGTATTAATAAATCATAAATATCCTCTTCTCACAAAAGTCTATCCAAATTGTTCCGATGCCATGCAACCTAAATGGACCATGCTAAATCGGTTCAAGTACATACCAAATATAGTTATGAACTTAAACACCTTATCCAACATTTTGTTCCCTCTAGAAGAGGCAAAATTGGTGCAATGCATAAAAATAGTTTTAATTTATGGAAGGTAGACTCTTGTCTATCTCCCCAATTGAACTTCTTGTCCTTTTGTGTTAGAGCAATGAGAGGCTTGGCTATTTTGGAGAAGTTATCTATGAATCTCCATTAATAGTCTGAAAGCCCTAAGAATTGGCGTACTTCGGTTGGCGTTGTTGGTTAGTCTGAATGGCATAACCAGAAATTATTAGTGATTGTACCGAGTCTTGAATGTTGTCTTTGGAATGTCTACTTCTTGCATTTTGAGTTGATGATAGTTGGATCTTAGATCGATCTTTGAGCAATAATGGGATCCTCGTAGTTGGTCGAATAGGTCATTGATCCTCGGGAGTGGATATCGGTTCTTGATGGCGAGTTTGCTCAACTCTCGATAGTCGATGCATATCCTGAATGATCCATCCTTCTATTTGACAACAATATCGAAGCTCCTCATGGAGAGAATCTTGGCCAGATAAAGCCTTTGTCAAGAAGTTCTTAAAGTTGACTGGATAGTTCTTGTATTACTGATGGAGCCAAACGATAACAAGATCTTTCACTAATGTTGTACCCGGGATTAGGTTGATTTGAAATTCGACCTTTCTGACCGGAGGTACCCCAGTGTGCCTTATAGCTATTGGAGTATCTCCAACTTCTGCACAACATATTGAAGAAACATCTTTGTTGGTAATTCACTCGAATGCAACGGCCTTTATGATAGTGTGATAACTATTTTTATATGAAAATTCAACTAGTGGTGAGTGAGTATCCCCTGATTTACTAAAGTCTATCACCCAAGAATGAGGCATATCTTCCAAAGTTTGTATCTTTATTTTTTCCTATTCATCTGTCTATGGATGATATGCAGTACTCATGTTGGGTTTGGTTCCTAGGAACCCTTGTAATGATTGCCAAAATCTGGAAGTGTATATGCTATATATCAGTCCGAGATAATAGATATTGGCACACCGTGTAGTCTGACTACTTCTTTGAGATAGGTCGTGGTGATTTTCTCCATTTTGAAAGTTTCTTTGGTGGCTTGGAAATGGGCAAACTTGGTTAAACTGTCAACCACTACCTGAATAGTGTCATAACTGCTTAAAGTTCTTGATAATTTTGTTATGAAGTCTGTGGTTATTTGTTCCAACTTTCGTTCTGGGGTTGGCGGTTATTGTAGTAGTCCTTATGGCTTTTGGTACTCTGATTTGACTTTGGAGCAAGTCAGGCACATACTTTTATAAGTGGCAATCTATGCCATCATTATTGGGCCACCAATAGGACTTTTTAAGATCGATATACATATTTTTTGATCTGAGATGTACTGAATATCTCGATTTATGAGCTTTATTTAATATTAGAATCCTGAATTCACCAAACTTTGGGGTCCAAATTTGGTTCATGAAATATCGCTTTTCGTCTTCCTTAAGGTTGAACCGTTTGTCTATACCTCACAAGTTTCTTTTACAATATTCCTGGCTTTGAGTGCTTCCAGCTGAGCATCACAAATCTAGGTGGTGAGGTTTGAGTAGATGTTTAGGGTTAGAGCCTTTATACGAAGAGGCTTTGCTCTTTCTTTCCTATTTAAAGCATCTGCTACAACATTTGTTTTACCAGGAAGATAACGAATTTCACATTTGTAATCATTTGGCAATTCGGCCCATCTTCGGGGTCTCATGTTGAGCTCCTTTTAGTCGAAGATGTGTTGGAGGTTTTGTGATCAGTGAACACGACACACTTTGTTTCGTAGAGGTGGTGTCTCCAAATCTTTAAGGCAAACACTATAGCTCCTAAATCCAAGTCATGGGTAGTGTAGGTGGTCTTTTTGGCTTAAGATGCATATACAATGACTTTATTCTTTTATATCAGCACGCATCCCAACCCTTGGTAAGAGGTGTTTACATAATACTACAAGGTCTTTTGCTCCCTCTAGAAGAGACAAAATTAGTGCAATGCACAACAATAGTTTCAATTTATGGAAGGTAGACTCTTGTCTATCTCCCCAATTGAACTTCTTGTCCTTCTGTGTTAGAGTAATGAGAGGCTTGGCTATTTTGGAGAAGTTCTCGATGAATCTCTGCTAATAGTCTGCAATCCCTAAGAATTGGCGTACTTCGGTTGGTGTTGTTGGTTAGTCGAATGGCATAACCAAAAACTATTAGTGTTTGTATCGAGTCTTGAATTTCATCTTTGGAATGTCTGCTTCTTGCATTATGAGTTGATGATAGTTGGATCTTAGATCGATCTTGGAGTAGTAACGGGATCCTCATAGTTGGTCGAGCAGGTCATCGATCCTCGGTAGTGGATATCGGTTCTTGATGGCGAGTTTGCTCAACTCTCGATAGTCGATGCATATCCTGAACGATCCATCCTTCTATTTGACGACAATATTGGAGCTCCTCATGGAGAGAAGCTTGGCCCGATAATGCCTTTGCCAAGAAGTTCTTGAACTTGACTGGATAGTTCTTGCATTTCTGATGGAACCAGATGATAAAGAGATTTTTCACTGGTGTTGTACCTGGGATTAGGTCGATTCGGAATTCGACCTTTCTGACCGGAGGTACCCCAGTGTGACTTATAGCTAATGGAGTATCTCCAACTTCTGCACAACATATCGAAGAACGACATCTTTGTCCGTACAAGGAATCGAATGGAGCGGCCTTTATGCTAGTGTGATAACTATTTTTATATGAAAATTCAAATAGTGGTGAGCGAGTATCCCCTGATTTACTGAAGTCTATCACCCACGCATGGGAAATGTCTTCCAAGGTTTGTATCTTTATTTTGTTCGGGTTATATGTCTATAGATTATATGCAGTACTCATGTCGGGTTTGGTTCTTAGGAACCGCTATAATTATTGCCAAAATCTGGAAGTGTATATGCAATATCGGTCCGAGATAATAGATATTGGCAGACCGTGTAGTCTGACTACTTCTTTGAGATAGGTCCTGGTGATTTTCTCCATTTTGTATGTTTCTTTGGTGGCATGGAAAATGAGCAGACTTGGTTAAACTATCAACCATTGCCTGAATAGTGTCATAACTGCTTAAAGTTCTTGATAATTTTGTTATGAAGTCTGTGATTATTTGTTCCAACTTCCGTTCCGGGGTTGGCGGTTATTGTAGTAGTTCTTATGGCTTTTGGTACCCTGCTTGGACTTTGGAGCAGGCTAAACACTTACTGTTATAGGTGGCAATCTCTACCATCATTGTTGGGCCACCAATAGAAGTTTTTAAGATCGATATACATCTTTTCAAATCTGAGATGTACAGAATATCTCGATTTATGAGCTTTATTAAAGACTAGAATCCTGAGTTCACCAAACTTTGGGGTCCAAATTCGGTTAATGAAATATCGCTTACCGTCTTCCTTGAGGTTGAACCTTTTGTCCATACCTCACAAGTTTTCTTCTACGATATTCCCGGCTTTAAGTGCTTCCAGCTGAGCATCACGAATCTGGGTGGTGATGTTTGAGTAGATGTTTAGGGTTAGAGCCTTTATACGAAGAGGATTTGCTCTTTCTTTCATGTTTAAAGCATCTTCTACAACATTGGCTTTACCAGGATGATAACGAATTTCACCTTCGTAATTATTTAGCAATTCGGCCCATCTTTAAGGTCTCATGTTGAGCTCCTTTTAGTCGAAGATGTGTTGGAGGTTTTTGTGATCGGTGAACACGACACACTTTGTTTCGTAGAGGTAGTGTCTCCAAATCTTTAATGAAAACACTATAGCTCCTAACTCTGAGTCGTGGGTAGTGTAGCTGGTCTTGTTTGGCTTAAGATGCATATACAATGAATTTATTCTTTTATGTCAGCACGCATCCCAGCCCTTGGTGAAAGGCACTACATAATACTACAAGGTCTTTTGTTCACTATAGAAGAGACAAAATTGGTGCAATGTACAACAATAATTTTAATATATGGAAGGTAGACTCTTGTCTGTCTCGCCAATTGAACTTCTTGTTCTTCTGTGTTAGAGCAATGAGAGGCCTGGCTATTTTGGTGAAGTTCTCGATGAATCTATGCTAATAGTCTATAATCCCTAAGTGTAACAACCCAATTTTTTTTCATTTTTAATTAATAAACATACTTGCATTAACGACAAATCTCATCACAATTGTTTTCAAATCCATCTTTATTACATTTTCTTTAAAAACATCAGAGTGTCCCAAAAGGTAGTAATAAAAGGGAGATAGAGTGCACGCCGTGCCATCACACCTTACCCTTACCCTTGGGCTCGAGTGTACCTGAAACACATCCACAAACGGTAAGCTTGAAATCTTAGTGAGTTCCCCAGGGCACACCCACACATAAGCAGAAAGAATCTCATACATACTAATCGGCCATACAAACATATAAACCATGCAAACAACCACATAGGGAAGCCCTGGAAACCCTCCAGGGTCTTACTCTGGGTGCCATAGGAACCCCCTCATGGTCTTAGCCCAATGCCTCGGGAACCCCCCGAGGTCTTCCGTACCAACATAATCACAACACATAGTTCACAGAATGACTACACGTAACACATCTCATATAATGGGTTGGCCTTGGTGCCTTAGACCCATGGGTATGGTGAGGAGACTCACCTTCGTTTGCCGAAAACCAAAGCTGCTCTCCTAATAATCCAGAATCTCACGGGCTGGATAATAGTATTCAATAATATTAGATCCTTAAATTAATCAGGAGGGAAAGACCCAAGTCCCAACCCTATTCATGCGGCCCAATTAATCTTTCTTTGAAAATGGGCCCAAGGTCCATGTCCAAAATCACTAATGGGCCGCTTGGCCCAATAAGGCCATCCCAAAAGTCCATGACCCAAATCCAAAGATATAGCCCATATTTCACAAAATGCAGTCAATCTATCTTGCGTATGCTCAGCGTACCTCATTGGTACGTGCCGCGTACTGGGCTCCCAAGGCTATGCGTAGCGTACATTGAGTACGCCCGACGTTCGCCCGAGTTAAGCACTTTTCCCATTAAGTGCTTAATATCCCATTTTTTACATCCAAAAGCTAGATCTGAGTTCTTTAACACGTCCTAAGGCATAAAGTTGCCAACTTTATGTCTTTACATGTCCCTTGTACTTCCAAAACCCTCATCAAGACCTTCCCAAGGTCTTTAACTCATGCTCAAGGTCAAGACTACCACCAAGATCCTATTTATATGCTTCTAGATGGCTTAAGGACCCCAGATCTGACTTTTTAACCCATGGGGATGACCAAGCCAACAAATGAGGTCCAAGGCTCATCAAAGGGACCAACTACAAAAACCCTAGCAAGATCTAAAGAAATAAGAGGAAAGGTGCAAGCTTTTTACCTTCAAAAGCTCTTAAAGATGATTATGATGCAAGATCCAGAAGCACCCACTTGATCCAAGCTTCCTTTACCAACTCCTCCTCTTGAAATGGGCACTAAAGACCACACATACACACTTATAAGGCTCAAAGGTGCTCTCTCAAGGTTTCGAGAGGTGTAATAACTTTTAAGGGCAGTGGAGGCTCTCTAGGGTTCATTCCAAGGAGCTTAAAGTCGTTTATATAGGCCTCAAGTTTGAGAATTAGGGTTTTGCTTCTCTGGCGCGTACGCCCAGCGTACCCCCAAACACCCGCGACCAGAAAGGGACGTAGTACGCTAAGCGTACACTTAAGTACGCCTAGCGTACTAAGGGACCATTCATGCCAAAAATTCTTATTCAAAGGTTCCAAGGCATACCTTTATTTTTCTTGGATGTAACACTAAGAATTGGCGTACTTCGGTTGGTGTTGTTGGTTAGTCTGAATGGCATAACCAGAAACTATTAGTGTTTGTATCGAGTCTTGAATGTCGTCTTTGGAATGTCTGTTTCTTGCATTTTGAGTTGATGATAGTTAGATCTTAGATCGATCTTTGAGTAGTAACGGGATCCTCGTAGTTGGTTGAGTAGGTCATCGGTCCTCGGTAGTGGATATCAGTTCTTGATAGCGAGTTTGCTCAACTCTTGATAGTTGATGCATATCCTGAATGATCCATCCTTCTATGTGATGACAATATCGGAGCTCCTCATGGAGAGAAGCTTGGCCATATAAAGCCTTTGTGAAGAAGTTATTGAACTTGACTGGATAGTTCTTGCATTGCTGATGGAACCAAACAATAAGGAGATTTTTCACTGGTGTTGTATCCGGGATTAGGTCGATTCGTAATTTGACCTTTCTGACTGAAGGTACCCTAGGTAGATCTTCAGGAAATACGTCTGGGTAATCGCACACTTGTGGTATGTATTTGATTTCCTTACCCTTGTCTTGCATATCCACCACGCAAGGCAAGAAAGTGAAGCATCTCTTCTACATACACCTTCTTTCCTTCATGTAATAGATGGTTCTTAGATTCTTTCCCGATTTGTGTCTGTAAATCACTAGGGCTTCTTTGTTGGGTAAAGGTATTCGAACGACTTTTTCATGACATAAAATCTCTGTTTGATGAAGTGATAACCAATCCATTCCGATGATCACATCGAAACTTCCAATGGACATAGGTATTTGGTTGACGTGAAAGACGTGGTTATTCAGGGCCTTTTTGCAAAACTTAGAGGTGTGACCTTTTAAGTTATAGATGTTGCAGACCATGCAATTTCCGACATGGTGAAATTTGCACTTCATACAGTGGGGTAAAGTCCTAGAATAGGGCTTTGATTGTGTGGGATCGTTTATGATTACAATATACACAACCATAGGTTTTGGATTGGTTTGTGGTGCTTGAGGCTCCCTTTTAACTTGCCATGGAACTTCCTTTTTGCACCCCCAATTTGGTTCTTTTTGGTTTGTGGGGCTATGGTACCCTGACAGATACACTACTCAGTTAATTGATATGCCAACTACTTGGCATTATCAAATATAGTGGGTTTGGATGCAGTAACCAAACCTTGAACTGATGGAGCTAATCCCTAGATGTACTTTTCGGTCTCTTTGTATTTTGTGTTCTCCATTCCTGGGCAGAGGTTTTTGAGGTCGTTAAATCGGGAGGTGTAACAGTCATTTCCAATCCTTTTATGGTAAGGTTCCAAATTATAGAGAGTGTTTGATTCCATAAATCCTATAGATTTTAAAATTATAGAGAATAATCGATTCTAGAAATCCTACAGATTTCCAAATAATGGAAAAAGAATTGAAATCCTACCAATTTCAAATGAAAGAAAGAGAAGTTTGGAGTCTAGTGCATGATTGAAGGAGAACTATGGGGTTCTCTGCTACCATGGTAGTGGAGCCATTGGTTCCTTGTTCTTCTTTGGGTTTAGGCAAACTAGAAAAAGATGAACGTTATCCCAAATTTTTAAGTATTTTTTAAAATGTATATGTCGTTTTGGGGTTGATACTAGGTTTTTGCAGCGAATCTTGAGAAGATCCTTCAATCTCTAAAACTTTCAACAAATGTAGTATGTCAAAATCCTTGATCAAGGTTGGTTGTTCACTTGCTCGACCATAAATAATATAGGCGTATGTTCCAGGTTTTTTTATGGTATGGCTTATGTACAGTACTAACATTAGTTGAGGTGTTTGACTTAAAGGGTAAAGTTGGTAGTTTTAGTTGGAGACATGTTAGAATTTTATTAAGTGTTCCATCGCGGGTCAGAGTATATATAACTCTTATATGTTATTGATGGTGGGGTTTGCAACATTATTAAATTTTGTTTTGTACTCCAAGACTACCAAGTACATACGACGGCCAGACAGGAAACACCGTAAGGTAGGACCATTTTAGCAATTAAGCCGTTCTGAAATCCAACAACCTAAGCGACAATTCAAACCAAATTCCCCGTACCGTAAGCACCCAATAACTAGTGTAATTAATAATAATAATACTTTTTATTGGAAGCTAGTTGTTATAGTTGTAATCCTCTTTTAAGGATACAAGTTCTCTATAGCCAGTTTAGCTCTGATACCAATCTGTCACACCCCGGCCGAGTGTGCGGAACACGTCGGGTTGTGCGACTAAGTTAATGGATCAGAGGTAAACTGAATATATAGCACAAGTACAACAATAAATAAATAGCATTTACATTCCATCTTGATGTTTGAATACAAGGTTTTTACAAATAATAATAATACATGAATTGCCTTAACTGAAGGACATATAATACAACAGCAAATAAACTAGGTCGCCTATAATCTATTCCGTCTTGAATATCTGTTTAGTGATTTCATGAGAATACATGTAGTTTTGAGGGTCAACACAAGGTTGGTGAGTGTTACAGGTTTTCTGCTAACCGCAATAATACTTTTAAAAGGTCCAAAAAGTATTATCTTTGTATAATCAACAATATTTAAAAATAGTGTTTGCAATGTGTCTTTAAAAGCCCAGAATGTATTTCTGTATAAGTAAATCCATACTTTAACGGTGTTTGTAATAAATCCTTGAAAGCCAAAATGTATCTTTTGTATAAGTAAATCCATACTTTAAACTGTGTTCGTGATAACCTTTGAATATCCTTGAAAACAAAATTGTTATGTTATATAAGTAATTCCATACTTAAAAATAGATTTGAACGCAACCAAGCCCATGGTTGTAGTGTGTGTGTGTGTGTGTGAGAGAGAGAGAGAGAGAGAGATTATGCTTCATGTTTTTAGTGAGTCCTATAACCGAGCTATGTGACTGAGTGTACCCCTACAACGCTTCATTGGACGTCGTAGTAAAAATTGTAGACACCTATCCACAAATTCGATTGATCAATCGAGAGTTGTAGCTACCAACTGCAGGTGGGGATGTCAACCCCGTATAGATATATAGATATGTATATCATTACGAAGATTAACGGTTACAATAGTGTGGGTATGCTAAGTATTTAAATTCAGCTAATGAATAACGTCTCACTAAAAAGCCCTTTACTAAAAAGTTTGTGAATAGCGCTCAGCCCTAAATCAATTGTGATTAAGTCACCAGGCATAATGAATATCGTTGTATAAGGTTTATAAAAACCGAGTATGTTTGACATATATGTAAAAGTGTAATGTGCTCGCTTTTATAAAAATGAATGTTTCAAATTAATGAACATATGTACATGTATAAACGTGGTGTACTTAAACATATAAATAAACATGTTAATAATAGATTGAATCGTTGAAATACTGCAAAGTTTCATAACGTACTTGTTATAATATGCAATGTCCCATAAAAATTATATAATTTTGTATCGTGTAGTATTTGTTGTACGAAATGGATATTTCACGATAAAATAACCATAATACGTATATGAAAAATTTATACTAGTTTATTCGTAACAATATGGTAAATTGTTAAAATATTTAAAAGGGGACGTAAGCACTCACCCTTGAAACGTGAATTCCAATCGTTCGAATTCAGTTTCTTTGAGAAACTTGACGTGAAAAACCGCAAAGTCACATTTCTTGAACTTTGAAATATTTATGGGACTATTTCGTAACGAATTTAAACTATTGGGGGTTGTTGGGTAAATTTAATTAACCAAAATATGACTGCTTTGGTTAAAATATTTCAAGGGAGGGACTGAAATGGTTTGATGTTTGAGTCTTGGGTTGGTATTGTTAAGAAATCTCCATGGAGGGTCTGTTCTGAATAAAATAGTAAAATACACCGAAGTTTGTGGAATGGACTCATTTTTGCAGAAATGGTTCAAGTGAGCGTGTATTTTGCTCATTTTACAAATATAAAATGATTTTTGGGCTTTTATAAAAGGAAATGAGTTTAGGGTTTTTAAGTCCCGTTTCTTTTGTTTGATGAAGGCGTATGAACCCAAGGCAGCAAAGGAGCGGAAGCGTCATTCCTAGTGCAGGAGAAATCGAGCACCAACTTCGATTTGGAGAGTTTCGACCCTTGGTTCCTTGCTCGTCGCAAGCCAAAAACGGGACCGAGGGGGGTATCTGCGAATTCAGATCGCGTGGAGGGAGGAGTCTCCGGGTCGGCTAGAGCGAAGGAAGAAGAAGAATGAAGCAGCAACCTGCTGGGTGAAGCTGTGAGGAGGTGAGCGCCTCCGACGTTCGAATGGTCCGAAGAAAAGAGAAGGGACGAAGCAGCGAGGCTGCTCTCCTTCTCCGATGATGAGGTGTGAAGGGGGGAAAGGGAGGCCAGAAGGGGTTCGTCGGTCTTGGTAGGTGCAACAAGGGCTGCCCAAGCAGTTCCCGGCTGCTTCTCGTTCGATTCTGGTAGCATATGCGAAGCGGAGGAGGACATTTGGCCCTCTGGAGCAAGGCAAGCGGAAACAGCAGCTTCGGTGGGGGTTTTCGCAGTAGTGCTCGATAGAAGAAGAAGAATGAAGCTGCGGTGGTCTTCGGTGGGTGCAGATGGGAGTTGTAGGGCGGCAGTGTGTCGTCTCGGGTGGTGGCTGTCGGCGTTTCCGACTGCTTTTTCGGGGTTTGTTTCACCCTTTTTTTTTGCTTGTTTTGGACAGAAATCAATGTGTTTTAGTGTGTGTTTTCTTTATTTTCGACAGAAATAGATGGGTTTAAATCAATAGATTTAGGTGGGTGTTTTGGTTGTTTGAAATTTGACAGGAAGAAAATGAAGCATAAAAAAAAACGTATTGTTGTTCTTCTTGTTTGCAGGTGTACATGAGATCTAGAACAAAGTGTTCTTGGCTGAAAAAGAAAGGTGTAGGCAGAAGGGTCGATCAAAGAGGGGTGTTTGTTTGACAGTAATTGATGAATGGAATGGACGATTGTGTTGTTTGATTTTATCTATATCAGTCTGTAGTTGAGTTTTAGTGTTCTTTTTAGCATTGTACAGGTTTTGTTTGAGTGTAGATTTGGGTTGAAGAAATGGTGCAAGGAATCTTCAAATCAGTTTACTTGTTCCTTTTTGATGTGCAGAACAAGGAAGAAGAAGGCTGAAGACGTGATCTGATGACTTGTGTTTCATATGACAGCTCATATTTTCTTTGTGTTGATTGATTTTATAAATAAATTTTGTTTCCTTTTTGTGTAATTTTGTTGCATTGTACAAAGCAAATCAAAATCTTAGAATTACCTAGGTGTGAAACCCGTGTATTATACGGGTTTATTAAAAGAAAGTTTTGTAACCATAAAGACCATGGTCATAAAAAAATAAGTAACGAATGAGTTTGTGACATTTTGATAAATTGCATGGATTATTTATGTAATTTGATCTTAATTAATCTATACTAATAAAATTAATTAATATTAATTTACAAATGGAATGTGTTATCTACATTAATATACATATACATTAATTAATTAATATTAATATATTAATAGAAAGAGGAATTCAAAAATAGAAAGTTATTATGTACATTATTAATATATTTATAAAATTAATTAATATGAGGTGGCATTTAAGAGGTGAGATTTGAATAAAAAGGAAAAAACTATAAAAATGACAAATGGATATTAAATAATTCAAAAAAATCTAGAAAATGACAAGTATCAAAATAAGGAGAAAAGGACATGTGACAAAATCATTTTTATTTATTAGGATAGATATGACTGTCACATTTTATTTATTTATTTATTTGTATATGGTAGTATAAATAATGTATTTAGTGGTATATGTATTTATTTAGGATTTTCTAAACAATTCCCATTATATATATATATATATATATATATATATATATATATATATATATATATATATATATATATATATATATATATATAAACTCATACGCTTAGGAATATAAATTTATTAATTTGTTAAGCATTGGTCTCTTAAATTAAAATTTGACATATATCAAATATATATTTATGAAAATTTAATCCACCACATATAATGATTATGACATATGTATCATACTATGTATGCATACATATATAAATATATATATATATATATATATATATATATATATATATATATATATATATATATATATATATATATATATTTAATGTTGTTATAATTTTAATTATATAACATATATGAATTGTGATTACACGACTAAATTAGATCTTTTTAAGTCAACATTCGACGCCAAAAATATATATACATTTATAGTGCTCTTGCCATTATACAACGTATAAATATTTTTCACAATAATAACTACAATATATATATATATATATATATATATATATATATATATATATACACACACACACACATACTAGCTGCCTCCTTTGGTGTGTGTTTGTGTTCTTCATGGTAGAAAAATGGTGGCGGGGTTAGGGTTTTATGTCCAGGGAACAATGAGTGATACAATGATCAACAAATTTTAATCTCCCTTGATTATAGGAATTGTAATTAATAAGTGGGATTCTGGCCGAACACTATTGATGAACCAATCAAATAAATCCATTTCTAAAAAATTCCTATATGATTTCTAATCGGGAAAGGCTAAACACAACTAAAATACACAATGACGCTGCAAAGGAATGTTACCAATGGAATATATAGTAATAAAAAAACAAGGCCCACTCTTTGTTGCTCTTCAAAGTACAAATAGATCAATTGCTATCTATTACATACTTTTATTTCATATTTGATCTAATCCGAAGCAGTTGGGAGATAGTATATTATACTCTTGACGAGGGGTTTTAAAAAAAATATTTTTTTTTCACTTTTTCTATAAAAAAGTAAATTATCCATCCAATCTCAGTCTAATAGTGATTGAATGCCCGAACACTCAGAGATTCTCGTGAGTCTATATATGTAGATTACATAAAGGACTTTCCACAACTAGTTAATAAGTTGTTAATCAGATATATAAAATACCTAATATACCCTTACTTGATTTACTAAATATCCTAAAATGCATTTATAAATGATTGGCTCAAGATCGTCCTCACAATAACATTTGTCTTTATTTGAACCTATTCCAATATATATATATATATATACATATATATATATATATATATATATATATATATATATATATATATATATATATATATATATATGAAACTTCCGTCTATGTAAGAAAAGTCTGAACCTCCCTTACTTTGTGGGCGCACTGACAAAAGACCTACTCCTGCTTAGCGCACGAGACTCACTTGTGTGTGTGTGTGTCTATATATATATATATATATATATATATATATATATATATATATATATATATATATATATATATATATATATATATATATATATATATGGTTAGGTTATTCTATTCAAAGTAATTATTGTGTTATTGTATGCATAAATCTGACCTAATGGGCCAATCAATTTTACTTATTTTAAGAAAGTGAATAATACATATTATTATATTAAAGATAATTAGAAAATACCATCTAATTTCATTTTAAGGGTATTTTAGTCGATTAACATAAATTTAAAAACGGATAATTGCATATTTTCAAGGATAATAGATTCTATTAATTTTAAAAATCTGATTGTAGTGATGATAATTCTCGGATATTCTGACAGAATTTATCAAAAATAAAAATATTCTTGAACCATAAAATAATAAAAATATTTTTGAATCTATTTCTAGATCATAACTTTAAAAACTTCTTGGAGAATAACAAATTCTTGAACCATCAATTGAAGAATAAAAACAAAAATTACATGAATTCTTAGAGAATACGGGTAACAATTGCTAAGAATTATATTTATTGTTAAAGAATAAAACTAAAAAAACTTTCAAATCGAAAAAAAAACATCAAAATCTAACAAAGACACTAATACATTCTAAAAGAATAATGTTGCTAAGAATCACTTTCAATTTCATGGTCCATTCTTCAAGCATCAGCTACTTCTGTGGAAACAAATCCAATGCATTCCTAAGGTTGCCGTTTGAGTTGTTCGGCTTGTTTGCCAAATTACATATTTGGAAGTAAGATACCATCGTGTATCTTATAATAGTTGAAATAACTCATTTATTTTACATTAGATGCACTAAAACTCAATGAGTCAAATTTACCAAGAGACTTACTGTGAACTCGATTGTTCACAGTCTTTGACCTAAATTCCCGGATGTCACATTACCTCCCCGTTAAGGGAATTTCGTCCCGAAATTATTATGTTCTAGAATATTTTGTCCATTATCCTTTTGTTCTACTAATATTTCATTATAGTAGTGTAGGAAGCACCGCTGAAAAATTACAGATACTTTTGTTTCATTTGATCCTCACGTTTCCATGTAAACTTTGGTTCTCTACTAGAGTTTCTTCAGTTATTTACTATAGTTATTCGGCTTTGTTTGAGGCTTTTGATTTACGGATCCACGATCTCCACTGGTTCCTTCACGAAATGAGGTTTAGTGTTGACCTGGATCTCATCGAGAGGAAAGATAGGGTTCTCATTAGAGAGACACTTTTGAAATTATATACGTGGAAGGTGTCGTGAACTTTGTTGAGTTCTTGAGGTAATTTGAGTTTGTAAGCCACCGGACCAACCCTTGCTAGCATTTGAAAAGGTCTCATGTAACAGTGGTTTAGTTTACCTCATTTTCCTTATCTAATGACACCTTTCTACACTGTGACTTTTAGTAGGACACGGTCTCTTACTTCTTCACAACATATCGAAGAAGGACATTTAATTGTTCCTTTATCTGAATGATTTTCTTCGTTGTTTCCCAATTGCCCTCAGGGCAAGTGAGTAGTGTATCTCCAGTGTGCCTTATAGCTAATGAAGTATCTCCAACTTCTTCACAACATATCGAAGAACGACATCTTTTTCCGTACAAGGAATCGAATGGAGCGGCCTTTATGCTAGTGTGATAACTATTTTTATATGAAAATTCAACTAATGGTGAGTGAGTATCCCCTGATTTACTGAAGTGTATCACCCAAGCATGGGGCATGTCTTCTAAAGTTTGTATCTTTATTTTTTCTTGGTCATCTGTCTATGGATTATATGTAGTACTCTCCATTTTGTACGTTTCTTTGGTGGCTAGGAAATGGGCAGACTTGGTTAAACGGTCAACCACTACCTGAATAGTGTCATAACCGCTTAAGGTTCTTGAAAACTTTGTTATGAAGTCTATGGTTATTTGTTCCAACTTCCGTTCCGGGGTTGGCAATTGTTGTAGTAGTCCTTATGGCTTTTGGTACCTTGCTTTGACTTTGGAGCAAGTCAAGCACTTACTGTTATAGGTGGCAATCTCTACCATTATTGTTGGGCCACCAATACAACTTTTTAATATCGAGATACATCTTTTCTGATCCGAGATGTACCGAATATCTCGATTTATGAGATTTATTTAAGACTAGAATCCTGACTTCACCAAACTTTGGGGTCCAAATTCAGTTCATGAAATATCGTGTACCGTCTTCCTTAAGGTCAAACTGTTTTCCATACCTCGCAAGTTTTCTTCTACGGTATTCCCGGCTTTGAGTGCTTCCAGCTGAGCATCATGAATCTGGGTGGTGAGGTTCGAGTAGATGGTTAGGGTTAGAGCGTTTGTGTAACATCCCCTTCCGGCATGTATGTGAAAACCCAAAATTTACTCCATTACATTACCCCGTTTCCGTTAACGGAATATTCCACTGTATAAAAGTTTCGTTAATAAGAGGTCGTCAAATAAATAAATGATTTATTTATTTATATTTTTATGTCGTTATAGTCGTAATAAAGTAAATAAAAACGCTTAAGTTGCATTTCCATTTAATTGGAAAAAGTTAGTTTTTATTATTACGACCACTAAATCGGGTGCGACCAAAAGCCCCGTATAACGGCAGTATTGGGTATAATCCCACTGAGCTCCAACTCCAACCCCTATATAAGGGTGAGTGGAGTCCATTAGATACTTTTTACACTCTCCCCACTCTCTCTCTACAACTTTTTCCCAAGCCAAAAATTGTCCGTTTCGAGCCCCAAACGAGTAGGTAAACTATCCTAACTCGTTGTATAACTTATCTAGCATGCAAATTCGTGTTTAAATCATAAAATAGGGACAAAAAGATGTGTTTACGGCCCAAGAACACTCTTGGGCTGTGAACACCATTTAATGGGGTTTCTAAGCCCCAAAACCCCTCCAAATTGTCCTTAAGGCTTAGATATGACTTGTAGGCTTATGGAATCGGACTTAGAACACCTTGAACTAGCATTTTGGGGAGTAAACATGAGTTTACTACCCAAGAACATGCTTGGGCCGTAAACTCCTCTTCATGGGGAGTAAACTCAAGATGTTGTGCTAGAAATGCCCCAAACACCCCCTATGGCCTTGGAAAAATACCTTGAAGCAATACCACCATTATAAGGGCCTTAAACTTCACTAAAACCAAAGGGATAGGAGTTCACGACCATGAAATCCCATAGGGGTGGTTCATGGGCCGTAAACTCCCATTTAATGCCCAAATGGTGCCCAAACTCCTTCATTCAACTTGGAAAAATGCTTAGGGATTTATCCTCTACCACTTAAGCCCTTAAAACACCAAAAGAATGATTGTATAGGAGCTTACAGCCGTAAGATCCCTTGCTTAGGGCCGTAAACTCCTCAATGGTCCATGTGAAGCCTTAAAACCACTCATACAATTTAGATTTGGACCTAGCAAAATTCCACGATTGATATGAGACCTTTTAGCACCCTAGAACACCCTCACCATGAGTTTACGATCGTAAACTCATGGGGATTAGTCCCAGTGCCGTAAACACCCTATGGTGATTTTACTCTTGGAGAGTAAACTCCATTCCTAAGTCATTCAAGCCCTTAAATGTTACCCGGGACACCCCAAACACTTAACCAAAGTGTTTTCCGCTCCTTAGAGTGCGTATACTTGTTTAATTAGTATTAATATACTAATTGTATGTGAACATATGTTATCATATGTTAAATAGGTCTCTAAGTGTGTCCAAGTCCTTACTTGACACCGAGCACCTAACCGGCGCCTTCGTCGGATCCACTTACACCAGGTGAGTTCATACCCCTGAATGAACCTTTTAAATGTTTTTACATGTTTTATAGGGGGAATACAAGCTAAACATGCCAGTTATCATATCAATCATCTGTGATTGATAACCCGCATGCACAAGGATTTACCACACTGTAAACTATTTTACCAAGTAGGACACTATGAATGGTTTTCTAAAAGGTTTTCACTTGTTCAAAACGCTTTCTTATACTGTTTTACCAAAGTTTATTTTAAACTGGTTTACGAAAGGTTTCCAAAGAATTTCTAAAGGTTTTCAAACTTATTTTATCAAAGAATACCAAGTTCCTATTTCCTTAAGTATAAAGGTTTTTCCAAGGTTTTCATCAAAGTTTCTCTTTCATGTCGTATACTTTTACTTTTACTTGTTAGATACCGCTGCTTCGCTTTTACTTAGTTTAAACTCCTACTTGATAACTTTTTCACTTCGTGATGCGTTTATACTTGTTTACACACTTACTTAGTGATTCGTTTCTACTTCACTTATACCTGATAGACGCTCTTACTTCACCTATTGTCGCTTCCACTTCGTGATACACTTATATTTGGTAATGCTTATACTTCACGATTCGATTATTCCACATTGTACGCTTATACTTCACAAGTCGGTTATTCCACACTGTACACTTATACTTCACGATTCGGTTATTACATACGATTTGGTTATACTTCACGATATGATTCCCCTTGTTACACACTCAAAAGTAGTTAGATGTATGTCTGTGCTTGTATAGATGTATATAAATAATGATTGAAGGACTTAGGAAGGCTTGTCCGCCCTATTTCCTTTTCTTCGTTGAGATGTGGTCTGGTAGGATCGGATGTCCATCCGAAGGTCGTTTGATTCATTAGTTATATATTATGTACACAAGCATAGACATATAGGTTTACTCTAGTCAGTTCAGTTATGGGTCTCTACCTCTAGTTCAACACTTACATTGGAAACACACTACTCATTATTTGGGATGCATCTTCGGGACACGGCCTTCTCCGTCGTCTAGTTGGTAACCAGAGTCTCTTGTAAGGAGAGCGGACATTGTGTGTATAGATCTATACGGGATTGACACCCCCGCACCCTGACTGCTAGCTACAGTCCACGGCCTACCAAGCCAAGGGGTGACAAATGTCATATTCTCTAGACGCTTGTAGGGCGTCAGGTACTCTAGTGTCAGTTAGTATGGTTACGAGTATCCCAGGTTACCTTATAATTCATGGCCTTAAGGTAATGGTTTTTCACCAGCAATTTACACTGTATGCTGGAACCCACTCTCGGAGTCACACTGTTTTAGACCTTGCTAGACGTATCATTCATTTGATACTGTCTGGGGTCTGTATTCACTGTATTCATTGTATTCACTGTTTTAGACCTTGCTAGACGTATCATTCAGTTGATACTGTCTGGGGTCTGTGTTCACTATTTTAGACCTTGCTAGTTGTACCTTTCATTTGGTACCGTCTGGGGTCTGTGTCTCTTTCTGTTAGACTGAGCCAGGCGTGTCGGTCATTCGATACTCTCCTGGAGTCTATGATTCCTTTTGCCATAGTCAACAGTTCTCACTGCTGAGGCATATGTTATTTTCCCTAATATTCTCCAACTTTCTTAAAAAGCAAATCCCGTATTTTGATAATGAAAGTGTTTAAGGGAAAACTACTTTTACCACATCACTCTGACCAGTCTTGGTAGAAGACTGCTTTTTAAATAGAAAATGTAGGATTTTCTGGAAAGGACTCTATTTCACTGTATACTTGAAAACTAACACTTACATAAAGTTATTTGAATAAAATGTCACTAAATGCTTATGAACTCACCAGCATTTGTAAAAATGCTGATACTCGCTTTTCAAATAACTTGTATTCTCAGGTCAGCATTAGACAGGTACAATCCAGGAGCTTCTATTGAAGACTATTTTGTGCCAAGCTGCACCTATATATTTACGTGTATTACCCTATGTACTATAATGTAAACCATGTAAAACTATTACTATTAATGCAACGTGTTGTTGTACTTTAATTACTATAATGCATGTGTTGTGATACTTGACATGACGTCATCCACCCCATAATGTTTCTGTCGTTCCGGTTTTGGGGTGTGACAACGTATCACAATATTGTCTGCTTTGAGCTCCCAACGTGAAAAATTCCCAGGGGGTCACCCATCCCTAGATTGTTCTCGCCCGAGCACGCTTAACTGCAGAGTTCTTATAGGATCTGCTGCCTACACGGCTTTAAAACTCGTTGTGACAGAGAAGGTATCCACACCCTTTTTAAGGAATGCTTAGTTCTCCTTCCCAGTCGATGTGGGATCAGGTGCAACTAACATGCCCGCCTTCACCCCCCCCCCCCCATTATAGGTTTCGACATCCCCATCGTACATATCGACCCGTGACCTGACTCTATTACCATTTTTATTTAAATTATTTCATTATATAACCTTAAAAACCAAAATAATCCTCCGACAACAAATATTTTTCTGACGAGAGTTGACATTGCAAACTAAAGTAAATTTGGATCGTTACAATTCTCTCCTCCTTAACAATATTCCATCCTCGGAATCTTTATGTCTCTATTTCTTATTCCTAGGCCACCTCATTGTGTTATACTCCAAAACGAATCAATGTCAAAGGAAAAACATGTTCACAGGAAAAGAATTCATTCATATCAAACTTTTCACGCACTATGACTAGATCAAACACAACCACGTCAATGTCTAAAATCAGGACTCGCGGAATCCGAGGTATACCACACTTGATCATATAAGTTCAACGATACCAACTATTTAGTATTACTAGCACAAATAAATTTAACTAATAAAAGAACTCAAAAGAATTACCTCATCAATGTGTCAGACCTCCGCAGTTGTCATATTGAAATCACGAGCTTTCACCATATGCACTTCATCTTTCTTCTCATTACCACCTGCTTGAACCTTCAGATTTGGGCACTAAGTACTAATATGACCCATTTGTCTACAATTGAAACACACAATCTTGGGGCTCTTGCAATCATCATGACGGTGCCCCAACTTACTGCATCGTCTGCAACTAGCAGTCTTACTACTACAAGGACCCCTATGTGAAGAACGACATGGATTGCAATACTCTCGTCGTTCATTCCCCTTCTGAAAATGTTGCTTCTTTGAGGACCCAGATGAACCTTCAGATTTACTCTTATCTCCACTCTTTACAACAGCACGCTCTGGTGTAGCCAAATCAACCTCAACCCTAAGAGCCTCTTCCATGGCAACTGCCAAGGTGCTACGCTGCCTCACGGTAGCTCGATACTCTACTGGTAATCCCTCGACATAATGTTCCACCTGTTTTGCATTTGTAGGGTAGTAACTTTTATCGAACTGTAGCTTCTCAGAGAACACAAAATAATATTTTGCAATCGACATAGTTCCTTTCTCCAGTGCAAGGAACTCCCCATCGACCTTCATATCTGTCCCGGTGGATAGAAACGCTCCTGAAGCCTTTGGTTGAAGGCCTCCCAGGTCATGGCTTGAAGTCTAGCCTCAGGTACAATAGATTCCAACACCTGCCACCAATGTAGAGCATCACCATCCAACTTCAGTGCTGCATAACTAACTTTTTGTAGCTCCGTGAAGTCGCCTGAACGGAAAATATTCCTCATCTTGCGCAACCATTGCATGAACAATGTTGGGTCTTCTCATCCTTTAAAGACAGTGGGTTTGCGGTCAGTGAATTCATTGTAGGAACTACCACGCCCCTCAACACGTTCTCTAGTGGGCTCTGTGCTCCGCCCCGGGTGACTGAGCGGCTCTCAGATATCACCTTTCGTGGCTCCCCATTCTCCCCTTCTTCGTCCTCCGGTGGTAAAAGTCCCGCATCTCGCATAGCATGTTGCATCGGCTCCATGTCTTGATCGCGTTCCTCAAGCTGCTGCTGAAGTTCAGCAATGATAGCAACACTCGCAGTGCTGCGCTCATTACGGGTTGGTTGGGCCCATGGCTGATGACCAACTAGTGGGGTCTGAAAAGCAAACGATAGTGTCTCAGGTGCACGGTTGTCCTGTCCCCCACAAGCAGCTTAGCTTCACATGATCCCACATCGGCTGGAAAGGAGAACTAAGCATTCCTTAAAATGGGTGTGGATACCTTCTCTGTCACAACGCGTTTTAAAGACGTGAGGGCAACAAATCCCATAAGCTAAATGGGTTTTGGTGTGTGTTTGTCTTGATTTTCGACAGAAATCGACAGGTTTAAATCAATAGATTTAGGTGGTGCTTTTCCAAGGTCTTAACCAATAAGCACTTAATCCTCAAATTCTGAAACCCATCTTTTCCAGAAGAGATTCTAGCACCAAAACCATCCCGAAGGTTGTTGCTTTATTGAAATGCATGTCCAGTGCATGTCTTGAACCCATATTAGGTAAAATTGGGATTTAGGACCTAATCTTTATGCATGGCATCAAAACTCAATTATAGGCCAGATCCAAGACTCTACTAGGTCACCTAGACCTGGAGATTCATAAAGTTGCAAACTTTATGAGATCTAACGATCCTAACTTTCAAGAACAGTAAGCTAAAGGGACAAAAATAAGATCTAGCAACATGGAAGAATACACTTACAAGGGTCCAGAAGAGTGCCAAACTAAAAGATGAGGGCTTGCTTGTTGGATCCTTGCTACCTTCTTCTAACTTCTTCATTCTTTGGCTTCAAAGACACCACACTAGCTCACAAATGAGAGGGAAAGATGATTAGGGTTTCCAAGGGTCTATTTGGGGGAATTGGAGGCTGATAAAAGGCAAACTCTTGGGACTTAAGGAGATTATATAGGGTGCAAAACCCTAAAAATTAGGGTTTTCTCAACCAACCGCCAACACGCCATGTTTACACACCAACACGCCGTGTTGGTCCATGAAAACACACGACCCAAAAGTTCTCAACACGTCATGGAAGGTCATGCATAAATGGCATAACTCCAACTTGGACCGATGCCGATTGGCATAACTCTTCTGCCAACTGAGCAGTCTACAGTCCCTGCCTGATCTGCCGAATAAGCTCTATGGTCTAAAGGACCACCTCGGTCTGCCCCATAACTCTGTGACCAACTTCACCCCAGCAAACCGGGGTACGACATCTCCGCCCATTCAACGGCTCAAAAGGCGGAGCACCAATGTTGGACTGACAACTGTTGTTGTAAGAGAAATCTGCAATAGGTAGGTAGCAGTCCCAACTCCCACCAAAATCGATAACATAGACCCTCAACATATCCTTAAGGGTCTGTATCATCCGCTCACTCTAGCCGTCGGTCTGCGGATGATAAGTAGTGCTGCAGTGCAACCTCGTACCCAATTCCTCATGGAACTTCTACCAAAAATAGGAGGTGAACCAAAAATCATGGTCTGAAAGAATAGAGACCGGAACCCCATGGCGAGCAATGATCTCGCGAACATACACATCGGCCAACTTCCCGGCCGAAGAACTCTCCTGGATTCCCAAAAAGTAAGCACTCTTGGTCAATCGATCCACGATGTCCCATATAGCATCAAAAACCTTTGCTGTCTTCGGCAACTTAGTGATAAAACCCATCAAAATCTTCTCCTATTTCCACATGGGAACCTCCAGAGGCTGCAACTTGCCATGCGGCCTCTGATGCTCAGCCTTGACCATACTGCAGGTCAAGCATCTCTCCACGTACCAGGCTATCTCTCTCTTCATACATGGACACCAATAATTCAATCTCAAATCCCGATACATCTTTGTAGTCCCCAAATGAATAGAAAATCAAGACTTATGAGCCTCCTCCAACACAATCTGTCTGACCCCAACAGACATCGAAACCCAGACCCGACCACATTGGTTTAACAATCCTTGACTATCTATCACAAATCTGTCAATCTAACCACTGATCCTCTACTGTTTCCAGTTCGCCTTCCGACCACCCTCGGCCTGAGCCTCCCTGATCAATCCCAAAAGCGGGGAATCAACTGATACCCTCATACACGTAATCCTATTTGAAGACCTGACCAATTTGCGACTTAAAGCATCTGCCACCACATTTGCTTTACTTGGATGGTAAAGGATATCACAATCATAATCCTTGACTATGTCCAGCTTCATGAGTTGCATCACGTTCAGGTTCGACTGATCCATAATATGCCTCAGACTCTTGTGATCCATGTAGATGGTACAACGGACCCCATAAAGATAGTGTCTCCAAATCTTGAGGGCAAAAACCACTGCCCCCAACTCCAGATCATGAGTGGGATATCGCGTCTCCTGCGACTTCAGCAACCGTGAAGCATAAGCTATCACCCGTCCTCTCTGCATGAGGACCTCCCCCAAACCAGTGATGGATGTATCACAGAATACCACAAAATCCTCAATCCCCCCCCAGGAGGGTCAAAACCGGAGCCTCACACAATCTCTATCGAAGGGTCTCAAATGTCGACTGCTGCTTTGGAAATCCACCCGCTTCCTTGTCAGACGAGTTAGGGGTACTAAAATATTGGATTAATCCTGAATGAATCTCCGATAGTACCCTTCCAAAACCAAGAAACTCCTGATATCCAAGGGAGATTTCGGAACCTCCCACTGCAACATGGCCTCGATCTTGGCCGGATCGACCAAAATCCCATCCTCATTAACGAGGTGTCCAAGGAATTGCACATCTCATAACCAAAACTTGCACTTCAAGAACTTAGCATAAAGTCGTTCTCATCTCAAAACCCTTAGGAGCTTTCGAAGACGTTCCTCATGTTGCTCCCTAGTCTTGGAATACACCAAGATATCATCGATGAAAACAATAACGGAACGATCGCGCATCAACTTGCATACCCGCTTCATCAAATCCATGAATATTGTAGGTGCATTGATGATCCCAAATGGCATCACCGCATCACCACGAACTCGTAATGCTCATAATGATTCCAGAACGCGATCTTCTCAACGTCCTACTCTCTCACTCTGACTTGATGATACCCAGACCTCAGATCTATCTTGGAGAACCAAGATGTACCCTGCAACTAATCATAGAGATCATCAATCCGTAGAAGGGGATAACGGTTCTTCACTGTTAGCTTGTTCAACTCCTGGTAATCAATACACATCCGGTGTGAACCATCCTTCTTCTTGACGAACAAAATCGGTGCTCCCCATGGAGAACTGTTCGGTCTGATCAACTGCTTTCCTAGAAGCTCCCGCAGCTGAGATGACAACTCCTACATCTCAGGAGGTGCCAAGCAGTACAACGCCTTGGCAATCGGGGCCGCACCTGCCTCTTGAGAGGCACACCGGGTAACTCCTCCAAAAACACACATGCGAACTCCCTGACAACTGGGACCTCTGAAACTGAAGTATGATCCCCAACCTGCGTATCTACCACATAAGCCAAGTAGCCCGCACACCCATGCCGAATATATTGCCGAGCCTTAGCTGCAAAACAAAACCACGAACCCATCTTGGTTCCCTCTCCATATATAACCAGTTCTCCCCTACTTAGGGTTCAAACTACCACATGCTAACCCTCACAATCAGTCATTGCCCTGAACCAACTCAGTCAATCCATACCCACAATCACAAAAACATCCACCATGAGAATAGGGATCAGATCGATCGGATAAGACACCCCGAAGATCTCCAGAACACAACCCGAACACACTGATGAAGCAGAAACCCTGTGTTCATTGGCGATAGAGACCCGCAACGGACACTCTAACTCCGCAATGGGCATATCAAACTCCATACTAAACGATCTAGATACAAAAGACCGAATCGCACCCAAGTCAAAAAACACTAGAGCAGACAAGGAGTTCACTAGGAATTTACCTAACAGAAGCCCATATATAAGCATAACACAAAACATAATCAACAAGATAACATATAGAAACATACCAGTCACAACATCTGGAGCTGCTTTGGGCTCCTCGGTAGTGAGCTAAAAAGTGCGACCTCGAGCTCTCGGAGGCTCCGACCTCCCCTAGCGCCCATCTGTGATCCTCAAAGTAGCTGGCGCGGACTCCTGCATATCCAACAAGGTATCATATCGTTGGGTGGAAACAAACTGTCGAATGTCCGTCTTGAGCATACTCAAGTAACGGGTCGTCTGAGCCTGCTCAAAGCAAACTCAGGGCAAAACATGAACCTCTCTGTGAACATCCTGATGATCTTCATACTAGCAAGAAGACCAATATTGCAAATATTTTGATTGAAGTGGGTTAAAAAGGAAACTTACAAAAATCCGAATGTTACATATAATCACAACATATAATACTCGTACGCTTGAACTAAGGGTGAAACTAGGTCCAATCCTGACCCAAATGGATCTGGGACCAGAAACCAAAAAAACCAAAAAAATTAGATTTAATAGAACCAGAAACCGAAGCAGCATATAGGAACCGATTTCGGGTATGGGACCGGTTAAAGTGGCTCGAAAATCGAAAACCTTGTAATTTTTATATATTAAGGTGGATTCAACATAAATCAAAATAATTTATAAAACCACATGAAAATGATCATTGTTCACAACTGAACGTGTATATATATATATATATATATATATATATATATATATATATATATATATATATATATATATATATATATATATATAGATGTTCTATATGTTCCGTTATAAACATACAAGTTATGAAAATACAAAATGTTAAAAGATAAACATATTTATTTTTATATGTATCTATGGTTCCATGAGTATTACTTGGTTCTATAATCCAACACACACACACAAATATATATATATATATATATATATATATATATATATATATATATATATATATATATATATATATATATATATATTGTGACCTCCCCAATTTTCACGGCCAGAAAAGACCGATTTGTTTATGCTTTGTTTTATAAAATCAGAGTAATCGTTTAAAGAAAATGGTTGTGGAATTTGTTCCCAATACAAGATATGATAATAACTTATCAAAACATTTCTCAAAGAGAATGTATTTTTATTTATTAATAAAACCTCGGGATGTCATGTTCCGATACAGACATATAAGCATAAACAGAACTTACATTCAATTACACTAATGATTTATATCTCCTTTAAATCTCTCTGTGAAATATGTCTTCGTATTGATACCTGTGATACAAAGGAAACTGAGTGGGTCAGGCTTGGGAGCCTGGTGAGCATATAGGGTTTTCAACCCACATTAATATAATTATTATATTCAACCATCAAACAATCAACTCAATTACCTATCCATATTATCTTCCTTAGGATTTTACCCTAGGAATTCAACTACCCGTCATTCTTTCATTCCTAAGGATTGACCTAAGGAATTAGCACAAACTTCCATTGCTACATAAGGCGCATCTGCCAACATTATCCTTTTATCGCCTCTGCCAGGATTACGACATTCACTATTAGGCACATCTGCCAATATTATCCTTAAGCGCATCTGCTAGTATTATGACATTCTCTATTTGGTGCATCTACCAATATTATTCCTAAGCGCATCTGCTAGCATTATGGCATGCTCTTTTAGGTTCATCTACCAATACTATACTTAAGTGCATCTACTAGTATTATGTCATTCTCTCTTTGGTGCATCTACCAATACTATGCTTGAGCGCATATGCTAGCATTATGACATTCTCTAATTGGTGCATCTGCCAATATCATTCTTAATCATCTTTCATACCTCATCATTTTATCACATACCAACTATCTCATCTACCCATGTTCTACCCAACATATTTGTAGATATAAATACATATACAGTTTAACCCATTTAAAAACTATATAAAACATCCATTCCACACTCATCTCAAATAAACAACAATATATATAAAACCATAGCACGTGTTTTATAACAAATAATTCATATTTATGTGTCAGAAGAAAGTAACCAACACTCACACAAACATATACTTAATACATTCAAACAATACTTGTATTATACCCGTGTTTATGAAAGGGACTATACACCCACACATATAAACAACTTTATATTATACACATAGCATGTATTTCATAGCAAATACTTAATACTTATGCGTTAGAAGAAAGTAACTACACACTCACTTGATCAGAAGATGATCGGACAATACTACGGCTTGTAGAAGTAGTATTCTTCGGTAGATCTGGAAGATCTCTACAAAAATCGAACTTCTCGCGGGCAGAGCTTCGGCTCGGGAATCGCACTTCTCGGGATCTCGGGAGCGTAAAACTTCCTTCTTAACTTGGATATGAGATCCGGGGTGTCGGGATGGCTTCGGGGGTTTACACGCAGAGCTTCGGCACAAAAACGAGGAGAAATGAGCAAATAAGCCCGGAACCCTCGCATCCTATTTATAGGAGGCTGAAGCCTCGGAGTACGCGGGGCGTAAGGCTCCGAAATCGTCATTGCTTACGTATCAGAAGAACTCGAGTGTGAGGCGTGTCATGCTTCGCTGTACACGGGGCGTACGCCAGTACGCTAGGCGTACTTCGGATGAGTCCGATGACTCCTCTTCAGATAATGCTGGATTTAATAATTAAATTTAAATATTAATTAATTAATAAACTTTGAAAATTCATACCTTCTTCATACGAACTCCGTTTTCGATGTTATTTATATCCACGCGTAGGTGAGACTACGCTCTACAACTTTTGTTTAGACTCCATCGGCTAATTTTGACTTTATTTTTATTATTTATTTTTAATAGGCCGGGACAGAAAATTTCGTTATAATGTCATAACTTCTTCGTTTGACGTCCGCTCTCGCCTAAATTTTCATCGCTTTGATACCAACAATGAGATCTTCGATTCTCGTTTAGATTGCTTCGGCTAAAAACCCCTCGATCTCAAATCGAGTATTTCGGGCTGCATACCGCTATGTCGAAACTTAGAAAAATCATAACTTCCTCATACGAAGTCAGATTTGGACGTTCTTTTTATGCACGCTCATGGTTTAACGTATTCTACGACTTTCATTTAGATTGCTAAGGCTAAATATCTCTCTAACGTAAACTCACTTTTTACGTCGCGCTGTGTCGTGCCGGTTCTGTCGCGAAACTTCGACAGGTCATAACTTCTTCGTTATAACTCGAATTTCGGCGTTCTTTATATGTACGGAAACCTTGTAACATATACTACAACTTTGTTAAGATTAATCCTTCTAGATAATCTTCCATCAAAAAGTCATTTTTGACGCCAATCGTCTCTAAATTGACTAGCCCTGATCTACGGGCGTTACATATATATATATATACATATATATATACATATATATATATATATATATATATATATATATATATATATATAAGTAAGTGTGAGACTCGTGTATTACGAGTTTATTAAAAAAATCATATCAATTATTGTAATTAACCAGTTTAAACTCCTGTAAATAACGCCTTACATTTAGAAAATAAAAGGAATGAGCAGATTTACAGTTGTCATTGGTGTAAGTGAGCATTTAAACCTCTGGATCAGACCGAATTGGGAATCTGACATGGATCGGGTAAGCCTCAATAGGTCTGGTGCAAGGTTTACCATTTTATGCATAACAAGTCCGGTCCAATATCCGGTCCGGTCCAAATGCTTACTTTTACATAGCAGCTAAATATAAAGATGTTGAGTTCAACTTTAAGAAATTTGACGTGTCAAGTGAGGTAGTTGCATACATGATAGAAAAACAATTAAAATTTAAAGATAATCAGACTAAGGGTCTAGGGTATCATAATGTTCCACCTCGCTTCAATGACAACTATAACCCACCCCTTGAAATCAATGAGGAAGAGACACCTGCTCAGTTTGGTCCGCCCCCTGCTCTAGCTTCAGTTAAGACTGAATAATCTGGGCCAACTGAGAATATTGAGATGAACGATACTGATGCTTCTACTTCATGTGCAGGTAAAGTAGTGGAAGATGAGGACAAGCAGAACATAATTAACTCTAGTTTTGTTAATACTACTGATTGTCAAACCAATGTCTCATTGAACTCTGAATCTGTTGCTTCTAATTCAGTTACTTCTAATAAACCTTCTGTTGGTAAATACAGGCCACCAAAATAAGTGAAACAGACTGCTTGTTGCATATGTGCATGTGGGAAAAATCAAAAACAAGGCATGGGCATGCTTCTAGGGATAGGCAGAAACAACTTCTACATGAAGAAACAGACTTGTTTCCACTGTGGAACACCTGGACACATTTCCAGAAATTGTCAAAATCGTGCATATGTTCCCTATTATGCACAAGGTTGGCAGAACGTGCCAAGAGGGAGATCTTCCAAAAGAAACTATTTGAGGTCACAATCCTGCAATGGTGACTGGAATGCGAAGAAGGGCAAGAATCCAACTCCCAAGGTCAAGAAGAGAATGTCAGCCAAGAAGCAAATTCAAGAGATGGTCCAGTTAAACCCAAATCGGTTAGGTCAAAGTCATCTCGGCATTCGGTTTCAAGTTCTAAAGCGAGTGATAAGACATCCATCTGATCAAACAAGAAATGGGTTAAACCCGACTATAAATGGGTACCAAAGGTTCATACTCCCAAATTATCTAATGATTCTAACATTTCTTCATCTTCTGGGTGTGATAAACAAGATATGTCATGGGAGAGAGTACCTTGTGTAGATGATAAAGGTCAACCCAACTTCAAAATGGATTGGGTCCCATAGACCAACTGATCCCGCATTCTGTGTTGGAGCAGCTATGGAGGAATATCTTCATATTTCAGTTTGTTGATAGTGGTTGTTCCATGCATATGATAGGAAACATCTCTCAACTGTATAACACTCAGAGCTTTAAATGAGGGTATGTGTCATTTGCAGGAAAGGAAGAAAGGAAAGGATCACAAATGGGGTTGTACTTAATGATCTGAATAATTTTAGGATCTGTTCCGAGATTGAAATATGCGTGCTATTCTCAGATCATCTGGATGCAACTTCCATTGGTGAATTAATGTTTGAGTTTTCTTCTCGATACTCCTGAGTTTTTCTTAAAATGATTCGTTTTGAAGACAATTGTTTTTCTTTCTCTCCTATGCACAAATTAAGGGGGAGAAATCAAAATTAAAAAAATTTCAAAACAAAAAATCCAAAAAATATGTCCTTATAGTTTTTCGTTTGTAAGTGTTATTTGGGAAGTGATATGAAGCTTAGTGTTAAATGGAAATTTGAAATTTGTAATGCACTAAAGCTGAATTGTTTAGACTCTGTGCTCAATGTGCTGGTAGGCACGAAGGATTCAAAAGGACTAGACATAGCTGACAATGAAAGGACTTGACCGTGTTAATTCATCTGGACTTAGATAGTTTCGTTTGGAGTGACCATATGACGTTCGGGTAGATTGAGCAGTGAGTTAAACAAGGGAGCCTGCGGGATACATTAAAGTCATATGTATCTAGAACCGTTGCTTAAAATTTCCTCGATGTATGGATTCATGTCCTTAATTCCGGTACTGATAGGGCGACTGGGGGGTTTTGATAAAGTAGGTCTGTAGGAAATCATTTTCTTGCTCTCTATCTGTCAACCATATGTTGTCTCCTCTGTGTGATTGGAAGAGATCCGACCTGGAATGCAACTAATGCAACTCTATTTCTATGCATCTTCTTATCTATGCAATTCTCTCTCTATCTGTTAGCCATATGATGTCGCCTCTGCGTGATTGGAAGTGATTCGACATGGAACACAGCATATGCAAATTCTACCTCTCAATCCCTCTATTTTGGTTAGTCATATGTTGTTCCCTCTGTGTGATTGGAAGAGATCCGACTTGGGTATACAACATATGCATTTCTGGATCTGACTTCTCTCTTAATGATTGTCTGCTCACCTAAAGTAAGGAAATCTTTGGAAGTTCTTGATTACCGGGGTATGTCGGGAAGTGAGGAACATGTTCTAGTACATCTAAAATTGAACCATTTAATAGGTCCTCAATGTATGGATTCATGTCCATAATTCCGGTACTGATAGGGAGACTGGGGGGTTCTGATAAAGTAGGTATGTAGGAAATCATTTTCTTGCTCTCTATCTATCAGCCATATGTTGCCTCTTTTGTGTGATTGGAAGAGATCCGACCTGGAATGCAACATATGCAACTCTATTTCTATGCATCTTCTTATCTATGCAATTCTCTCTATCTTTTAGCCATATGTTGTCTCATCTGTGTGATTGGAAGTGATCCGACCTGGAACACAGCATATGCAAATTCTACCTCTCAATCCCTCTATTTTGGTTAGTCATATGTTGTTCCCTCTGCATGATTGGAAGAGATCCGACTTGGGTATACAACATATGCATTTCTGGATCTGACTTCTCTCTTAATGATTGTCTGCTCACCTAAAGTAAGGAAATATTTGGAAGTTCTTGATTACCGGGGTATGTCGGGAAGTGAGGAACATGTTCTAGTACATCTAAAATTGAACCATTTAATAGGTTATCTGTAGATCTCTCTGCTAAATTTAAGTGGACAACAATATCTTTGGTTGTCGTCAGCTAAATGATATATTTAGGAATATAGGTGCAAAAGTCTTGTCACGTATATTTTGTCCAAAATTTGGCAAAAAGAATTCTTTGTGTTTAAGTGGACCACAATACCGGTGATTGACCAGATCTAAGCATGCAAGTGTGTGCTGATAAACGATATTGAATTGCTTGACAACTTTGATCCCAAAAGTCTTAAATTTAGTTATTATTTTTGTTTTTGTTAAATTTGTTCATATTTTTTCTCTATGCACAAATTTAGGGGGAGAATTAAAAAATTAAAAATCAAACAAAGATCAGAAAATTTAAAAAAAAAATCCAAAAATATGTTTATTTCAGTTTTTTATTTCTTTTTCAGAAAAATCAAAAATCCAAAAATATTTTTGTTTTACCTTTGAGTGTATTTTATTTATGGTTTTTACTTCTTAGAGATTTATATTGTGTGCTAAGTTTTCTTTTAGTTTTGTTTTTGTCTCAAAATTTTCATTGTCTTGAAAAGCGAACTCAAAGGAAGAACAGACTCAAGGAGACTGTATCAGAACTTTCTGAGCCAAGGTTACATCCTTGAACAACTGTGGTGAGAAAGGTTTTTCATAACTCTGTGATCCACAGGGACTTTCTAGTCAATGGTTACTTTTCAAGGCGTAATGATAATCGTTAAAGAATTCTCATTTGAAGGAACAAGAAATGAAGATTATTTTTCAACACAAAATTTTTCAACCCCAGAAGCAAGGTGAAGTTGTTTTTGAAGATTATGTGACGAATTGCATTGAAGCCTCAATCAATTTGTTGCTATCAATGAACCTCTTGAAGTGATCCAGAAGAATCGGTCTTTCTGTTGTTCTCTCTGAAGATTCTCAAGTTGAAAGTGCTAATTTTCGAGAATCTGTGACATCCCCATTTTCACGGCCAGAAAAGACCGATTTCGTTTATGCTTTTCTATTAAAATCAGAGTAATATTTCATATAAAGGTGATGCGGAATTTGTTCCCAAAACAAAATATGATAAAAATTTATCAAAGCATTTCTGATTGAAATGTAATTTTCATATCATTACAAAACTCGAGATGTCAACATCGTTACAGACCAAAAGCATAAACAGTAAAATATAGGCCTTACAACAATTATTTACATCTACTGACCTATAATTCAAAACCCCTCGTCAAGTCACCCAACTATGCTCTTGTTCCACTACCTGTAATACAAAAAGTTGAGTGGGTCAGGCTTAGGAGCCTGGTGAGCACATAGGGTTTTCAACCCACAATAAATAAATATATTAATTTCATCAACCAACAATAAATTTATTAATTTCATCAACCAACAATAACCCTGATTACCCATTCCCGTTATTCTCACTTTATGTCCCTAAACACCTATCATAAGGACCTAGCCTAAGGATAATCATCAGGATGGAGAATACTGCTAAGGGGATTCCTCAGCCATATATGTTCGTAAGGCAACCATGAGGGAGATGGAGTACATCGGTGAACGCATTGTTCACAAACACCTACAGGTTGCGAGCCTGCTAGCGTTCCACTGGACTATCTAGAAAGGTCCGTGTTCGTCATCTATACTCCGCTAGATGACTGGAACATCAACAAATTTGAGGCCTCTCATCATTTTTATTTCATCACACATCAACTATTTCATCTACCCATGTTTTACCCAACATATTTGTAGATAAAAAAAATACATATACAGTTTAAATCATTATAAACGTGTATAAAACATTCGTTCAACATCCATCTCAAACAAACAAACAATATATATATATATATATATATATATATATATATATATATATATATATATATATATATATATACACATAGCACGTATTTTATATAAAATACTTCATATCTATGCGTAAGATGAAAGTCACTATACACTCACTTGATAAGATGGTGATTGGACAGCACTTCGTTCCTTAAAAAAATCCTTTTCAATGAAACCGGGAGGTTTGCTCAAAAATTGGGCTTTACGAGGGCAGAGTTTCAAGTCGAAAAACTTTTTTTTCGGAGACTTCAGGCTCTCCGGGGCTATCGTCTGGTGCTAGGATGGTGCCCTAGGTTTGGGGGGGGGGGGGGGGGGGGGGTTTAGCATATCTTAAAAGAAAGTATAAGGTGAAAGGATGAAAAATTTTGTAAAATAATTCGGGCAGCCTCGCACCCCTTTTATAGGTGGTTGAAGCCCCTATTTACGTTGGGCGTAACTTTTTGGTACGCGGGGCGTACTATTTTCTTCAGCTCTTCGTTGGGCATACTCTCGTACGCTGGGCATATGGGAAAACATGGCGCATGATCGGATTTCGAGTTTCGAACGCATGTAAGCTACATACACGCATCCACCATGCGAAGGAGTAGGGGGCATGGCCGACTTCAGACCATGTACACGAGTACGTTCGGCATACTCCCCCAAATTTTATTTTTCAAATTTCAAAATTTTATAACTTTCGCTTACGGGTTTCGTTTTTGACGTTCTTTATATCCACGTGTAGGTGAGAGCGTGCTCTACAACTTTCGTTTAGACTTTGTCGGCTATTTTTGACTTAATATTTAAAGTTATATTTTTAACAGGTCGGGACAGGAAAAGTCCGTTAAAAATTCATAACTTCTTCATCTGACGTCTGTTTTTGTCTGTCTTTTTACCGTTGAACTACTATCGACAAGATCTTCGATTCTCGTTTAGGTTGTGTCGGCTAAAAATCGCTCGATCTATAATTCGAATTTTGGGCTGCATAATGTTATGCCAAATCTTAGAAAATTCATAACTTCCTCATACGAAGTCAGATTTGTACATTCTTTTTATACACGCTCTTGGTTTAACATATACTACGACTTTCATTTAGATCGCTAAGGCTAAAAAGCACTTTATCAAAAACTCACTTTTTACGTCACACGGCGTTGTGCCGGTTCTGTCGCGAAACTTCAACATGTCACAACTTCTTCGTTATAACTCGGATTTTGGCGTTCTTTATATCTCCGTAATCCTTGTTACGACCACTACAACTTTTTTCATAGATATCGGGTTTATCTAACCTTTTTCTTTTGACACTTATTTTTTATCCTTAATTTATTATATCATCATAATTAAATATAAGGTACATAAATTCACATAATTCATTCTTATTACTTCAAAACACATTACAATAGTTGACCTAAACTATTACATCATCTTTAATGCTTAGCCCAAAAACATGGATGTTACAATTCCCCCCCTCCCCTCCCTTATGATGATTTTGTCTCCGGAAGCATGCATTAGTAAACAAATGCGAATAGCGACTCATCATGTCACTCTCAGTTTCCCAGGTGAGATTTGGCCCATTTATATGTTTCATCGCACAAGCACTAAATCGAACATCTTGCGTCGCAACTTCTTAGTCTTACGGTCAACGATTGCCTTTTGTTCTTCAATTAGCCTCTTGCTTTCGTCCATCCTTAACTCAGAAATTGGAATTATGTCGGGAACTTCTCCCGTGAAATTCCTCAAATAACACTCGTGGAAAGTGTTATGAATACCATCTAGTTCTTCTGGTAGTTCTATCTTGTAAGCTTGGTTTCCAATCCTCTAAAGAACTTTAAACGGTCCAATAAACCGTGGACTCAACTTTCCTCTTTTACCAAATTTTATAAGTCCCTTCCATGGCGATACTTTAAGTTAAATCGAATCTCCAACTTCGAATGTTATCGGTTGTCTTTTCTTATCAGCATAGCTATTTTGATGATCCTAAGCTGTTAAAATCCTTTCCCTAATCACCTTTAACTTTTTAGCAGTCTGATGAACTATCTCAGGTCCCATAAATTGCTTTTCTCCAGCTTCAATCCAACATGACGACGTTCGACACGTTTTTCCATAAAAAGCTTGATAAGGTGCCATCTTGATGCTTGAGTGGAAACTATTATTGTAGGAAAATTCTACCAGAGGTAAATGTTCATCCCAGTTACCTTGGAATTCCAGGGTACATGCTCGTAGCATATCCTCCAATGCTTGAATTGTTTGTTCGCTCTAACCATCGGTTTGCGGATGATAGGCTGTACTTAGACACAACTTCGTACCCAAATCCTCTTGTAGACTTCTCCAAAACCTTGACGTGAAACGACTATCACGATCTGATACAATCGTTAAAGGAACACCGTGAAGTCTTACTATCTCCTTCACATAAGCATTTTCAAGTTTATCCATAGACCATTTTTCATTGGCTGCTATGAAGTGTGCACTTTTAGTAAAACGATCAACAACCACCCAAATCATGTCATGACCACTCTTCCTTCTGGGTAGTTTAGTCACAAAATCCATGGTGATGTCTTCCCATTTACCCATGGGTACAGGAAAAGGTTCTAAACTCCCATACGATTTCTAATGTTGTGCCTTAACCCTCGCACATGTCACACACTCGGACACATACTTTGCAACATCGAGCTTCATCGTTGGCCACCAGTAGTAGGATTTTAGGTCCCTATACATTTTCGTGCTGCCGGAATGAATCGAGTACATGGTCTTGTAAGCTTCTTCCATCAAAAGATCTCTTATTCCTCCCGTCTTAGGTACCCAAATCCTATCTTGTAATACCTTCAGTCCTTGACCGTTTGTACCAAAATACTAACGTTTTGCCCAAACGTTCTTCCTTTCGGTCATTTTTCTCTACAGCTTCTTCCTGAGCTTTCTTGATGCTTTCCACAATCGTTGAGACAACTTCGATTCTTAATGCCCTTGGCCTTTTCTTTTCAAGGCTCACTTTCCGGATTAAAGCATCAGCTACAACATTTGCTTTACCAGGGTGGTAAAGTATTTCACGATCATAATCTCTAAGCAAATCTAGCCAGCGTCGTTGTCTAATGTTTAATTCCTTCTGATTAAAGAGATACTGAAGACTCTTATGATCAGTGAAAAGTTTGCATTTTGTGCCATAAAGATAATGCCTCCATATCTTTAGGGCGAATACTACTGCTGCCAACGCCAAATCATGAGTGGGGTAGTTCTTTTCATGTTCTTTCAATTGTCTCGATGCATATGCTATCACTTTATCCCTTTGGGTCAGAACACAACCTAACCCAACTCCAGATGCATCGCTATAAACTGCGAAGTCTTCAACTCCATCAGGTAAAGAAAGAATCGGTGCTTCACACAACTTCTTCTTTAGTTTCTCGAATGCTTCCTCGTGCTTCTCATTCCAAGTATAAGTTGCTTCTTTATGGGTCAAAGCTGTCAATGGAGCCGCTATTGAAGAAAAGCCTTGGATAAATATTCGGTAATATTCGGCTAATTGTAGAAAGCTTCAGATCTCCATGGGACTTTTTGGTTGTTCCCACTTTATTATAGCTTCAATCTTAGCTGGGTCAACCATTATTCCTTCTTGGTTAACCACATGACCCAAAAATTGGACTTCTTGAAATCCAAAAATCACATTTGGAGAAATTTGCATACAACTTCTCCTTTTTCAGAACTTCTAACACTTCTCGCAGATGCTTGTCATGCTCCTGCTTGCTTTTTGAATAAATCAAAATTTCATCTATGAACACTATCACGGATTTATCGAGGAATGATTTACAAACCCTGTTTATCAAATCCATGAATGTTGTTGGAGCATTGGTTAGTCCAACGACATAACCAAGAACTCATGGTGTCCTGATCTTGTTCTGAATGCAATCTTCTCAATATCCTGCTCTCTCACCTTTAGCTGATGCTAACCTGACCTAAGATCAATCTTCGAGAAATAGCTCAAACCTTGCAGCTGATCGAGCAGGTCATCAATCCTTGGCAATGGGTACTTGTTCTTTATTATTGCCTTATTCAGCTCTCTATAGTCTATGCACATTCTCATGCTTCCATCTTTCTTCTTTACAAATAACACCAGAGCTCCCTAGGGTGGTGAACTAGGTCTAATGAAACTGTTGTCCAACAACTTCTAAAGTTGTGTCATGAGCTCCTTCGTCTCCATTGGTGCTAACCGGTATGGTGCTTTTATTATCGGTGTTGTTCCTGGTAACAAGTATATTCGAAACTCTACTTGTCTATCAGAGGGCAATTCAGGAAGATTTTTGGAAAAGACTTATGGATATTCACACACCACTGGTATACTTTGCATTTCATTTTTCTCTTTCTTAGCATCGATCACGAATGCCAAGTATGAGGTGCATCCTGTAGATAAACATTTTCAGGCTTTCATTAGGGAAATGATTCCAAAATTTACTCTGCGCTTATCTCCATACACCATAAATGACTCTTTTCCAGGCGGGTTTACCCTCACTATCTTTTTCTTGCATAGTATCTTGACATCATTGGTGCTAAGCCAACCCATCCCCAATACGATGTCGAAACCATTCAACTCAATGGGTAACATGTAGCATCCGGATTTTTAGGGTTATTATTATGTAGTTTAATCTTTTGATTAGAGGAGAGACTCGACGAGTTGAGGATCCAACTCGCCGAGTCGAGTCAGGCTTCTCACGCGGATTTAATGAGTGGACTCGACGAGTCAGAGGAGGGACTCGTCGAGTAGGTGCTGGGCAGAGAAACCCTAATTTCTCAGGTTTGGGACCTATTTAAAGGTCCTTATGGCCTTCATTTGCGGCTATTACACCCTGAGAAACCCTAGAGAGCAGAGAGAAAGCATATGGTGCAAGAGGAGGGCTAATTCATCCTCCTTTGGAGTGTCTTAGCAAAGGGAAGGAAGGATTTCGAGTTGGGTTGTCTTGTGGGGCTCAAATCTTCCATCATTTCGTTCAGAGCTGCTGTGAGAGGTAAGGATTCATGTCCATCTTCGTTTGTTTAGTAAATTTCATGAATCTAGGGTTTCTTCATACTTTATTAAGCTTGAATCTAGAGTATGAGAGGTCCAGAGAGTCCCTTCCATTCTGCTTTATGCCTTTCCCTTGGAGTTATGAGTTAGGGTTGTCATGATATGGAGGATTTCACCAAAATAAGCATAGAGAGCCTTGCATGTGTACCAAGATTCGACCTTTATGTGGTTATTGGTCATAGTGAAGTCAGATCTATGGATTAGAGGAGCGGATCTAACCTCAGAAGGTCAGATGAGTGTTGTCATGGGAGCAACTCGCCGAGTTCATGAGCGGACTCGACGAGTTGATTCGGGGTTACCTCGTGATTCATACCAAGTGTAACTCATCGAGCAAGCGAGGCTAGGAGGAGGATTGCGTGGACACGTGTGGACTCGCCGAGTCGTCCTTGTGCACTCGACGAGTCGGGTCAAAGTTTGACCGTTGACTTTCGTTGACTTTAGGGTTTTGGTCAAGACTGACTTAAGAGAGTTCAGGGAAGGGTAGAATGGTCTTCTACCCAATCTTTAGAACTGAGAAAATGAGAGAGTGTTGATCGGGGATGTTATTTGAATAATAGGAGGAGGCCAGGTCGGGACGTTGAGCACGAGAGTTCATCCGACTTCGTTTGAGGTGAGTCTTCTCATTATACTTTACCTAGAGTGGTAACAGGGTTATGTGACAGAGTTATTATATGCTATCTATGCGTTGTGTAGCACTGCATTATTTCTATGTGATTTATGTTGTGTGTATATAAGAGTTAGGACCGGAAGGTCCACAAAGCTAGGATCAGAGGGTCCATAGAGTTAGATTCAGAGTTATGTTCCAGTGTAATTGTATGTTATTTATTTTATGAGATTTATTGTGATATGTGATATGCATGATTCAGAGTTATCAGAGTTAGGACCTTTAGGTCCATGGAGTTAGGGCTAGAGGGTCCACAGAGAGTTGGGACTGGAGGGTCCCACTGAGACACTGACCAGAGGGTCAACAGAGTTATAGCCTTGAGTGGCTAATATGTGTTAGAGCGGCATTTTGGGGGAACTCACTAAGCTTCATGCTTATAGTGTTTTGTGTTATGTGTTTCAGGTTTTCTCAGGATTACGGGACGGCACCGGCTCGATTGTACACACCAGAGGAAGCGTTTGTTTTGAGGATCCTGTTTTATTAATCGATTGAACAAAGGAGTCATGTATTGTAATTTAAACAAAAATGGGATTTTATGAAAAGTGTTAAAGAGATAAGCGATTTTAAATGAAAATTTTGTTTTGAAAATTTCGGTGTTACAAGTTGGTATCAGAGCCTTGGTTTGAGGGATTCGGATGCACCTTCGGGTAAATCTGGACTCAAACTGAGGGAGCAAGAAAATTTTTTCAAAGAAATGATTTTCTAAAAGTGAATAAGAGTTCAAAGAAAAAGCGAGGAAGAACAGTGTGTACAATCAGCCAGAGCCCGAACGGTGATTTCCCAAAATACCCTTACTTTTGCGTTATGAGATATTTATGATACATTTTATGAGATATTATGCATGCTAGAGATAGGCTAGGTATTTCATATCTTAGGACTAGAGTGGCCTGATTTGTGATGCCTTAGCCTAGGAGTTATTGTTATATGTGATGTGCTTTTGAGTATGAGTGAGAGTATTCAGTTGGAATCCTTTTAGGGGATTTAAGTAGAGGAGTAATCTAGGAGAGACGACTAGATGAGAGTTGTGGTGCTTATCGAAAGAATAGTTAGAACCCACGAGGGGTTGAGTTACAGAGTTCGGTGGTACTTTTGAGAATGAGGAGAGCAAGCGGAGTTATCACCCAAAGTGAGTTCTATGTATTCTTCGATGCCCGAATGCTGCTTGCTTCGTGCTTTGTGGAACTCTCGATGATGGGAGTCAGCTACCAAGTGAATATGACGATATTCAGGAGGTAGATGGCTGGCATCATTAGGAGCTCTTCAGCAGCTGATGACGGAGAAGTGGGAGGACCAAGGAAGAGCCTAGGGAGTGACCTTAGCCAGATGAGTACGCTGGCGGAGTAGAGCATTTTGCTGAGGAGCAAGCACGCGTGGCGGAATTAGTAAACGAGAAGGTTGAGCAGCTACTTAGGAGCTCTGGAATGGTCCGTGTGGAAAGTATGGGTAGATGTGGCAGGTAGTATGGGCCCGTACTACCGAAAGCAGAGGACCCATACTCAATACAAGGAGTATTATGAAGGTTCTAAGTAGCAGATTGAGGAGTGATGTTATGGTTCGAGTACCATACATCGGAGCTGATTGAGAAGTGATGTTATGGTTCGAGTACCATACATCGGAGCAGATTGGGGAGTGATGTTATGGTTCGAGTACCATACATCGGAGCGAATTGAGGAGTGATGTTATGGCTCGAGTACCATATATCGGAGCAGATTGAGGAGTGATGTTACGGTTCGAGTACCATACATCGGAGCAGATTAGGGAGTAATGTTATGGTTCATGTACCATGCATTGTAGCATATTGAGAAGAGATGTCAGGGGCTGAGTACCATGGTTCTTAGCAAATGATGCTTGTGATTCTCTGGTTATCCGATCAGGATTGATTGGTGGAGTTTGGACGCGATAGGTTTTTAGGCCTGAGGGCCATGATTGAGTCTGAAGAAGCATCCCTTAAGAGGGAGTTCGGGAGCATTTCAGAGTACCTTGGTAAGATGTCAGATGTAGTCGCAAGACTCAGGGATTAGTAGAGAAGGCATTTATGAGGGATTGCGGTCTGAGTGAGCAATCGGCCGAAGGAGGAGATGTTACCTTCTGTGACTTGTTGGGTGTTATTTATGTTTCTTGTGGGAAGTAGGAGAGGCGTGAGATTTCAGTTTTGGGTTTAGGAGTAAACCCTACGGGTTGACATTGATGTCGATTTTTCCACCAGAGTATCAGGCAGCGTGTCTGCCGCGAGGAAATGATCTACCATGAGCAGGTAGTCAGTGGGGACTGAGATGGTCAAGGATCACATTACACCCTAATTGAGTATAGTAGGGCATGTGGTAGCGGTATCAGCGGGTAATACAGTCGAGTATATCAGAGCGGTGGCTCTTCTGTCTATGATGGGTATTGAGTATGGTAGTGGAGTCCCTATTCTCGTGATGATCCACGTGTTGGAACGGGGGTTGAGAAGTCAAAGATGAGGAGTATGATGATTTATTGTTTCAGTCTAAGAGTCAGTGATAGTACTAGACAGTTGGGATGTTCACTATTGGGATGGTATGATACTTCGAATGGATAGAGGTAGTTGTGATGAGAAGTTCCTGAGGATTTCTTAAGAGATTTAGGGTATTTGAGGTTTCTTGATCTCTACATGGGGAGATCATTGGGCGTTGTGTGGCACCTTCCAAGCGTAGGTGCGTTGTTTCTGGAGGAAACCATATGTGGGGTAGAGTGTTGATGCGTCAATTGGCGATGGTTCGAACCCTAAATGGGGGAGAACCGGGTATTTTTTGAGGGAACTAGAGATTTGTGCAAGAGCGGCTAGGGGTTGGACACAGAAACCTACGGCTCGAATTCATGAGACCAGGGTCATTGGTGATCAAGGAAAGGTGAAGGGCGAGATAATGCATGTGGTATGTGTCTGAGAAAGGATGGGTGTCTCCACGATAGGTGGCCAATGGTCAGGAATCTGGTGGTGGTCAGGGCCGTTTCAACTAGAAGGCACGTAATTATGGTATGGGCAGTTGAGAACTTCTGGGTCGAAGTATGGATTGTATATACCCCTTTTGGGGTGGATAGAAGATTATTGAGCAGCCAACTCCTGGGCCAGTATGTGTATCCTTGCTTGGATTTTGAGCAGCAGGGGAAAAGGGTTTCGGAGGATCATCAGCGTGTTCTGAAGCGTTAGCGCTTTCCTTGTATTCCAATTGAGTGTTTGGATACACTGAAGTTACGCATTGGGTGAAATGAAGAATTATTTATGGGGTTCAGAGGAAATGTATTGTTGTATCTGTATGGTGCTGGGGGTAGGAGATTAGTGGTTGAGGCAGGACATGGTGATGTTTTGTAATGGTGTTCCGTGGTACCCAGGTATAATGTCCCGATTTCGGAGTTACTTAGAATCTTGAGTTTGAGATGACTAGTGGCATATCATGTATCTACAGTTCCAGTGGGAGCCCTTCGGGTATTGACATCAAGAGGGATTATTTAAGAAAGTGGATCTCCGCAGAGGTAGGTATTTTGTTATAGTGGTTGCTGCCAGATTCTGTAATGCATATTTGGGACAAGTGTGTGTAGCTATATATGATAGTCTACGGGGCATGAGTTAGTGGACGTAGTGTGACGTTGTAATGAGAATGAGGGTATGGGGTGAAGCTACGGGGAGCCGTAGTATTCACTAGTCAGAGGGTGTTGTGATGCTACGGGGAGCTGTAGTACTCACAAGTCAGAAAGAGGGAGTCGTGATACTACGCGGAGCCGTAGTACTCACTAGTCAGTTGGTGTTGTGGTGCTACGGGGAGCCATAGTACTCACTAGTCCGAGGCTGTCGTGATGTTGCGAGGAGCCATAGTACTCACTAGACGGCAAGAGAGTGTGATGATGGATTGTACTCCGATCAGTGTTTGATGCAAAAGAGTTTTAGGCTTGAGTAGCCCTAGTATTGAGTTTATGGAGCCTGGTGGTTGAACCAAGGGCGAGACTCGGATCTCCGTCTCTGTCAGGGCTAAGTCGATTTTTGGTTGGGTTGTAGTTTTCGTTTGAGAATTTTGTGACTTGTGTGTCACAGGGCCGAGATAGTTGATGCGAAGAGGAAGTCAGTGAGAGCTCTACTGCGGAGAGCCTGATAAAGTTATACATGAGGGAGGTGGTATCACGGCACGGAGTACCGATCTCGACGGTTTCATATCGAGATGTACGCTTCACTTCCAAATTCTGGAAGAAACTCCATGAGGAGTTGGGCACGAGGTTGCATTTTAATACCGCCTACCACCCACAGACTGACGGGCAGAGCGAGCGGACGATTCAGACGCTCAAGGACATGCTTTGGGCATGTGTATTGGATTTCAGAGAGAGTTGGGACACGTACTTACCCTTGGTTGAGTTTTCCTATAACAACAGCCATCATTTGAGTATTAGTATGCCACCCTTTGAGCTGTTGTATGGGAGGAGGTGTCGGACTCCCATTTGCTGGGGAGAGGTAGGGAAACGTGTGATGGGTAGTACGGAGATGGTGCTTTAGACGACCGAACAGTTTCAGCAGGTCAGACAGAGGTTGCTGACGGCCTAGAGCCGTCAGAAGAGTTATGCGGATAGACGGCGGTCAGACCTCGTGTGGTGTTAAAAGAGATATGGAATTTGGATATGAGGCTTTATGAATGGGATGTTTGAGGACACTTCTGAGCGAGCATGGCTATGCTTTTGTGTCTAAGGACAGAGTGTTGGGGATTCTTTGTTCGGAGGGTTTCTGATGGCAGTCTAGTAGATGTGCCCCGGTGGAGTGTGAACCCTTTTATTCGTGGGGCGTGATTCATATGATTTAGCATGATCGACTTAGAGGAGTGATAGCCGGTTTTTGGACGTGGTCTTATGGGAATCAGAGAGCCAGTGAGGAAACTGGGTTGATATTCGAGGAGCAAAAATCATGGTAATCGCTCAAGTAGGCGGTCTGTCGGCGGATCAGGCCACTAGGGTTTCTGGTTATTGGGAAAGGGTATTTTTAGCGGCGAAAGAGTTGGTTTAAACTCTAGTTTTGGAGGTTCTGTGTGGTTTCGGATGTTCATAGAGAAAGGTATCAGTGTGGTATGAAGACCTTTTCAGTAGTACCTTTCGGATTGATGATTTAATCTATGTGTGGTTAAGGAATGATTTTGAGGGCGAAATCTAATTCAAGTGGGGGAGAATTGTAACATCCGGATTTTTAGGGTTATTATTATGTAGTTTAATCTTTTGATTAGAGGAGAGACTCGACGAGTTGAGGATCCAACTCGCCGAGTCGAGTCGGGCTTCTCACGCGGATTAAATGAGTGGACTCGACGAGTCAGAGGAGGGACTCGCCGAGTAGGTGTTGGGCAGAGAAACCCTAATTTCTCGGGTTTGGGACCTATTTAAAGGTCCTTATGGCCTTCATTTGCGGCTATTACACCCTAAGAAACCCTAGAGAGCAGAGAGAAAGCATATGGTGCAAGAGGAGGGCTAATTAATCCTCATTTGGAGTGTCTTAGCAAAGGGAAGGAAGGATTTCGAGTTGGGCTATCTTGTGGGGCTCAAATCTTCCATCATTTCGTTCAGAGCTATTGTGAGAGGTAAGGATTCATGTCCATCTTCGTTTGTTTAGTAAATTTCATGAATCTAGGGTTTCTTCATGCTTTATTAAGCTTGAATCTAGAGTATGAGAGGTCCAGAGAGTCCCTTCCATTCTACTTTATGCCTTTCCCTTGGAGTTATGAGCTAGGGTTGTCATGATATAGAGGATTTCACCAAAATAAGCATAGAGAGCCTTGCATGTGTACCAAGATTTGACCTTTAGGTGGTTATTGGTCATAGTGAAGTCAGATCTATGGATTAGAGGAGCGGATCTGACCTCAGAAGGTCAGATGAGTGTTGTCATGGGAGCAACTTGCCAAGTTCATGAGCGGACTCGACGAGTCGAGTCGGGGTTACCCCGCGATTCATACCAGGTGTAACTTGTCGAGCAAGGAGTTGGCTCGACGTGTCAAGCGAGGCTAGGAGGAGGATTCCGTGGACACGTGTGGACTCGCCGAGTCGTCCTTGTGCACTCGACGAGTCGGGTCAAAGTTTGACCGTTGACTTTCGTTGACTTTAGGGTTTTGGTCAAGACTGACTTAAGAGAGTTCAGGGAAGGGTAGGATGGTCTTCTACCCAATCTTTAGAACTGAGACAATGAGAGAGTGTTGATCGGGGATGTTATTTGAATAATAGGAGGAGGCCAGGTCGGGACGTTGAGCATGAGAGTTCATCCGACTTCGTTTGAGGTGAGTCTCCTCATTATACTTTACCTAAAGTGGTAACAGGGTTATGTGACAGAGTTATTATATGCTATCTATGCGCTGTGTAGCACTGCATTATTTCTATGTGATTTATGTTGTGTGTATATCAGAGTTAGGACCGGAAGGTCCACAGAGCTAGTACTAGAGGGTCCATAGAGTTAGGTTTAGAGTTATGTGCCAGTGTAATTGTATGCTATTTATTTTATGAGATTTATTGTGATATGTGATATGCATGATTCAGAGTTATCAGAGTTAGGACCTTTGAGTCCATGGAGTTAGGGCCAGAGGGTCCACAGAGAGTTGGGACTGGAGGGTCCCATTGAGACACTGACCAGAGGGTCAACAGAGTTATAGCCTTGAGTGGCTAATATGTGTTAGAGCGGGATTTTGGAACTCACTAAGCTTCGTGCTTATAGTGTTTTGTGTTATGTGTTTTAGGTTTTCTTAGGATTACGGGACGGCACCGGCTCGATTGTACACACCAGAGGAAGCGTTTGTTTTGAGGACCCTGGTTTATTAATCGATTGAACAAAGGAGTCATGTATTGTAATTTAAACAAAAATGGGATTTTTATGAAAAGTGTTAAAGAGATAAGCGATTTTAAATGAAAATTTTGTTTTGAAAATTTCGATGTTACATAACAGCTCCTCGTGGAATTCGTTTCCATTCAATTCGATGACGATATTCTTAATGCAATTGCTAATAGGTATGAATTTGTCACTAGAAACTTCTATAATAAGGGAATCATCAAGTTTTTCTATAGGCAATGCTAGTCTTTCACCAAATTTATGTGATATAAAGGAGTAATTAGCTCCGAAATCAAGCAATAAATTGGCAGGCAATCCATTTACAAGAAAGGTACCTGAAGCGACATCTGTTGCATCCTTTGCGGCTTCCAGTGTCATTTGGAAAGCTCTCGCCTTCAGCTTTGGTGGGAGAATCGGCCTTGCTGCCTCTTTCTTCTTCGGGCAGTCCCTCAATATGTGCCCTCTTTGTTGCACCCATAACAAACTTTCTTATTGATGGTGAATTCATTGGCATAGTGCCCAAACTTTCCACATTTAAAACAAGTAACCTCCTCGCCACATTTCCCAACATGTTTCTTCTTACACTTGTCACACCATTTTTCTTCGCCTCCTCTTCCTCTCAAACCAGACTTCAAGAATTTACTTTTCTAGTTGGATCTCGAAGATCCATCAAATTTCCTTTTCTCACCAACCTCTGCCATCTCTTAACCCCATTCCTTTAACTGGATCTCCATATTTTTAGCTGCTCGGACTGCTGTCTTCAGAGTAGTTGCCATCTTGACCGTTGGGCCAAAGTCGGCTGGCAATCCGTTTGCGAACCTCTCAATTTTTGAGAGTTCAGTTGGCACTAAATATGGAAATAACTTCATCTTTTCGGTAAACGCAGTAGCATAGTCATCAATGCTCATTTTCCCTTTCTTCAAGTTCTGAAATTCATTGTTTAGATCTATCAGATCTATCTCTTAGCAGTACTGCATCTTCAACTGCTCCAAGAACGTTTCCCAAGACATTTTCAGGGCTTCTCCACGTGGCATCGTGTCTTCCAATAGCTTCCACCAACTTAAAACTCCGGTCTTCAATTGTCTGACCGCAAAAATAGTTTTCTACATGTCGCTACAGTTGCAGCTTTCAAATACCATCTCCATTTCGGAGATCTAGTCCATAATCTCTACAGGTTTTAGGCTTCTGGAAAGACATGGCGGGTTGACGCCCAAGAAATTCTTATACATACGCCCGCCCATCTCTGTTGATTTCCCTCTCCGGGTCATTCCTTTCTGCCACTGTGGGTTCTGCTTGACTGACAGTATGGCTGTAATTTCCTTCCTCTGACTGTCCGTCATTTAGTTCAGGTTGTTCAACAGGCATTGAAGGTTCGCTCCTATTGTACAGTACCAGTTGTCTCATTTCTTCCCTTTGTTCAGCCATCATTGCCTGAATCAAGGCTTGTACTCTAGCCATTGTGATTGGTTCTGGTGCAGCTTCTACTATCGGCATCTACTCAATCACTTGGGGTTGAGGTTGCTGATTCCTATTTGCGTTTCCAGCTCCACTTCGGGCTCTTGCCATTTGATCTATACACCAAATTAGGCAAATTTAGATCTTTATTCACGATAGATATTTAAATTCTCCTTATCATTCTGAAACGTTTACATGCTAGTTCAAATATCGTGGTCCTACGCTTAGAATCCTGAACACATAAGGTTTCCAGATCTGGTGGGCAACAGACCATAGATTCGCACAAATAATAGCATATATGGCAAACATATAGCATTTAGCACACAAAGCCATTTTAGACATCTTTCCTAAAATAAACTAATGCTCATGTCTAAAATATGGTAGGCACTCATCTCACGATCATCGCTTAGCATTCTAAGTTTAAGTCTACAAATCCTACAAATTCCTAGTTCGCTTAAACTAATGCTTTGATACCAACTGTGACATCCCCATTTTCACGGCCAGAAAAAACCAATTTCGTTTATGCTTTTATATTAAAATCAGAGTAATCTTTCAAATAAAAGTGATGTGGAATTTTTTTTCCCAAAACAAAATATGATAAAAATTTATCAAAGCATTTCTTAAAGAAATGTATTTTTCATTTTATTACAAAACCCGGGATGTCAACATCGTTACAGACCAAAAGCATAAACAGTACAATATAGGCCTTACAACAGTTATTTACATCTACTGGCCTATAATCCAAAATCCCTCGTCAAGTCATCCAACTATGCTCTTATTTCACTACCTGTAGTATAGAAAGCTGAGTGGGTCAGACTTGGGAGCTTGGTGAGCACATAGAGTTTTCAACCCACAATAAATAAATTTATTAATTTCATCAACCAACAATAAATTTATTAATTTCATCAACCAACAATAACCTTGATTACCCATTCTCGTTATCCTCACTTTACGTCCCTAAACACCTATCATAAGGGACCTAGCCTAAGGATGATTATCGGGATGGACAATACTGCTAAGGGGATTCCTCAGCCATATATGTCCGTAAGGAAACCATGAGGGGGATGGAGTACACCGGTGAACACATTGTTCACAAACACCTACAGGTTGCGAGCCTGCTAGCGTTCCATTGGACTGTCTAGAAAGGTCCGTGGTCGTCATCTATACTCCGCTAGATGACTGGAACATCAACAACTTTGAGGCCTCTCATTATTATTATTATTATTACTTAATAGCTATTAAGTATAAATATAAGTATCTGTCTAAGTGAGTATATAATGTAGTTTTTGATCTTTCTACATGAAAGATTTGAAAAGGATATGGATGATATATTATTTTCTTCATTTTTTGCTCTTGTCTTCGAATTTCATTTACTTAGCAAAAAGTTTCTTAAAAATTAATTAGATTCTATTTATATTTATAACTATATTGAATATATTGAAGGGTTTGTTAGAATCCCATCCATCAGGGATTCTTAGTCAAAATAGGATTATCGTTAGATATAAAAAAAAAATTCTATATTTTATAGATTTTCATTATATATGACGAGAAGAGTATATTTTTTTTGATTTGTCTAATTTCACGAAAATAAGAATTTCATCTTTTATCTTGTTAATAGAGACTTCTTGATCAATAATCAGAATATAGAAAAAGGGGCGGATTTTCTGTGACTTCTGATTCTTTATATAATTAGATCTTATGCCAACAAAGAAAACCCCATTCCTCTAATTTTAACTTGGATTCCGATAAACTAATTACTTGTTTGCTCAAAATCATTTTTATTTCATCACACATCAACTATTTCATCTACTCATGTTTTACCCAACATATTTGTAGATAAAAAATACTTATACAGTTTAAATCATTATAAACATGTAAAAAACATTCGTTCAACATCCATCTCAAATAAACAAACAATATATATAAACATAGCACATATTTTATATAAAATACTTCATATCTATGTGTAAGATGAAAGTCACTATACACTCACTTGATAAAATGGTGATTGGACAGCATTTCGTTCCTTAAAACACTCTTTTTCGATGAAACGGGAGGTTTGCTAGGTTTGCTTAAAAACGGGCTTTATGCAGGCAGAGTTTCAACTCGAAAAACTCTTTTTCTCAGACTTTGCGCTTTCCGGGGCTTTCTTCTAGTGCTAGGATGGTACCCTAGGTTGGGGGGGGGGGGGGTTTAGTGTAGCTTAAAAGAGAGTATAAGGTGAAAGGATGAAAAATTTTGTAACATAATTCGGGCAGCCTCGCACCCCTTTTATCGGTGGTCGAAGCCCCTCATTACGTTGGACGTAACTTTTTGGTACGTGGGGTGTACTACTTTGTTCAGCTCTTCGCTGGGCGTAGGGGAAAACGTGGCTCCTGATCGGATTCTGAGCTTCGGACGCATGCAAGCTACATACACGCATCCACCATGCGAAGGAGTAAGGGGACGTGGCCGACTTCGGACCATGTACAGGAGTACGTTGGGCGTACTCCCTCAAATTTTATTTTTCAAATTTCAAAAATTTATAACTTTCACTTACGTGCTCCGTTTTCGACGTTGTTTATATCCACACGTAGGTGAGAACGTGCTCTACAACTTTCGTTTAGACTTCATCGGCTAATTTTGATTTTATTTTTAAAGTTATATTTTTAACAGGCCGGGACAAGAAAAGTCCATTAAAAATTCATAACTTTTTCATCTGACGTCTGTTTTTGTCTGTCTTTTTACCGTTGAACTACTATCGACAAGATCTTCGATTCTCGTTTAGGTTGTGTCGGCTAAAAATCGCTCGATCTATGATTCGAATTTCGGGCTGCATACTGTTATGTCAAATCTTAGAAAATTCATAACTTCCTCATACGAAGTCAGATTTGTACATTCTTTTTATGCACGCTCTCGGTTTAACGTTTACTACAACTTTCATTTAGATCGCTAAGGCTAAAAAGCACTTTATCAAAAACTCACTTTTTACGTCACACGGCGTCGTGCCGGTTCTGTCGCGAAACTTCGACATGTCACAACTTTTTCGTTATAACTTGGATTTCAGCGTTCTTTATATCTCCGTAATCCTTGTTACGACCACTACAACTTTCTTCATAGATATCAGGTTTATCTAACATTTTACTTTTGACGCTTATTTTTATCCTTAATTTATTATATCATCATAATTAAATATAAGGTACATAAATTCACACAATTCATTCTTATTACTTTAAAACACGTTACAATAGTTGACCTAGACTATTACATCATCTTTAATACTTTGCCCAGAAACACGGATATTACAGAATCCTTACAAGAAGCCTCCACACCCAACGTGCGTTCAAAGTCAAATTTTGGAGGAAATGCCCAACTGTTCAAGATGAAGTCATTCACATAGAAGATTCATACGTTCATCTTGAAGTTGTGAAGAAATCGAAGATAAATTCGGAAGCCAAGCTCAAAGCGAAGATTGAAAAGAAAAGCAAGCTACAAACCCAGTGGATCGGATTGATACATCAAAGCTATCTAGGGACTTACAATTTTTATTCAACTTTTTAGTTTCACTTTGTATCTGTTTTTGCCGGTTTCCAAGTTTTATTAAAGTGAGTTTCCCATGAGATGGGAGGGGGGACTCATGAGATACATCATTGCAAACAACATTCAAAAATCTTTTTCTTTAATCGATTATAGTTCTACTTGAAAACATTAATAAAAAAAAAAACCCAAATATGACGGATGAGACGAGATAGATGATAATTTTTTATTTTTTATGGGTTTAGGGATAAAAATAATGAAACAAAATGAGAGAAAAAAAAAGTGATATGATACGTGATAGGATCATAGGAAGGATGAGAAAGATAACCTTAGATCGGATCGGGTCGAGATTTATAGCATTACGATTTCGACCAAAGTCAAGTCACAAAGGGCCCTTTCCTCTCTCTCGTAACACGAAGATATCTCCTTCCCTCCCTTTCCCTTTCACCTCTTTCTCTTTCAATTTTTTCTGCACCAACGATGAACAACGGACCAGGTCTTTTCTCCGACATCGGCAAGAAAGCCAAAGGTAATTTCAATCCAATTCAATTCACAATCGATCTTCCTCTATTCTCGTAAACATACTCTAGATTAAGTCTGAAATCTGAATCATCAAAAATTTCCACCTGTTCTTGTTTTATGTATAGATCTGCTGACGAGAGACTACCTGTCGGATCAGAAATTCTCTGTTTCAACCACCAGTGTTACCGGAGTGGTATGTGGTTATGCAGCATATGCAATCTCTTCATTTCTCTTGATGCGCGTTATTTTATGAAATTTGACTCATCAATTTGGTCCTAGGGTCTCTCTGTGGACAGTGTTTACATTTAAAATTATTACGCAAGCTGTTTCGTTTGTTGTCAGATTCGTTACCTTGGATGTTAACCACTGGCACTGGCTTGTTGCTTTAATTTTAAGCTCTAGTAACTTGCAATGATCTGTGTCTATGTTCTATAGAAGGTGATCTTAATGAGCATCCAGATAACGAGATTCAGAGAGACTAAATGGCATAGGTCACCCAAACACTTTATCTTCCATTTCATGTCTAATTGCTGATGTGTTAGAAGCAAAAAATGCCATAGTTGTCAAATCATGAAATACGAAACCCTAAATCATGCTTTATCTTGTAATTTAGATGTAAATTCTAATACCAATGACAACTCTTTTGAGAATCCCTGAACATCCAGATAGTTATCTGTTGAACCATAAATCATATGTTCAAGTGTATACACATATCAATCTGCTGTGTTACTTGATTGCAGGGACTTACTTCAACTGCAACAAAGAAAGGTGGTCTGTCAAGTGGAGATGTGGGAGCAATATACAAATACAAGAACACACTAATTGATGTCAAATTCGACACACAATCAAATGTATGCTTCTTAGTTCTTACTTCTTTGATCTCAATCTCTCATTTACAATGCATCATAATCTTCATTATTACACTGAATACTGCAGATTGCTACAACATTAACATTCACTGAGCTTGTGCCCTCAACAAAGACTATTGCTTCATTCAAACTCCCTGATTTTACATCTGGCAAGGTACAATGACTACATTCATTATCTGTTTATCATTTCTTGATTTCATATTAGGGTTTGACTTTTGACTTTCTTTTTTTCCTCACAGCTTGAGGTTCAGTACTTCCATTACCATGCTACTTTAACATCTGCAGTTGCTTTGACTCAAGCCCCAAACGTTGACCTTTCAGCTACAATTGGCACACCAACATTTGCCATAGGCGCAGAGGCAGGCTATGAAACCTCTTCTAGTAAGTTGACAAAGTACACTGCTGGCATCACTGTTAACAAACCAGATTCTAGTGCTTCCATAGTTTTGTAAGCAATCTCCCTTCAAAACAACATTATGTGGATTCAAGTATTCAACTTGTAAACATGTCTTTTTATAATGGAACATAAATTATTTTTTCAGGGGTGATAAAGGAGACACGATAAGGGCATCATATATACACCACTTTGATGCATCAAAAAAGAATGCTGCTGTAGGGGAGATTACTAGAAGGTTCTCAACAAATGAAAACACCTTCACTGTTGGAGGGTCTTATGCAGTTGATGGTTTAACCATGGTTAAGGCTAAACTCAACAACCATGGGAAGCTAGGTGCACTGTTGCAGCATGAGATTATTCCCAAGTCACTTGTCACTATATCTAGTGAGCTGGACACCAACTCCTTGGACAAAACTCCTAAGTTTGGTTTGGCTCTTGCTCTTAAACCTTGATAAAGTTTTCATGCTATGAGGTATTATGTTTAAACTTTATTGTTTTTTTTTTTTTTCTACTATTTTTATCTCCCTAGATGGTCTTCAAGGGAACATTCAATTAATAATATGTCCTAGGATACATATTTTTTTGGATCTGGGGTTTCATTATTTTCATGGATACATTGCTTAAATACCAATGCCATTTTGATGGTTGATTTTTCCTAGTGTTATTGGGTTTCTAAATGTCTACACATATTGTTTCTAATTAATGTGACCATAGTGAGTTGTATTTTGCTCTCTTTCCCTTTGCAATTGGTATTTGACTATTTGCTACTTTTGATATTGTTTCATTATATTATCATATAATATTATGATTGTTGACAAAATATAAATATAAGTATATGTTTCACCTTCTTGTTTCATGATATTATCATATAATTTCCAAAGTTTTTTAAGAAAATGAAAATTATTTTCATTTTTCCAAATTGAATGTAAATAAGAAAAACGGTTTTTATCGATTTTCATATTTTTCATTTTTTAAATATTACTAAAATATAAACTCTAAAACACATCCACCCCTTTACACCCTCAACCTATCCATCCAACCTACACTCACATTTAAGCATGGTGTTTTGCTTTTGTTGAACGTGGTAAAGCACAAAGTGCTTTATGAGAAGTAGATAATTGTATATAGAAAAGGAAAATGATACACTAAAGCGTCCATTTAAGAAAGAACTTTTTATTCACTTCTTGGTTGTTAGTCTGAAGAAGAAAATAGGGCTATCTATTGCAAATAAAACAGATGGAACTAATAAAACAAAAAGAAAGTGAAAAGACTTGTATTCACTCATTGCATGAGATGAAATCCTCAACCAGTTGTCTTAAACTTGCCAATGATGAACCACCTTCTTCCAATGCCATTCGGCTCTTACCTTTCATCTCCATCACCTTTGCTCTAACCTCACTATCTCCATCCATCACTTCTCTTATTCCCTTCTCAATCTCTTCAGCCAAAATCAATCTCTGATTCTTATTCAGTTGGTTATAATCCAATGAAATCTCAACCCCCAATCCCAAATCTTTAACCAGTTGATACGCATCCAACTGCTGTTCAGCGTATATTGGCCACGTGGCAATTGGAACTCCGTACCAAAGGCTCTCTAACACGGAGTTCCACCCGCAGTGGGATACAAACCCACCAACCGCCATGTCAGCAAGTACAGCTGTCTGTGGGACCCACCCGACAACTCTACCCCTGCCAGCTGTACGCTCTAGGAACCCGTCTGGTAGGACCTCGTTATAGTCTGTGTCTGTGTACTCCCCCGGGAACCCTTTTTGGGCCTCAGATGGAGGTCGACGTAGGGACCATATGAACCCGTATCCACTCCTCTCTATTGCAATTGCTATTTCTCTCACTTGGTCCACATCGAACCATCCCCTGGACCCGAAACATAGCAGCACAACCGTTGACTTTGGTTGACTTTTCAACCACTTTAACACCTCGTTGTTTGGAGTATGTTTTTCGGGCTTTATCATTGGGCCCACGGTGTAAACAGGTGGTGTGTTGTCATCATAAGAAAGGAGCGCGTGAGGTTCCAACTCTTGAAACGTATTTACGATAATACCCTTGGCTTCCCTGTACTTTCGGGTGTAACGAATAAACCTTTTGGACCAGAAGTCCTTGTTTACAAGTACAGAAGACAACACGCTTGGAGGAACTGGGTTGGCGTAACTCGGGATCGTTAACTCGGTTCCCGAGTTTGCTAACTCGGATACATCCTGACCATGTTCATCATCAAGAATCTGAAAATACAACATAATCCCAAGAAAAGCCGCGTTTGAGGTGAAGAAGATGTAGGTGGGTACGCCAAATTCCTTTCCAACATCGATCATTGGTGTGCAAAACATGTCAACAACCAACGCACAGAGTCGAGATGTCTGGTGGGACCCATTGAACCGGTTAGCGATGACTTCGGTTATGATAGGCTTATGGCGTTCAATGACTGCATCCGCCATGAAGCCGACGGTTGGGCAGTCTGTAAAGGAATCGAGATCCATAGGAGGGAAATGGATGAATTTGATTCGATCGTGGTCTTTAGAATCGAGGGAGTCGGTGTAATCGGTGCCAATTGGGTCTCCGGGAAGCTTCATGATGAGTAGAGTAATGGTGAGATGGTGAAACTGGTTCACAATTAGTCTAGCCAGCTCCACCAGCTGGCCAGCATGTCCCATCAGAGGAGATGGTATAAATATCAACTCCAGTTTCTCCATTGGAGATGATGATAAGTCTGAAGATTTTGGCTGATATTTATGGAGACTAGGGCAATTTTTATATAAAAAAAAAAAAAAAAAAAAAAATTAGAGGTTGGGTATTATGTCTTTTCTTGTCTTGTTCGATGTCTGTCATATCGATTATTTATTGGTCCATAATCAGAGATATTTTTTAGTAAACATCAATGTATTATTATTCATTCAATATGGTAAAACTAATGAAGTCGCTTTCCTTATAAGAATAAAGGATTGGGAAGTGACTAAATAGATAGTTGAAGCTAACTAGTTAAGATTAGAGGCGAAATCAGTTGTTATTTTCACGGTGCATGTGTATTGTCTATTGTGTTTATATGTACTTGAAAATATCTACCTTTTTGTGTGAATTTGTGGAGTGTTTGTTTTCATGGTGCACATTAGTTCAATTCTCCTTCAACCTATTTAAAAAACCATAACTGTGCTAAACGCAATTTTTTTTTTTGAAGGAATTCAAGAACCACGTGAAACTAGTTTAATGTGCATCGGATAGAGAGACCGCTGTACTTTTTGTTTTCTTTCAAATTGTGCGTGGCATTGCATCATAAAGATGTGAAAGTACTTGTGTGTTGAGAATTGTGCATCCGGCACAGTGTATTTTTTTTATCGTAAATTATTTAATAACTCTTTTTATCCCATATTAGACCGAGGAGAGTGACTACGGTAAATGTCGTACCACCTCTGCCGCATCATCATAAACACCACCCTCCACCGTGGTTTGGGTGCGGTGGAGGCCGCATTACGGTTCCCCAAAAGAGTGTTTCTTTCTTTCGATTTTCATTCCAATTGATCGTTGAACGATCGGATTTAAAAAAAATAATGTTTTTTTTAAACATTCCTATTTAAACCTCTCAAATCTTTACAATTTTTTTTATCTTTCTATTACATTTTCTCTCAAAAAAATTAAAAAATGTCGCCGTTCAATTCTTTTGAAAACTTTGATGTTATGTTTGATGTTGTTGTCGTCGCTGCTAAATTGGCGGAGCAAACGTATGAAGCTGCATGCAGTAGCGCAGCTGGAAGTGCTGAACGGAGAACCCGAATATATATTTATAGAAATCGTGAAGAAACAAACAAACGCTTGATACAAGACTAATTTCAAGAGACTACCACTTTTTAAGGGTACTACTTCCAAAGGCGTTTCAGAATGTTCAAATCTTTGTACAAACGTATAGTCGAAGATCTAATGAGGGAGTGTGATTTTTTCCAATAACGTTCTGATGCTAGAGGTACACCCAGTTTCACTCATTTACAAAAATACACAACTGCACTTCATCAATTAGCATATGTCATCACACCTGAAGCGTTGAATGAAAGTTTTAGGATGTCCTCTAGGATTGCACGAGATAGTCTCTATTATTTTTGCAAAATTATTATTCAGTTTTATGGGCCAAAATATTTACGTAAGCATACACGCAATGACATCATCAAATTGTAATCTCTTCATGCTAGTGTATATGGCTTTCATGGAATGTTAAGAAGTTTAGATTGTCTACATTGGGCATGAGAAAATTGCCCTACCTCACACCATGATCAATTTATCCGAGGTGATCATGGTCATCCAGCATTCATACTTGAATCGGTGGCATCACATGATTTGTGGATTTGGCATGCTTTTTATGGTTCTCCAAGTTCCCTTAACGACATTAACGTTATTAATCATTCACCTATATTTAACAACATATACGACGGATCTGCATCGAATTCTTCTTTCCAATTGCGTGAAACACCATATAAATATGGTTATTATCTAGTTAATGAGATCTATCATGAGTATGCAATTTTTGTTAAATCGTTTACGTGTGTGCATGATACTTGACGGAAAAAATTCAAGAAAACTCAAGAAAGAGCTAGGAAGGATATCGAGCGGGCTTTTGGATCTCTCGAGAAACGTTGGTTCATATTGAAAAAGCGATATGTGATTATGATGAGCAGGAAACCATCCCCGAGACACAAGCAATATGATTGGTGACGACGAGTATATGAAGAAGAGAGAGAGCAGATGTCCGTTCCAATGAAACATTTCACAATCTTTGTATAGACTTGATGAAACATTTACAAGATTCAACACATTAACCTCAATTTGGATCCCCTGGATGATCCGGAAGACGAGTTCTCAGATGACGATTTCATGTAGTTCGTTTGAGTTTATTATTATTACTAGGTTATAACCCGTGTGTTACACGGTTGACATAAGTATTTTATATGATAAGACAAAAAATGTATTTAATAATACAACTACAAACAAAAAATTCTATATAATATTTCATGCAACTATGGACGGAAATATTAATGGTTTTAAAATTTTCATAATTTTTGGTTTGAATATTAGCTCTTTTATAATGCAATTTGATACTATTTTATTTAAAGGAAGGATTAACGATTTTAAAATTTTAAAAATATTATAAAAACACTGTAGTGTAGATTATGCTTGTATATTTGCAGAAATATTTGACATTTTGATTGAATCAAAAAATAGTGTACTATATTATAAAATAAGCAATTTTCAAAAGATGAAAAAAAAATACATGATGTTGATTTTTTATAAGCAATGAATGTTAGTAACAGTTGATGTTGGTCTTATTGACTTGGTTTAAATATCACCAAGTGATAAGAAATCAATTTATGCTTATGAGCCTTGTTACACAAATTTTGCAAGTTGATATAATCTAAAATGGCAAAAAGTCTATTGTCACCACAACTCATAAACAAATACGTGTATCATGGACAAATATCCCTCATTTTAGACAAATTTTGCTTAAAATCATGAAATTTTGAAGAAATAATTTATCTGGTTAGGCAAATTTTGCTGTGAGTTTGAGTATTTTTTCATTAAAAGGTTCATTTGATGACTTATAATATGTTATTTTTGTCTCTTTTCAAGGCTGGACCAAAATGCCCCTGGTGCCATCTTGTTTAATTTTGGGGTTATGGTTGTTGTTGCTATTTCTCTAGTATTTATGTTGGATTTTAGAGTACCGTTTAACCTTCTGTTTGTGGGCTGACATATGGAAGTCCTCCTCTTTTTGGTCCAAATGTTGACCATTTTGCCTTTGGATTCGATTTGAGGAAAATGAGAATGAAGATTTCTGAATGATGGTATAATATGTTACAAAGTTTTCAAGTACGATGTTATTAGAGGTAAAATATCATAATATGCCATTTATAATATCAAAAAAGCACCATGAAGAAACTACGTTGTCATTAGAGGTAAAGTATGTCAAATATGGTAATTATCACGTTTCACATATTTGACATTTGCACACTACAAACAGACATAACAACAAACAAAGATAGATATTGTGAAAGAGTTTATCCATATGTACAATTGTTTATAGCAGAAAGTACACACAACCCAATAACTTCAGTTATAGTGTAACCAATTAAGTTTACCATTATACCCCCATTCCTATTTTGTTCCTGACTTTTATGTATTTAGAGATCCTCTTTCCTTTCCTACACCTTTTATTAATCAAACACCATAACATCTTTCCTTTCCTGCTTGTTTTTTTGAGGAACTTTCTAAACGAAACCAGAAATCGTTAAGAATAGGACTTACTTTAGTATGAGAGCAGGAGTAGAAAATTTTATCCTTAAAAGAGCCAAAACGCATAAGTCATGTATGGAGGCAATGATGGGCAAAAGAGAAAAAAAAAACTTTTTTTTAACAAATTGGGGCATAATTCATGAAACATTTACATTAAATAACACTAAAACGAATGAGATGTTACCCACGAGGAGCAGAATCGTTATCAGCCACAAAATCAGATTTTTTTTGAATCATTGTGGTGACCTGAAACTGATTCTTCTGCTAAAAAAGAGATCTTTGTATATGCACTTGTTACTTTATATCCCTACATCCGATATTATATCAAATTAGAATAGATTGAATAATGGATGCACATAATAAGCCTACGAAAACTTCAAATTCCACATGTTAAAATTAAAGCCAAAATATGTAGCTAACAAATCGTTTAAGAAGAGCTTTGTTACTTACATTCAAGTAAATTTATGTTAAATCTAACAGTAATAAAACTGAAGAGGGAACCAGTAGCTATGGGAAAACTATGAGATTTACCTAATTATTGAAGAAATTAAACCTTGAAACACCTAGATTTAAGAAATAACGAAGAAGAAATTAGAGTGGATTTTGGTGACTTACTGATGACCGGAAGGAGAAACGATGCAGCATAATAAAATTACACATAAAATAAAGCACCATAAAAATTTAGGTTAAGATATGTGGAGAAGAGCGTATTCTGAACGGGGAAATAGAAGAGACAAAGGTTAATGACTGTTTCTAATTTTTTTCCTGATTTTAAGGCATTAGATTCATGATTTGTTGTGATACGATAGATTGTTTCAAAATTTAGCTCCTAATTTTAAGGTATTCAAGAATTATTGCATGGGCGGGAAAAATTTAATTTCAAGATGTATAAAGCTGCCATGCGGCACAAGAAGCTGTAGAAATGACACGTGGCATTTCAGAAAAGTTTAGGATTGTAGATTTTTTAATTTTCTACTTTTTTTTTCTAAGTTCTAGGTTTTTTTAGTGAGATGTTTTTTTTAAACTGACGCAATGTAACTAGTTTTTTAATTAATGAAATATTTTGTTTTTGATTAAAAATAAAAAATTTAATTATTCAAAAAAAAACAAAAAAAATTTGATTGTGACACCATACCTTAGGTGTGACATGAAACCACATTTTTATGGTAATTGCTCATATGTTACCTACGTGGTACTACGGTTTCATGAGGGAATGACACCACTTTAAGGAAAAAAAATCCATGGGAAGTCATTGAACATACATAATTTGTTCATGGTGTGTTGTGTGTGTGTATATATATATATATATATATATATATATATATATATATATATATATATATATGTGTGTGTGTATATCCTTCTTAATAAATAAATATATTTTTATCATATGTCACATTCTCATTTATTTTGCCACATATAATTTTGTGGTTGTTTTAAATTAATTTTTATTCTACATGTCATTTTATGATTTTTTTTTTCATTTTATTAAACTCTAGATAGTATTTAAATACAATAATAAATGCATATCAATTTTATTAATGAATTTTCTTTTTAATTTCAAAATTACTAAATTAAAGATTCATTAATTTTCTTAATTTATTTATCTAAATTATTTGTTTAAATTTAAAAGAGAAAAAAAACACTTTAATTTTTATAATTCAATATTTTCCCACTTTTCTTGTAAATTCATATTTCTCAAATGTTTAGAATTTTGTATTTAGTTTTTCTTTTAAATAAACTCATACATTACATGGGTCTCAAATGTTTTGAATGTGTTCTTAAACTCCGTTAAAGAAGTCTCGTCATTTCCAAACCAAGAGAATCTCTAGAATCGAATGAAAATAGTTTAGTGACTAAATGTCAATAAAGTTGAAAGTTCGTTTCCCTTTCAAATTATTCTAATATTATACCCCGAAAAAGGTATAAAATACGAAAAACGAAACCAATTTTATATGTATAAGTTTTATATTATAAAACTATATATATATATATATATATATATATATATATATATATATATATATATATATATATATATATATATATAAATTATCCTAATATTATATGTATGAATTTTGTGTTATAAAATTATGCAACATATAAATTGACATACATTAAACCATATACATTGTTTATAAAAGAATACGTACATATATTGATACATTATATATGTTGTTATACTTCATGTATTGACATACATCATATTAGTATATTTACTATTAAAAAGGATATCGAAACTTTCATATTACACACAACATGCAATTAGAAGTATTTTTAATATTATTATTCTTTTTAATTTTTCTTATGTAACTTGTGTTAACATATACATACATATATACATATAGTTGAAAACATACATACGGTCAAACACATACATACGGTCAAATATATAGATACATAAATGGTTCATATTATATTACAGTTTCAAAAGGTCTCTACTTATGTAAATTAATAGAAATACATATAATAAAAAAAATTATTAAATACATATAATCATATAAAACTAAATACACGCTAACAACGATTAAATCGAAACGCAAAAACAAATCTTGTCTATACAAATTATATGTTATGAAATACATATAATCACATTTAATTAAATATATGAGACCAACTATTAAATGAAAAACACAAAAATCATATGTGATTATATGGACAATATGCGGTTATAATCAGTTTTATTTTTTTAATTTGTACTGATTCAAATTTTTTTATTTTTTTATTTGTATTGATTTAGTTTTTGTTGATTATTGTAGGAGAGTTATATTTTTTATTGATAGACTTTTTAAAAAAAAATGTGTTGATTCACATGTGATTATATGTATCTAACCATATAATTACATTTTCGATTTCTCGACTCAATAAATGTTCTTGTATATATAATCATATGTGATTATATATATATATATATATATATATATATATATATATATAATCACATACGATTTATATGGACCAAAATGAATATTATGCATATAAATCATATGCGATTAAATACATATAATCATATATGATTAAATACATGTACCCAACTATTAAGTCGAAAACGATAAACGAATATTGTTCATATAAATCATATGTGATTAAATATATATAGGTAGTGGATAGGTCGGTGGTGGTGGTGGTGGTGAAGGGTAGTGTGTGGGGGGTGGGAGTGATGGTCATGATAGGTGGTCGATGAGCTGGTGGTGAAGGGTGGTGGATGGGTCGGTGGTGGTGTGATGGGTGGGTAATGGCGGGTGGTGGTGGTGGGTAGTGATGATGGTATGTGGTGATGATGTGGATGGGTGGTGTTGGTGGTTGGTGGTGGAGATGGTAATGGTGATAAATAGTGATGGTTAGTGGCGGTGGCGGGTGGTGCGTGTGGGTAGTGGTGACGGGTGATGGTGATGGGTGGTGGTGGCAAGTGGTAGGTGTAACATCCCGACTCCCAGGTATGATATTTAATTATTTTATTTCTTTCTGACAGGTCAACTCGACGAGTTGTGGATCACCAACTCGTCGAGTATAGACTATTATGGCTGCGGGATTTTTATAGTCTACTCGACAATTCGGTGGTTAGCTTCTGTTTAGAGGTAAAAAGCTGCTATCTTGACCATTTCTTTTGTTAGATCTCATTCTAGGGAGTTTGAGGGTTTTCTCCCATCCATCTTTTGGTTATTGGGTCATTTGAGCATGTCATGAGATTTAAACCTCAGATCTGGACTGTAGGAGGTCCCTTGATGTAACAATTGGTAAAAATAGGAACGATCGTACGACACTATGTTTTGATTATTTAGCAGTATGAGTATTTTATCAAGAATGGTTGAAGGAATTTAACCTCTTTTATTTAAATAATTTCTTGTGAAATATAAAACAAGTAACTATTGATAAATTTCGTTATGATGTATGACTACGAACCATCACCGGTTTGTGAAAATTAGCATATAACATCATTTGAACGCAACAAACTTAATTTTTGTATCAACATGTCTCTAGTTGATAAGTAAGTTAGGTTCTATGTAAAACGTGTGCTTAATAGTTGTGGAGGATCTAAATTTGACAAATATACGAACCAAAGTGACAAAATGTGTTTAACGATATGGTTAACCGGTTAAATGTCACGAAAATATACCTTGCTCAATAAATTTTATATTTAAATATATAAAAATATAAAATGAATTATTATAAGGTATAATTAGAATGTATTTAAGTTCTTTTGAATAAAAAGAATAAAACATAAACATTAAAGTTCAAATACACACAAAAAAAACCTACATTGTTATTTTATACTAAGGATACATGTATGTATTTGTACATATGTATTATTATCTAGTGAATGACTAGTTATGGGTCATGACTTAAAGTGATTTCATGTAATGAATATGATGTCTAAATCAATTAAGATAAGTTCCAACTTAACTAATAAGTGCTTAATCACTTAAGACATTTTACTAAGAATGCTTCTTAATCCCTCTTCTAATTTTCGAGATTAAGACCTTCCCTCTCCTTAACTAGAACTCCTAACTAACTAAATAACTAGTAGTTAGTTAGTTAACTAACCCTATCTCTAAGCAACCACCCAAGCAAGTGCCTAGATAAGATCACATCACTTAAACTCACATCCCATCACAAGCTAGTCTAGGTTTTGTCCCCTTATCCTATTCCACCCTTTCCTCCTTCATAATCATGAAATTTCCTCTTCATTTTACCCTCAATTCACCAGCCAATACTCCAGGGAATTACTCTCAATCTTCATCTCATTTTCAGCCACAAGAACTTCCTTCCAAAGCCATCAAAATCGTGAACTAAAGGGCTACTGTCCCTTTTGTGTTTCAGCCACCATTTCACCTATCTACACCTTACTTTCGCTTGATATTTTTACCACCAAATACCCCTAGAAGTTAGTTGTTATGCTACTCAAAATTATAGATTCAAAACAGTGAGTAAATACCCTTTTTCTTACTCTTTTGCTGTGAAGTTTTCGTGACAGCAACATAGCCAAAATAGTGGCTGTTTTGGAGCATCAAACCAACACCCGAAAGTTCTTCATCTTCAACCTACCATTCTTCAAGTATTCACATAAGGTGAGTTCATACTCCTACATTTTCATGTTTTCTTCAAGTTTTAAGGGGGGAATACAAGTTAGAACACTAAACATAACTTAAATTTAAAAGACAACTTTCTACAGAAAACTTGAGTCCTATTCACGGACTGTTTTGACCGTCTTAAACTTAATATATTTCAAAACTATACAATATGAAAATAGTTCGGGTTTATACATTTCTAAGGACTACTCGCACGCGTTCATACGATTTTTCTACAATTTATGGTGATTTTTATAAAACTGTCTGTCATTTCAGAAATGATTTCGGACCACTCTGTGAAGATGACCATTTTCACACGAGTTTGAGACCACTAAAAATCATAATAAAAATTTGGAACAAAGTAGACTCATTTTCTATACTCTCAAAGTTTACGGATTCATTTTTCGACTTACGATGATTTTTCTATAAGTTTTCTAAAAACAGGGACAGTAAAGGGTAAAACTGTCAAAAGTGGTTTATAGATTTATTAACACCTTCTAACATTTTTGAGCAAGGTTTATACATTAAGGAAGTTAAAACACAATCATTTAAATACATTTAATTACAATTTTAACAAAAGTGGTAAGTACAAAAAGGTCTTTACTATCAAACTTAAGGATTATTTCATAGAAAGTTTCTAATAAAAACATATGAATATGAACAACAATTACGAAACATACCAAATTATCTTTTAAAATTTATACACACACACACACACACATATATATATATATATATATATATATATATATATATATATATATAACAATTTGCATATGTATGTTTCGTTTACAAACTTGTCTTCTGCATCAAAAATATACAAATATAGTTTACGAAACTTTACCCCATTTGTATCTTGTTGAACAAAGGGTAAAATATTATCAGATGCATATCTAAAGATTTCACGTCGTTTTTAATAGCTATCCCAGTCTTAGGGGATGATCATTTATACAAACATTTTCATCACAAAAACACGTAAACTCGTTGAACAAATTTAGTGAGTTTTGTCTTCACGGTACCTTATAAAGTATACATGAAATTCCTGTTAAATATAACCATAGTCTCTTGTAGGGAGAGCGTGATAATTGTGTATAGATCTATACTGAGACTGACAATCCCGCGCCTTAGCTGCTCGCAATAGCTGGACCGGCAGGTCTGGGGGTGACAAACGTCATAACGAAATCGACACCTGAAGAACGTTGCGGACAAGACAGTCTGGGTCAATCAAGCATGGTTATAAGATAAAAATGAAAACTCACATAAAACAACGACACTTTTAGTTTACGCAAAGACAGTCTTCAAAATAATTTTTTATACAAAAAAAACTGTATGACATCATTTTAAGTAGGAAAATTACTTATACGCTTCGGTCTTGGTTCATTTAAGGTCACATCTCATTTTAGGAAAAATATAGGATTTTCCAGAAAACAAACATTACAACATTTCATAGAAAAGGTTTACAAATATACATACAAATGCTTATGAACTCACCAACTTAAATGTTGATACTCTCTTTTCAAATAACTTGTATTCTTAGGAAATCAGTAAATCAGGTAACAAATGGCTTTGAGGATGGGACGCTTAGGCATCTAAACACATCTTTTGACAACATATTGTAATTGATATTTTGAAACATGTAATACGTACAAATGATGTAACTTTTTCAATTATATATATGTTCGTTGTGTATGCTTTGAACATTTATACTCAACTGTTATGATACACTACATGATAGTCACCCGCCCCTAGACGTTTCCGCCATCCTAGTTTGGGGGTGTGACACTTGAGCCCAAAGATCCACGATTTATCAAGATAGAGGCAAGTTGTTATGCATTAAACCCTATAATAGAGCTTGTTTCGGCATTTCGAGCCCTAGGTGCCATGCATGGACGTAAAGCTTGCAGCTTTACGTGGTATTTTAGGCTTGGGAAGTTAGATCTAGAGTTTGGGACAATATTTCTTTCTTAGAATTGACTAAATGAGAAAAAGGTCAAGAGGGACTCGACGAGTGCATGCGCCAACTCGACGAGTCAGTTAGGATTTTCCCTGATAGGTTGAACGTGCTACAACTCGGCGAGTTGACGAGACAACTCGACGAGTTGAGTTGGAGTTTTCTCGGTTTTTCTGAGGATAGGAGGGACTCAACGAGTCACATAGGTGCACTCGCCGAGTTGGGTTAACATGGATTGTTGACTCGAGTGTTGACTTCTCTTGACTTTTAGGGTTTGGTCAAGACTTGGATTATGGAGACCATAGAGGAGTAAAATGGTCTTTTACCCAATCCAAGGATTAGAGAGAGAGGTTGACCGAATTTATTTAGAGTTGTGGTTATAAGTGTTAATTAGAGATGGTTATGACATGTAGGCATGGATTAGACCGTTCGAGGGGTACGAGGTTTACTTACTTTCTTACGAGGTGAGTCTTCTCACTATACTTACCATGAGTGGTAACCTTGTGTGACCGGAGGGTTTTGTATGCTATTATTGAGTATTATGATATCCTGCATTATGTCTTTGTGATTTATGTTGTGTATTATTCTGAGCTTCATTGGGTTAGGACTGGAGGGTCCATCCCGAGTTGTGGGACCGTAGGGTCTCCACTTCGACACATTGACCAGAGGGTCTTTATTCGGATATAGCCATGAGAGGCTAATGAGATGTGTGTGGTATTTTAGGGAACTCACTAAGCTTCGTGCTTACCGTATTATGTGATATGTGTTTTAGGTACTTCTCATGATCATGGGAAGGCGTCGGCTTGATTGTACACATGAGATGGAGCTATGTTTTGAGGATCCTGGATTTTTATTCAAACAATTATGAATTTGTGTTTTTTTGATAATTTGACACTTTGGGGTTTTGTGAAATGTGTTACGAGAATTATATGATTTAAAAATGAAAATTTTGTTTGAAAATTTACGATGTTACAAGTTGGTATCAGAACCTTGGTTTGAGGGATTTGGATGTACTTTCGGGTATGTTTGAACTCAAACTGAGGGTTTGAGAAAATTTTTCAAAGAGAAATGATTTTTCTAAAACAAGTAAGAGTTTTTATAGAGAAAACGAGATGGAACAGTGTGTAGAATCAGCTAGAGTCGCCTGATTTGTGATGCCTTAGCCTAGCAGATGTTTATATCTATTATTTTCCGTGAGTATAGGCTGTGTAGGAGTATCTAGCAGGAATCTCTTAGAAAGATTTTGAGACGAGGGATAATTTAGGAAAGATACCTAAATGAGCATATTAGGAGCCTATTGAGAGAGTAGTTTGATACTCGCAGGAGATAGAGTACTTGTGAATTAGGATCCTAGGAGGAGGACTTGTGGTGACTACAAGTTGGTGTGGAAGGTAGTATTGGGACGGTACTACTGAAAGCACCAGATTTTTATGTGACCCAAGTAAGAATCCTTAGGATACTAAGGAGCATGTAGGGACGGGAAATCGAGTGCGAGTATGCTCGGCCAAGACGTCCCCTCACTACACACTCCACTTCAAAATTTATTCAAACTCTCTCATAATTCAACTCAAGCTCAAGGAAAAATTCCCTCATTTCCCTTGCCATTTTCGTGACCTTAGTGTGTGTTTTCAAGAGGTTTTCATCAAGTTTTCACACTCTTGGTATGTTGTTATCATACACAAATATTTACTCTCCATTTTATGTTGAGAACTCTTCCTTACATAGGTTCATTTCGTGTTCTAGCTTCCTAGGACCATCTAAGTTTCAAAACTCCTTCCCAAGAAGCACTCAAGGCCGAAAACAACATCATCTCCTCTCATCTCTTCATCAAAACCGAATCTAAACCCCAAAGTGAGTTCATACCCCTTGTTTTTCGGTTTTACTATGTTTTGGGGGAGGATACAAGTTGCTTATGTGCTAGATCTATGTATTTGTGCATGTTTATGTGTGTTTTCTAAGTTATATGTTGTGATTACGTGAAGAACTTCATAGATCTCGACAATATGTGTAAACTAAAGATGGAAGTGTTAAACATGTTAAGGATGTTGAAAGCCTAAACAAAATCTTGTAAAGGGACCATTTTTGACAAATAAACAAAAGAATGGAGTTTTATGTAACTTATGGTTTTACTTGGACTAAAAGAGTCACGTATACATAAAAATTGTTCTTTATGATAATTATAGTTTTAAAAGGGCCAAAAGTGTTAAATTTCGTATAATGGGCCTTAATGCGGGCCTTCACGGTTTCCTTGGGTTTAAATTGTAAATTTATGATATTTACGGATTAAATTGTCATTCAAAACAAATTTGAGCCAAAAATGTAAATTTATGGTTTTATGGGCTGAAAACGTCACTTTATTTGGATTTGGGCCTAAAATTTTATTTTTACAAAACTTGGGTCGGAAATGTCATTTCTATCTAATAGGGGCTGAAAAATGTAATTTATGTATATAAAAAGGCCGGAAATATCAATTTTATCTAAAAAGTGCTGAAAATGTAAATTATATATATATATATATATATATATATATATATATATATTGGCCGAAAATGTAAACTTTTATAATAATGGGACGGAAACTTCAATTTATATTTACTTGGGCCAAAAATGTCAACTTATAGACAATTGGGCTGAAGATGTCAATTTTTATGATATCGGGCCAAAAGTATCACTATTACAAAAATTAGGCCTTTATGTTATTTTGGTAAAGAATCGAAAAAAACAAACAACGTAATAACAAACGGACCAAATACATTGACTACATGTTTATTGGGCCTTAAGGGTCCATTTACATGCTTATTGGGCCTAATTCTTACCTTACATGTTTATTGGGCCTTAAGGGTCCATTTACATGCTTATTGGGTCTGGAATGTACTACACATGCTTATTGGGCCTTTGTGGCCCATTTACATGCTTATTGGGCCTATATTATGCATTACATGTTTATTGGGCCTTAATGGTCCTCCTACATGTCCGTTGGGCCTCGTACATTCACATTCATATGTCACACCCCCGAACCGTCAAACGAACGGCGGAAACGTCTGGAGGTGGATGACGTCATATGTAGTATCACAACGATTGCATCATAGTAATCAAAGTAAACACAACCATTACAATATAATATGAATATTTACATTTTGTTCGATACAAAGTTTGTATATATCAAAAGTATAATAAGTAAAGACGAGTCTTCAAAATGCTTCGTCTTCTCCAAAAGCTGGCAAGAGTACCTGTCTACAAGCGGTTTTGAAAACGTATCAGCCTAAAGCTGGTGAGTTCATAAGCATGTTTATGTAATGAAAACTAGTCACTAAATTTGTATAAATGTTTGTTTGCTTCTCCATAAAATCCAATATTTTCTTTATTAAAAGTAACAATAAACCAATTCCCTTCTATCACCACTTAGTTCATACTAATCACATATAAACCAACATCGAACAGACAATGAATTTGGTGGATCTGCCCTAAGCCCACAACCAAACAAGGAACAGGAAATGAGACAGAAACCACATACTTCACGATCTATCGAATATTGTTTATAAGTAACCCTGATGTATGAACTAAGGGGTTATAGAACTAACCATGAATGTTTGATTGTTGTGTCCTTTGTAATATAAGAAACGTAATAGTTTGCATGTCTGGATACTAATAGTATGTAAGTTCTTGTTTGAAAACCCTGGTTACCACCAGTATGTAAGGTACTAAAGTTTAACTGGGAAGTCCCTTATTTTCCCTTGTGTTTGTTTTGTTGCTTTAATGATTCTGAAACGAAGAGGCATAAGTATTATTCATAATTATGTTATTAAAGCAAATGTTCATGAGAAGTGTATTATTACGTAAATCTGCCATACTATTGGCGAGTTTTATGACCATACTTAAACTTGATACGACGTGAAACTGATGCCGATATCCTTTATGACATTTGTCACCCTTAGACCGGCCGGTCCGACTGTAGCTAGCAGCCAGGTGCGGGATAGTTAGTCCCGTATAGATCTATACACAAAAGCCACGCTTTCCCTCCAGGAAACTATGGTTCATAAGGGTAGTACTCCACTTAGTTAATGTTGTAAGCGCCCAAGGACGTGTCTCCCAACTACGTTAACGACTTTACGAGTAATAATATGAAATCGTAATGTTCTTTTGTACTTGAATTCGAGGTATGTCTTGTAGAGTAAGAATAATTATACTTAAATAATTATTAACTATTGTACTCTTGTTATGTGTGTCATAAACTAAATTTGTCATAGTTTATTTGTTCGACCATGTAAGCAGTTTGTATTCGTAAAACCAGTAAAGAAGTTCCCAAACTATACCTAGTATAGTTTGACTGAAAATTTATGTTCTTGATAGATTCTGAAAACTATGCAATTTTTTATTAGAAAACGACCCTTATGCTCCGCATGATACAAAAGGGATAAGTATCTAAATGTTTTGTGAAACCATTGGTTTGTATAAATTGCATAAGTTTTTGATTCTTTGAAAATCATTTATGTTTGGCTTGTATTCCCCCTGAAAACGTTTAAAAATCATAAAAGGGTACCGTTTGTGGTGTGAAAACGTCGAACTGGAAACGAAGATCCTCGAGTTATTGTACGTGACACTTAACAGAATCCTAATATCAAATAAATACATATATGTGTCTAAATTAGCGATTTCGTTAGATAAAGTGTTAGAAAAACACTTGCTCTCGGTTAAGGAATGTTACCAGGACTTGATCGAATCGAGGAAACAGGTTTTTCACCACTTAAGAGGTGTTTGCGGCCGGGAACAGAGTTTACGGTTGTGAATAGGGTTTTGCGGCCGTGAACAGGGTTTGCGGCCTTTGAAGATTTGAAGGGTGTACGACCGTAAACTCAAGAACAGGGTGATTGATTTTGATGGAAATGTGCTCCAGATGCTCCCAATCGGCCCCAAATGACGATTTTTAGTGTTTCTCGGAAGAAAGGAGGAGTTTTTGGGAGTTTACGGTCAAGAGTCTAGAGAGAGAAAGAGAGAGTTTTCGGCCAAGAATGTGCAAATGAAGGTGGGGGTCCCGTATTTATACATTGGTGGTATGGTCGGTGGTGGGTTCCACCTAGCATTGACCGCGAACGAGTTTATGTTCAAGAGTTTACGGCCGTGAACTCCAGTCAGGCCGTGAACTGATAATTTTTGAGACTTTTCAGGTTTTTCGCGCTATTTTGGTTTCTGACTCGCATAGGATTTTAACTATGTGAAGCTAGTTGATTTCCTAAACTAAGAAGTTTGATGGAAAATCAATAAAAATCAAATTTTATTAACGGAGATTGGTTAAAAATGATGGAACAAGTTTCGGGTTGTCACATCATCCCCCCATTAGAGGGAATTTTGTCCCGAAATTCAAACATTGAAAACAAATCATGGACTCAGAAAGAGATGCGTATATTTCTGTTTCATCTGATCTTCGCGCTCCCAAGTGAATTCGGGTCCCCGATTGGCATTCCAGCGAACCTTCACTATTGGTATGTGACTTTGTTTCATTTGTTTGATCTCCTAATCCATGATTTCGACTGGTTCTTCAACGAAGTTAAGGTTCTCGTTGATTTCAATCTCATCAAGATGGATCACAAGGGTCTCGTCAGATAATCACTTTTTAAGATTTGAGACGTGGAAGACAATATGAATATTGTTAAGCTCTTGGGGCAGACGAAGTTTGTAGGCTACGGGACCGATCCTACCAAGGATATCGAATGGTCCTATGTATCTCGGATTTAGCTTTCCACTCTTTCCAAAGCGTATCATGCCTTTCCAGGGTGAGACCCTCAACATAACACGGTGTCCAACCTGGAACTCCAAGGGTTTTCATCTCTTATCATCGTAGCTCTTTTGTCGATCTCTCGAAGCCTTTAGTCGTTCCCGAATTTGTATGATCTTTTTTTATGGTTTCACGGATGATTTCTGGACCGGTGAGAGTGCTGTCGGGGACTTGTCCCTTGGCTAGCTTTGTGTCACCCACCTCATCCCAGCATAGAGGGGATCTGCACTTAGGTCATAGAGGGCTTCAAAAGGCGCAACCTTGATACTGGTGTGATAACTGTTGTTGTAGGAGAACTCAACCAAGGGCAATTGGACGTCCCACGACTTACCAAAATCGATTACACATGCTCTAAACATGTCTTCCAATGTTTAAATGGTCCTCTCACTCTGTCCGTCTGTCTGAGGATGGTAAGCTGTGCTCATATCCAACTTAGTTCCAAGAGCTTTCTGTAGGGATTTCCAAAATCTCGAGGTGAACCTGCTATCTCGATCAAAGATAATGGACACAGGCACACCGTGCAGTCGAACTATTTCTTAGATGTAGATCTGTGTGAGCCTTTCCATCTTGAAATTTTCCTTAATTGGCAGGAAGTGAGCGGATTTTGTCAATCGGTCGACTATTACCCATATGGTATCGTACCCACTCGGAGATTTGGGTAATTTAGTGATAAAGTCCATAACAATCATTTCCCACTTCCACTCAGGTATCTCCGACTGTTGGAGCAGACCTGAGGGTTTCTGATATTCGATCTTCACTTTGGCGCAAGTCAGGCACTTTCCCACGAAGGTAGCGATCTCTGCTTTCATATTTGGCCACCAATATAGCTTCTTGAGATCCAGGTACATCTTATCCTAACCTGGGTGAACTGAGCATCTAGTCTTGTGAGCTTCGTTCATGACAACCTCCCCGTAACCTCCGAACTTTGGGGTCCAGATCCGGTCCATTAAATAACAGGCTCTGTCTCCCTTGATCTCTAAGTTCTTCTCCATTCCTCTCAGGCTTCATCCGACTTGTTCTCTGGTTTTAAGGCTTCCAGCTGAACCTCTCTGATTTGCGCGGATAAATGGGAATGGATGGTCATCGTCAGTGCCTTCACTCTACGTACCGAGTACTCTTTTCGGCTGAGGGCATCCACCACCACATTGGCCTTGCCGGGATAGTAGCGTATTTCGCACTCATAATCACTGAGTAGCTCTACCCATCGCCGTTGCCTCATGTTCAATTCTTTCTGGTCGAAAATGTGATGTAGGCTTTTATGGTTAGTAAAGATAGTGCACTTGGTTCCGTAGAGATAATGTCTCCAAATTTTTAATGCGAAGACCACTGCTCCCAACTCTAGGTCGTGAGTTGTATAGTTGACTTCGTGTGCTTTTAGCTACCTTGAGGCATAAGTGATAACCTGTCCTCTTTGCATGAGCACACAACCTAGGCCCTGATTGGATGCACCACAATAGACAATGAAGTCCTCCGTCCCTTCAGGCAGAGACGCGATAGGTGCGGTGCAAAGGGCCTGCTTTAATGTTTGGAACGCAGTGTCTTGTTTTTCTCCCCAATAAAAAGGTACACCTTTCTGAGTCAGAGTGGTTAGAGGCTTAGCAATTCTGGAGAAATTTTGGATAAATCTGTGATAATAGCCAGCGAGACCCAAGAATTAATGGATCTTTGTGGGCGTCTTCGATGCTGACCAATTTTCTATCGGTTTGATCTTGGAAGGGTCAACGTGTATTCCTTCTTCGCTTACCACGTGACCAAGGAAAGTCACTTTTCGAATCCAGAATTCGCACTTAGAAAATTTCGCGTATAGATTCTCCACCCTTAGAGTTTCCAACACTAGCCTCAGGTGCTGCCTATGATCTTCCTCGATCCGCGAGTAGACAAGTATATCATCAATTAACATGATTACAAACTTGTCTAGGAAAGGGTGGCACACCCGATTCATTAGATTCATGAATATCGTGGGTGCGTTAGTTAGACAGAAGGGCATTACTACAAACTCGTAATGTCCACAACGAGTTCGGAATGTTGTCTTGGGAACATCATTTTCATGAACTCACAATTGATGGTACCATGATCTTAGGTCTATCTTTGAGAAGTAACTAGCTCCCTGAAGTTGATCGAAGAAGCCGTCGATTATGGGTAAGGGATAACAGTTCTTGATGGTGTGCTTGTTCAGTTCACGATAATCAATGCACATCCAAAAGGACCCATCCTTCTTCTCACAAATACAATCGGGGCTCCCCAGGGTGAGAAAATCAGTCTGATGAATCCTTTGCTAAGCAACTCATTGAGCTGGCTGGATAACTCTTTCATTTCAGTTGGCGCTAAACGGTATGGGGATTTAGCTACGAGGGTAGCTCCGGGGATTAAGTCGATTTGGAACTCGACTTGATGCCTGGGAGGGATTCCCGGAAGCTCTTCGGGAAAGACATCTAGAAAGTTGCAGACTTCAGGGATGCTCTCGAGGTCTTTAACTTCCTGTTTCTCACTAACTACATGGGCTAAGAACGCATGGCATTCATTTCTCAGATATTTTTGAGCTTTGATGCACGAAATGATACAGAGGTTTGAGCTGAGTTTATTGTCATAGATCATGAGGGCTTCGCCAGATGGAAGATTGAGGTGAATGGATTTTTCATAGAAAAGGATATCAACACGATTGGGGCTCAACCAATCCATGGCGATGATGACATCGAAACTCTTTATGGAAACTGGCATAAGATCTATTGGAAAGGAATGGTCGTTTAGGGTAAGGGTACAACCGATGAATACGTCGTTAGTGCTCTTTTTCTTACCGTTAGCCATCTCAACGATGAATGTTTCAGTTAAGGGTTGAGGTTTATGTTTGAGAAGATACTTGAATGCATGACTAACAAAACTTCTCTCCGCACCAGAATCGAAAAGAATGCATGCATAAGAGTTGTCAAGGAGGAACGTACCCGTAACAACGGTGGGATCAACAACTGCCTCTTCCTAGCCCATTGCTAGCACTCTCCCCGTGTTGCCAGCTGTTGTTGCCTTGGGGAAATTTCTCTTGTAGTGCCTGACCTCCCCGCAACCATAACAAGCTTGACCAACGTCTGCTCCAGGGGCCTGATTGGTTGGTTGGGCTGGTGTTTTGTAAACTCGAGATGTGTGCCCCTTCTTGCCACAGTTGTTGCACAACATTTCACGGCATGGCCCGTGATGATGATAATTGCACATGTCACACCGAGGAAGGGTACCAACATATCTACTGGTTGGTGCTTGAGCTGCAGGAATAGCGGCAGGAGTGGTAGCAACATGAACTGCCACTACTTGTTGTTTCTTGGAGGGCTCTTACGAGGACTGGACCTTACGCTTGTTCCAGAACTTTCTCTTCTCACCACTTGTCTTAGGTGGTTCGAGAGCGGCTGTCACTTCATCAAGATTAACCCCGTGATCTATCAGAGTCTGCGCCAGGCACTTGGCGCTTTCAAAAGTGGAAGGCTTAGCAGCCAAAACATTTCCTTGCGTTGGGGGCGTCAATCCCCAAATGTACCTCTCTATTTTCTTGCTTTCCGGGGTGAACATTCCCGAACAGAGGAGAGCCAGGTCACAAAATCTAGCTGTATAGGAGGCAATGTCAGAACCCTTCATCTTCAGGTTCCAAAGCTCGTGTTCCAACTTCTGCATCTCGCCCCTTGGGCAGTACTCTGTTAGCATGAGTTCCTTTAAACTTTCCCAACCCATGGCGTTTGCTACTGGCAGGGTTAGGGATTTGATGCGACCGTTCCACCAGGTCAATGCTCTATCAGTGAAGGTGCAGGGGCGAACTTCACCTTGTTTGCTTCAGAGCACGCGAAGATCTCGAAGACCGATTCGATCTTCTCAATCCATCGAGTTAGGGCAATGACACCTCCATTGCCGTCGAAGGATTTAGGCTTTGCATTCATGAAATCTTTGTAGGAATACTCCTTCTGGTGTCCCTGGCTGCCATCAAAACTGAGGGGATGGGTACCACTTCCCGATCCACTAGAGCCGCCAGAATTAATCTGCGACATTGCTGCAGCCACAGCGGCTGTAACTGCTGCCTGGAACATGGCAGGATTGAACTGAGGAAGTGGTGGTGCCGGGTCTGTTAGGGGATTGTTGTTCTTTCTGTTGGGTCTCTTCTTCGGAGGCATCTTGTTCTAAAAATAATCAGGAAGAAGAGGATGGTAAGTCCCCTGGATTTTTGAATCAAGAGATATGAAACAAGATATACCTCAGCCTGATAGATAAAGTGTTCGACTAAGCGATAACAAGGGAATGTTACTAATGTAATTAAACTATCGCTAAGAAGGAACGAGTAGCAACACTTGAAATGAATCTCCACATTGTATTCGGCTCTAACTAAAATATTCCTATAGTATTTTAAGTTGTACGTTTTGTTCTATCGGTATCTTGTTGTATATAGCTTGGTAAGTTTTAGGCCTGCTGCGACACCACAGTCACTCCCAAACACATGTTGGTCATGTCTCGGATAAATATAGTTGATCAGGCTATATTAACCCTAGACATGACTACATAACTGCCCTGGTTTAACCGCAGTATCCAACATCCAAATACTTTTATTTTGTTCTACTTATGATACTATTTCTGGTATGTAAGTATATTTGTATACTTCTTGTAAAATACTTGTATTTCAAAAGTATACTTTTAGTTCAGAGCACTTAGGCCCCTTAGCATTTATAGTTGTATACCTTGTAAGGTTCGATATACTAAGTTCACTATAAACAATAGCTCTGATACCAATCTGTCACACTCCTGAACCGTCAAACGAACGGCGGAAACGTTCGGAGGTGGATGACGTCATATGTAGTATCACAACGATTGCATCATAGTAATCAAAGTAAACGCAACCATTACAATATAATATGAATATTTACATTTTGTTCAATACAAAGTTTGTATACGTCAAAAGTATAGTAAGTAAAGACGAATCTCCAAAATGCTTCGTCTTCTTCAAAAGCTTGCAAGCGGTTTTGAAAACGTATAAGCCTAAAGCTGGTGAGTTCATAAGCATGTTTATGTAATGAAAACTAGTCACTGAATTTGTATAAATTTTTGTTTGCTTCTCCAGAAAATCCAATATTTTCTTTAGTAAAAGTAACAAGAAACCAATTCCCTTCTATCACCACTTAGTTCATACTAATCACATATAAACCAACATCGAACAGACAGTGAATTTGGTGGATCTGCCCTAAGCCCACAACCAAACAAGGAACTGGAAATGAGGCGGAAACCACATACTTCATGATCTATCGAATATTGTTTATAAGTAACCCTGATGTATGAACTAAGGGGTTATAGAACAAACCATGAATGTTTGATTGTTGTGTCCTTTGTAATATAAGAAACGTAATAGTTTGCATGTCTGGATACTAATAGTATGTAAGTTCTTGTTTGAAAACCCTGGTTACCACCAGTATGAAAGGTAATGAAGTTCAACTGGGAAGTCCCTTATTTTCCCTTGTGTTTGTTTTGTTGCTTTAATGATTCTAAAACAAAGAGGCATAAGTATTATTCATAATTATGTTATTAAAGCAAATGTTCATGAGAAGTGTATTATTACGTAAATCTGCCGTACTATTGGCGAGTTTTATGACCATACTTAAACTTGATACGACGTTAAACTGACACTAATATCCTTTATGACATTTGTCACCCGTAGACCTGCCGGTCCGACTGTAGCTAGCAGCCAGGTGCGGGATAGTCAGTCCCATATAGATCTATACACAAAAGCCACGCTTTCCGTCCAGGAAACTCTGGTTCATAAGGGTAGTCCTCCACTTAGTTAATGTTGTAAGCGCCCAAGGACGTGTCTCCCAACTACGTTAACGACTTTACGAGTAATAATATGAAATCGTAATGTTCTTTTGTACTTGAATTCGAGGTATGTCTTGTAGAGTAAGAATAATTATACTTAAATAATTATTAACTGTTGTACTCTTGTTATGTGTGTCATAAACTAAATCTGTCATAGTTTATTTGTTCGACCATGTAAGCAGTTCGTATTCATAAAACCAGTAAAGAAGTTCCCAAACTATACCTAGTATAGTTTGACTGAAAATTTATGTTCTTGATAGATTCTGAAAACTATGCAATTTTTTATTAGAAAAGGACTCTTATGCTCCGCATGATACAAAAGGGATAAGTATCTAAATGTTTTGTGAAAACCATTGGTTTGTATAAATTGCATAAGTTTTTGATTCCTTGAAAATCATTTATGTTTGGCTTGTATTCCCCCTGAAAACGTTTAAAAATCATAAAGGGTAAGGGTATGAAATCACCGTTTGTGGTGTGAAAACGTCCAACTAGAAAAGAAGATCCTCGAGTTATTGTACGTGGCACTTAACGTAATCCTAATATCAAATAAATACATATATGTGTCTAAATTAGCGATTTCGTTAGATAAAGTGTTAGAAAAACACTTGCTCTCGGTTAAGGAATGTTACCGAGACTTGATCGAATCGAGGAAACAGGTTTTTCACCACTTAAGAGGTGTTTGCGGCCGTGAATAGGGTTTGCAGCCGTGAACAGAGTTTGTGGCCTTTGAACATTTGAAGGGTGTACGGCCGTAAACTCAAGAATAGGGGTGTTTGATTTTGATGGAAACGTGTTCCAGATGCTCCCAATCGGCCCCACATGACGATTTTTGGTGTTTTTCGGAAGAAAGGAGGAGTTTTTGGGAGTTTACAGTCAAGAGTCTAGAGAGAGAAAGAGAGCGTTTTCGGCCAAGAAGGTGCAAATGAAGGTGGGGGTCCCATATTTATAGACTGTGGGTATGGTCGGTGGTGGGTTCCACCTGGCATTGACCGCAAACGAGTTTATGGTCAAGAGTTTACGGCCGTGAACTCCAGTCAGGCCGTGAACTGATAATTTTTGAGACTTTTCGGGTTTTTCACGCTATTTTGGTTTCCGACTCGCATAGGATTTTAACTATGTAAAGCTAGTTGATTTCCTAAACTAAGAAGTTTGACGGAAAATCAATAAAAATCAAATTTTATTTACGGAGATTGGTTAAAAATAATGGAACAAGTTTCGGGTTGTCACATCATACTCGTTGGACTTTTCAAACATAAAACGTACCCAGAAAAACATTATACATAACTTGATACCGTATTCGCATAAACACAGTTAAGGATTTAGTGAGACATGTTGGTTGACACCTCTAGAGTGTACGATCATAGTTTGTAGTTATAACCAGAGTCTCCTGGAGGGAGAGCGAGAGTTTGCGAATAGATCTATACGAGGTGACACCCCACACCTGAGTTGTTCGCTACAGTTAGACTAGGCCAGTCTAGGGTGACAAACCTTACCTTAATCAAGCCGGTGCTTGAAAACGCCACGACATGCGAATTTGTCATAATCAAGTATGGTTAAAACGACTCACCTAGAGATTCTCTCCAACATAATTTTATGGAACACCTATAAAATCTTGTTGATACGAAAACATACATACACTGATATTCGGTCTTTGGGTTGAGACCACAACACTCTTATAAAAAGAAAATATAGGATTTTCTAGGGAAATACACAGTGAAACAATACCTTTTACTTACAATAGAAAATACATGATTTTTATCCGGATTACATCTTTATATACATTCCAAAAACAGAAAGCACAAATGCATTAATACTTGATTTTGACACATCACGTTCAAACTATTTTTCAAAAATATCGGATTTTCTGGTGTTTTACGAACAATACAAAACTGTTCATTCGAACATGCTTATGTACTCAACAACATTATATATGCTGATGTTTTCAAAATAAATTGTATTCTCAGGGAATCGTTAAGCGGAAAGGTCTACACGAACATGTGGAATTTGTGGAATTTTTTTATCATCATACATTGAATATTTTGGCATGCAACTTATGATACTATACTTGATGTAAACAATGTTGGTTGTATTTTGATATGTATGATGATGATGTTGTCTTTTTTCAATTATATACATTGTGATGATATTACAAGATGATGTCATGCACAAGCCCCCGAATGTTTCCGCCGTTTGGTTCGAAGGTGTGACAGATTGGTATCAGAGCATTGTTTATAGTTAACTGACATATCTAATCATACTTGATATGCAACTATAAATACAATGGGACTAAAAACACTCTAAATAAAATGATACATAGGTATACATTAAAAACTATAACACTAAAAGCCTCTGGAGGAAATTGAACAATGTGATTAAACCTGGATAGTTATGTAGTCATATTGGGGATAAATATTGCCTGATCAACTATATTTATTCAAAATATGACCAACATGTGTTTGGGAGTAATCATGGCAGGAAATGGATCTAGAAGCTTACCTCATATCCAAAACTTCTAAGGAACTCATACTTAAATAATTAACATACTATAGAAGTATTTTTTGTGGAAATACTATATGCATACTCTTTTTACAACGTCTCTCACCCCTCGTGCAGACACGATGGCCGGATTTCATCACCCTGGGGATCCCTATTTCCCTAATCAGGGAAATGGTGGATGGTTAGAACCCGAGGAAGAACCAGAAGAAGAGCCTGAAGAGCAAGGACCGGCAGAACCAGTAGCCGACTCAGACGAGGAGGAGGCAGTGGGTAGTGACACAGATGACTCGGACATGGGGTTTGAAGTCATCAATCCATCGTACATGGCCAGGGTGCCCCCATACAGGATGGGCCCTAATGGTCCTACGCCTCCATAGGAACACGACATCTGGAGATGAAGCCGCCAACAAGGGGTGCGACCCCCATTCAATATGAACCGAGACTACTTTGACTTGAGCCACGGTGGACATGCCGGCCGAGCTTTTCCTGTGATAGTAAGGAGGATGCGCGATATCGGCGAGCAGTTGCAATCAACCACTGGACAGATGGTGGCCATGAAAGCCGCAATGGAGCGCGCAGAGAGGATGACACATGAGGTAGTCAGGGACTACCAAGCGCGCCAGACAACTTTGGAAGCCTGGCTTCAGGTCACCGAGCACCACCTGGCTAGACTTCAGGGCACATCTACCTCGTCGTCAGCAATGCCAGACCCCCCTTGTCGCAGCTAGTACCCATTCACGTACCACCGTTATGGTTTTCTTTTATATATATTACCCTATGTATATCGACTACATGATTAAGTGACTACACTGCTCATGGATTTGTTATTATGTTAATTTTTATTTCACTGCATGTACTGTATGCCTTATGTAGGAAAATTTTCAGGTACTCAAAAGATATTCATTAATGAAAATGGATATATGCTTTATCATGATGTTATCTGCTATGTGTTCTATTACTTTTACTACATGTTAATGGTATGCATTCACTCACTTATACACAACCGAATCACTAACACCGTGCTATAACCAAGAAATCGTGAAACTAAATACATTAGATACTCAACATCTTTCTGTTCCATGACAGAAAGATGCCTAAAAAACCAAACCGCGGAAACAACACGACACCGATGCCACCAGAAATAAACTCAGTTGTGTTCAGCGGCAGTGTCAGCTACGGTCACTGCAGCACCGACACAAACTACAGTGAAGGTAACGGACAGGGAACCGGAAGCAAAAATCAGGGAATACATCATGGACTTGAAAGAATTTGTACCTACAAGGACGTCACAAATGCCAAGCCTCGAACCTTCAATGGGACGGGAGGCGTAATAACCCTAAAAAGATGGATAGAAAAGGTAGAATCAGTGTTTGAGATTTGTGGATGTCCGGAGGGGTGCAAGGTCAAGTTTACGGCCTGCACATTCGTCGATCAAGCTCTCTCTTGGTGGAATGGTCACGTAGAGGCCATGGCACTCCCGGTGGCGAACGCTATGCCATAGGAGGAGCTTAAGGAAATGTTGTTTGCCGAGAACTATACATGGGGAGAAATCCAGAAAATGGAGCAAGAGTTGTGGAACTGCACAGTTCAAAACTCTGACATCGATGCTTACATATCAAGGTTTAGTGAGTTGTCACTCTTGTGTCTAGGAATGATCACATCGAAAGGGAAGAAGATTGAAAGGTTTATTTGGGGATTGACCGCGCCAATCCAAGGGAATGTGATAGCAGCAAAACCAACCACGTATGACAGTGCAAAGAGATTAGCCAAGAAACTATACGACCATGGTAACAAAAAGGGTGCCAAAGCATGGGAGACGGAAGTTAGAAAAGAAGGTGATAACAAGAAGGGTAAGAACAACAAGAGAAAGGGGAGACAAAACACAGAGTCATTAAATGAAGCAACAGACAGTGGCTATCCATGCTTCTACTCAAGCTACCACATCACCACATGCTCCAGCCTCATCCACACAAAATGCTCCCAAACAATACTCAAGGTCCATACCCAAGTGCAGAAAATGCAATTTCCACTATCACGGACAATGCAGGGAGATGCATTGCACAAGTTGAAACCGAAAGGGTCACACTGCAAGATACTGTAGAACTCATCCACAACAGAACCAACAGTCAAACAACCACAAAAACAACAACAATCGCAACAGCAGCAACAATGTTGGGGCCAGTTACACCTGCTATGGGTGTGGAGGAACCGGTCATTTCAAGCGCGACTGCCCCAAAGCAAACAACCAGGGGGCAGGAAGGGTATTAGCATTAGGTCAAGGTGAAGCAGTTCAGGACCCAATAGTTGTTACTGGTACGTTCCTACTTAACAACACATACACATGCATCTTATTCAATAGTGGGGCGGAGCGAAGCTCAATGACTTACTAAATCAACAACCCCAGAAGCTCAACGAAGCCTTCACAGTGGAAATGGCTAATAGGAAAACTGAAACAATCAAAGATGTCGATGTAGGGTGCACATTAACACTAAACAATCACTCTTTTCAAATATATTTAATGCCAGTAAACATTAGGAGTTTTGATGTAATAATCGGCATGGATTGGTTAAGCCCCCACCATGTTGATATTATATGTCGCGAGAAGGTCGTTCGCCTTCACCTTCCCAATCACGAAACCCTAATAATCTATGGTGATAAACCTGGCGCCAATATTCGCCTTATCTCGTGCATCAAGGCACAAAAGTGCCTACACAAGAAGAACTACACATTCCTCGCTCATGTTGTGGATAACACCAAAGAAGAAGTAAACATTCAAGATATTCCAGTGACATGTGACTTCCCGGATGTATTTCCAAAAGATTTATGGGAATACCCCCAAAAAAGATAGGCCGAATTCCGAATCAACTTAATACCATGAGCCACATCAATTGCCAAATCACCCTACAGGTTAGCTCCCGCCGAAATGCAGGAGTTTTCCAGCCAACTAAGCGAGCTGATGAGCTAGGGATTCATCCGACCAAGCTTCTCACCTTGGGGAGCTTCGGTCTTGTTTGTCAAGAAAGAGGACGGATCCTTCAGAATGTGCATCGATTATAGGGAATTGAACAAGCTCACTGTCAAATACCGATACCCATTTCCTTCGATTGACGATCTATTTAACGAGCTTCAAGGAGCTAGTTATTTCTCAAAAATAGATTAGAAATCTGGGTATCATCAACTCCGAGTTCGGGAAGAGGATATTCCCAAAACTACATTTTGAACTCGGTACGGTCATTACGAATTTGTCGTGATGCCCTTCGGTCTAACAAATGCCCCCGATGTATTTATGGACCTCATGAATCGAGTCTGCCTCCCATTCCTTGATATATTCATGATTGTCTTCATCAATGATATTCTTATCTACTCTCAAAGCAAAGAAGAGCCTGGTTAACACCTCCGTCAAATCTTGGAAACCGTGAGAACTGAACGATTGTATGCGAAGCTCACCAAATGCAAATTCTGGCTCCGCAGTGTAAACTTTTTGGGTCATGTAGTCAGCAAGGTAGGGATTCATGTAGATACTTCCAAGATCAAAGCTATTGAAGGATGGCGATTCCAAAAACACCAATAGAAATCCATCAGTTCTTGGGTCTCGCTGGCTACTACCGAAGGTTTATCCAGAATTTTTCCAAGATAGCCAAACCCCTTACCACATTGACACAGAAGGGTGTGCCCTTCAATTGGACATAAAAGCAAGAAGCTGCTTTCCAAACCTTGAAGCAAGCCCTTTGTAGGATACCAGTGCTATCCTTACCAGATGGGACCGAAGATTTCATAGTCTACTGCGATGCTTCGAATCAAGGGTTAGGTTGTGTCCTCATGCAGTGTGGAAAGGTGATAGCTTATGCATCCAGGCAATTAAAGATGCATGAAGTAAATTACACCACTCATGATCTCGATCTGGAAACTGTGGTCTTCGCCCTAAAGATTTGGAGGCACTACCACTACGGTACAAAATGTACCATCTTCACCGATGACAAAAGCCTCCAACACATTCTAAACAAAAATGAGTTAAACATGAGGCAATGAAGATGGGTTGAGCTGCTAAATGATTACAAGTGCAAGATCAAGTACCACCCAGGAAAGGCTAACATGGTAGCCGATGCCCTGAGCAAAAACGAATACTCAGGTCGTCGGGTGAAAACCCTATCAATAACCATCCAATCCCACCTAATCTCGCAGATCAAGGAAGCTCACACAAATGCATTAAAGCCGGAGAATGTTGCAAATGAAACACTGTGTAGGATAGATAAGAATTTTGAAGCCAAGGAGGACGAAACTTACTACTTCATAAATAGAGTCTCGGTCCCTAAACTTGGGGGATTCAGAGAGGTGATCGTGAACGAAGCCCACAAGACGCGATATTCCATCCATCCGGGTTCGGATAAAATGTACCTAGACACAAAGCAACATTATTGGTGGCCAAATAGGAAGGAAGAGATCGCCACTTATATGGGCAAGCATCTCACTTGCGCCAAGGTGAAAGTGGAATACCAAAAGCCCTCAGGACTATTACAACAGCCAGTAATACCCGAGTGGAAATGGGAAAGGATTACTATGGACTTCATAACCAAGTTGCCTAAGACGACAGACGAATTGGATGCTATCTGGGTAATCGTCGATATGTTAACTAAATCCGCTCATTTCCTGCCAATAAAAGAATCTTACAAGATGGAAAGGTTGACACGAATCTACATCAAAGAGATCATGAGACTTCATGGGGTGCCAATGTCTATTATCTCGGATCGAGATAGTTGGTTTACCTCACGATTTTGGCGGTCACTTCAGAAGGCAATGGGAACAAAACTAGACATGAGCACTGCTTACCACCCTCAAACCGATGGCCAAAGCGAACGCACCATCCAAACACTCGAAGACATGCTCCGATCATGTGTCATTGATTTTGGCAAGTCATGGGATACCCAATTGCCCTTGGTTGAATTCTCATACAACAATAGTTATCACACGAGCATTAAGGTTGCTCCTTTTGAGGCTTTATATGGTCGTAAATGCATATCACCTATATGTTGGGCTAAGGTGGGTGACATACAACTAGCAAAAGGAAAATCACCAGACAGCACTCTCACATGGCCAAAAATCATTCGAGAAACGACCGAAAAGATAATCCAAATCAAAGCCCGACTTCAAGCATCGCGAGACCTACAAAAGAGTTATGCTGACAAACGGCGAAAACCTCTAGAATTCCAAGTCGGAGATCGGGTACTATTGAAAGTCTCTCTCTGGAAAAGAATGATCCATTTTGGGAAACGGGGAAAAATGGACCCGCGATACATCAGACCGTTTGAGATCCTTGCCTGAATTGGTCCGGTAGCTTATAAGTTGCAGCTACCTTCCGATCCCAGCAACGTACACCTCGTGTTCCACGTCTCGAATTTGAAAAAGTGCCTGTTAGATGAAACTCTTGTCATTCCTTTAGAAGAGATCTAAATAAACGAGAATCTTCTATTCGTCGAGGAACCAGTCGAAATAATGGATAGGGAAGTGAAGTGTACGAAGCAGAGCCGCATTCCGATTGTGAAGGTTCGATGGAACGCCAAGCATGGACCAGAATTCACATGGGAACACAAAGACCAGATCAAGCAGAAGTACCCTTACCTATTCCCTCATTCATGATCCTACCTTTCGAGAGAATTTCGAGACGAAATTCCCTCTAACGGGGGGATGATGTCACAACTAGAATTTTAGCTAGGAAATTCTATTCTCATGTAAACATCATCTATTGTAAGGAATGTACTCAAAGTGAAAATCTTACTCTATGCTTAATCAAAATCATCCATTTGAATCTAAACTCTTGATTTAAGCTCAAAACCTAACACAATACATCTCATTTGGATTGAAAACCCTAGAAATCCCGGTTAAAGTTAATATGGACTAGGATTCTCTTATTGGGCCTAATGGACTAATAAACTTTCAATTTGACTACTTTGGGCCTAGGAACCCAATTTGGGCTCTAATTGAAACCATATTCATGAAACTAAAACATTTTGGATCATGTGGGCCTAGAATAGTTCATTTTATCTATAATGGGCCACGTTGGGCCATAAATGATTTTATTAGCCCTAATTGGCCATGACCTCCATTTCTTCTATCCCAATGGGCCGAGAACCATCCATTTGGGCCTCATATTATGCAAATCTAGCCCAAAATAATTATCCTTTCTACTCTTCTCCCTTATTTTTGGCCCAACTATAAAAAAAGGGAAATGTGGGGATGGCTAGAATTGTGCCACCTCCATATTATTTTGCATGTAAACATGCATATTACCCCACAAATATTGAGGCAACTAATAAATTAACCACTAAGTAAAGACTAATCTCCTCACTCTTATATCTCACTCTATCTCTCGGCCAAGACCTCTCCTCACTCCACACTCCACTTCAAAAATTATTTAAGCTCTCTCATAATTCCTCTCAAGCTCAAGGAAAATTCCCCTTATTTCCCTTGCCATTTTCGTGACCTTGGTGTGTGTTTTCAAGAGGTTTTCATCAAGTTTTCACACTCTTTGTAAGTTGTTATCATACACAAATATTTACTCTCTATTTTATGTTGAGAACTCTTCCTTACATAGGTTCATTTCATGTTCTAGCTTCCTAGGACCATCTAAGTTTCGAAACTACTTCCCAAGAAGCACTCAAGGCCGAAACCAACATCATCTTCTCTCATATCTTCATCAAAATTGAATCCATACCCCAAAGTGAGTTCATACCCCTTGTTTTTCGGTTTTAATATGTTTTGGGCGAGGATACAAGTTGCTTATGTGCTAGATCTATGTATTTGTTCATGTTTATATGTGTTTTCTAAGTTATATGTTGTGATTACGTGATGAACTTCATAGATCTCGACAATATATGTAGATTAAAACACATTATACAACTTACCATAAAGATGGAAGTGTTAATCATGTTAAGGATGTTGAAAAACTAAACAAAATCTTGTAAAGGGACCATTTTTGACAAATAAACAAAAGAATGGAGTTTTATGTAACTTACGGTTTTACATGGACTAAAAGAGTCATATATACATAAAAATGGTTCTTTCTGATAATCATAGTTTTAAAAGGCCCAAAAGTGTTAAATTTTGTATAATGGGCCTTAATGTGGGCCTTCCCGGTTTCCTTGGGCTTAAATTGTAAATTTATGATTTTTATGGATTAAATTGTCATTTATCACAAATTTGAGCCATAAATGTAAATTTATAGTTTTGTGGGTTGAAAACGTCACTTTATTTAGATTTGGGCCTAAAATGTTTTTTTTTACAAAACTTGGGCCGAAAATGTCATTTCTATCTAAAAGGGGCTGAAAACGTAATTTATATATATAAAAAAATATATCAATTTTATCTAAAAAGGGCTGAAATTGTAAATTATATATATAAATTGGCCGAAAATGTAAATTTTTATAATAATGGGCCAAAAACTTCAATTTATATTTACTTTGGCCAAAAATGTCAACTTATAGACCATTGGGCCGAAGACGTCAATTTTCATGATATCGGGTCAAAAATATCAGTATTACAAAAATTAGGCTTTTATGTTATTTTGGTAAACAATCGAACACAAACAAACAACGTAATAACAAACGGACTAAATACATTGACTCCATGTTTATTGGGCCTTAAGGGTCCATTTACAAGCTTATTGGGCCTAATTCTTACCTTACATGTTTATTAGGCCTTAAGGATCCATTGACATGCTTATTGGGTCTGGAATGTACACATGCTTATTAGGCCTTTGTTGCCCATTTACATGCTTATTGGGCCTATACTATGCATTACATGTTTTTCGGGCCTTAGTGGCCGTCCTACATATCCGTTGGGCCTCGTACATTCACATTCATACTCGTTGGACTTTTCAAACATAAAACATACTCGGAAAAACATTATACATAACATGATACCCTATTCGCGTAAACACAGTTAAGGATTTAGTGAGACATGTCTGTTGACACCTCTAGAGTGTACGATCATAGCCTGTAGTTATAACCAGAGTCTCCTGGAGGGAGAGCGAGAGTTTGCGAATAGATCTATACGGGGTGACACCCCACACATGAGTTGTTCGCTACAGTTAGACTAGGCCAGTCTAGGGTGACAAACCTTAAATTAATCAAGTCGGCGTCTGAAAACGCCATGACAGGCGAATTCGTCATAATCAAGTATGGTTAAAACGACTCACCTAGAGATTCTCTCCAACATAATTTTATGGAACAACTATAAAATCTTGTTGATACGAAAACATACATACACTAATATTCGGTCTTAGTGTTGAGACCACAACACTCTTATAAACAGAAAATATAGGATTTTCTAGGGAAATACACAGTTAAACAATACCTTTTACTTACAACAGAAAATACAGGATTTTTATCCGGATTACATCTTTATATACATTCCAAAAACAGAAAGCACACATGCATTAATACTTGATTTTGACACATCACGTTAAAACTATTTTTCAAAAATATCGGATTTTCTGGTGTTTTACGAACAATACAAAACTTTTCATTCGAACATGCTTATGAACTCACCAACATTATATATGTTGACGTATTCAAAATAACTTGTATTCTTAGGGAATCGTTAAGCGGAAAGGTCTACGAGAACATGTGGAATTTGTTGAATTTTGTTATCATCATACATTGAATATTTTGGCATGTAACTTATGATACTATATTTGATGTAAGCAACGTTGGTTGTATTTTGATATGTATGATGATGGTCTTGTCTTGTTTCAATTATATACATTATGATGATATTAAAAGATGAAGTCACTCACAAGCCCTCACTACTAGAAAAACAGCCTTTTACGACGCTCATTGCGCGTCGTAAAAGGCTCAGACGACGCGCAAATGCGCGTCAAGGAAGGCCCTGTCATAAAGAGAGACGACGCGCATTTACGACGCGCAATTACGACGCGCGTTTACGACACGCAATGCGTATCAAGGAAAGCCCTGTCATAAAGAAAGACGACACGCATTCGCGTGTCGTGACCTTACGACGCGCGTGTTAATGACACACAATGCGTATCAAGAAAGCCCTTGTCAAGAAAGGCCATGTCATAAATGAAGATGACACACATTTTTGCGTATCGTAAATTTAAATGTTTAAAAAAAATATTTATATATTTATTAGTTTTTAAATTAAATTTTCATTTAATGTCTCATAATAAAAATAAAATACCATATACAAAAAATACAATACATTGCATAAAATTTAATGTCATACAATTCTATTTCTTACAATATATAAATTAAATTTACATTGTTATTAAGAGGTTTTCCCTAACAATATAACCTAATACTACATTGCTATAAAGGGGCACCTTCTTGTTTCAGTAACTTGTCATTAAGGTGTCTGAAGAAGCTCTAAAACCCTTCATCATGTCTCTTAGCTTCAATATCAATCCCAACTCTTTATCAAGAACAACACGGAAATCCTACAGAATAATCATGTCAGTTGTACAATATCAATATCAACTAATTAATAATACACATGGTATGTATGAGAGTGGAATCAACCATATTCAAATCAATATCAACTAATCAATAATCATCTCAGTTGTACAATATCAACTAATCAATAATCAATATCAACTACACCACAACACAACTAACACAAAGATATTAGCCACTTTTTTTGCATCAGAAAACAAAATGAACTTAACAAACCTGCAAATCAAGAGAAGTCATGAATGACCCTGTATAAACTCTAAAAAAAGAAAGCAAGTAAAGTTAACAGATTAGATAAAGTACTAGACAGAAAAATACAAGAGTGAATTATTATAAATAAGAATAGAACAAAGTAGTATGTAACAGTTACTTGTTGAAACTAACTTATTATATACTGTTTGTAGATTTTCTGAAAATTAAGGCACAAGTTTCAGCCATAGCAGAGGAGATTGGTAGCATGTTTGTAGATTGGTATATTTTCAACAAGTAAAGGCTCCTTCTTCATAGGATATGGGAGTAAAGTTTTGATGACCTGTAACATTTCATATAGCAATATCAAGTAAATCAGCTGGCAGATATTAAAAGTTAAAAGTATACAAACTAATCGAATATTCATTTACCATTATTCAAATATATATATCTGGACGAAAGTCATGTCCCCAATGACTACAACAATGTGCTTCCTGAAAATTCAAAAAGATATGAAATTTAAATTTTCAAAATTATATTTCTTTATAATAACTAAGAAAAAAAGAGTGAGTGTACATCAATTGAGATCAAGGAAAGACGTCCAGCATGGTGGCATTTTTCAAGTTTTGACACAAATTTTTGCTTTTGGAGACTTTTTCTGGTGTAACATACAATACTTTAAGATCCCCTTCTCCCTTTTCAAGAGCTTTGTATATAAACTTCACTAGTTGGTGAGGTAAGCATAGATGTTGGGATCCTTAATGCAGTTAACCCCATGACCTAAAGCAAAAAAAAATCTTAATTAGAGTTTATAATCATGTAATCAATAGTAAAGGATATAGAATATTAACAAAAACAAAAATAAGCACCTGATCCTAAATAAGAGAAAGTAAAGGACTAACAACAAGAGCAATTCCATGATGTAAACCAGATGGAAGTTGATAGCATAGACTTTTGCCTCCACCAGCAACCATGATCACAAGAACATCTCTCCCACTCATGATTGCATTAATGATCTGATACATGAGTATCAACCTCACGCTGGTTAGCACAATAAGTGGGAATGCCAAAAATATTGAATCTGATATCATCAGCTCTATGATCCCTGAGAACTTCAATCTTGCCCAACTAAAAATCACCAGCACCCAATACATGAACCTAATGAAAAATAGGTTAGCCACTTAATCAAATTTATCAAGCCACAAAATGACAAAAAAACTAAAAAATATTTAAAAGAACTCTTTCTTTCTGAAAACTTAATCAAATTTATCATGCTTTAACTCAAGCATATTAAGAGCTGTTTCTTTCTGAAATATGAACTTTAGCACTTAAATAAAGCATATTAAGAGCTTACACTGGAAACACAAAAGATCTTGAGCTGCTGTCTGTTTTGACTTATCTAAAGATCCCACATCATGCTACTCATATATCTGCATGTGATTAGATATGACAAATTATGTTAGGATCTAGAAATCCTAAGTTATGATTCATTTGAATCATTTGAATTGATGATCTAAACAATATAGAGAAATTCTAGGAGCATCTTATTAGTGTAGAGGAGTTAGGGGCATTTTGGGCATTTAATATTACTAGTTTGTTATGTTAGTTAGGGGCATTTTGGGCATTTCATAACAAATTTACCCCAACAACCAATACTTTGAGAATAATATTAAGATTTATAGTTAAATCAAAATATCAGTCTACCTGGAATAATACGAGTCCAATGAGAACTGGTTGAGTATCAAATCCAAAACTAACTGTATTATATTATTTACTTTTTTTTAGAAAAGCATTATTTGACAATGCAGTAGCAATACAATGCCTCAAGGTGAACAGGGAAGTCAAATGAGCTCCAAGAAGAACTGCAAGATTACTTTTAAAATTAAGAGCTTTCAAAGGTATTAATATATACATAAAAATATAAAACATAATCCATGATTGGCATACCAATCTGTTCACACTAGCCCAACATATCCCTGTTACTTGTATAATTCTAAAAAGTTGCAATGGAAAAGATCAATACACAAATGAAAGTCCCAACAACAGAAAGTTAAAAGGTTAACTTGAATAAAGAACCGTTTACAATGACCATACATACCTGTGTACAAAAAAAAATCTAACTGACTAACTTATGTACATAATGAGCATACTACCCTTATTGTTAACTTACAGAAAATACCCTTTACCCTTATTGTTAAATTACAGAAAATACCCTTTAGGTAAGTTGACAAACGATGTATGGCATTAAAATTTTAAAGTACTTGATCTATTTATTTAAAGAACAAAACGATGTAATTAATTTTTTAATTTTTAATAGGCGTGCTACTCTTTAATCTAATACGATGTACTCTAACCTCTCGTTAACTGTACTCTATGCTATAAATGGAATACAACATATTTAAGCTGTATTCTATTCCCTCTTAACCGTATTCTAAGCCACTATGTAAATATATATATATATATATATATATATATATATATATATATATATATATATGTATATATATATTAGAAATTTGTATTGTTAAAATTATAAGAAATAAAGAAATGTTAGCACACCTGAACAGCAATGAAGAAGTACATTGTGTGATTCAGTTTCCAGTGACCAAGTTCATGAGCAATCACAGCAACAACTTCTTCCTCATTTTTGCACTGTATAGTATCATTAAATCACATTAACCAAATAAACTAAATAAGAGTAAAAATTGAACTTTATTCAACAGGATTGCGTATAAACAAGAAATGTATAAAAGACGCGTACTTGTTGACAAAGGAATCCAACAACGCCCTCAAATCTTCAATAGTTATCCTTTTTCTCTTAGAAGTAAAGGGATCAGCAGAAGACGATCCATACTGTTGAACATTTGAGGCAAACACCAAGTTGGACATCATACACAAGAAGACAACAATCTGCACCACGAAAAAAGCAACTCCAAGGCTCTGAACAAATGAGAATCACTAAATACGAAATTACAGATTTGGTCCTCCAACTTGTACTTTAAGGACATTCTTAGTGCCTTTCAGTAAATGAGAATCAGTAACAAATAACCTGTAGAGTGAAGAGCCTATCCTCAAATTCCACTTCTTTTGTCAAGAAATCGACTCCTACTGTTGCCTTGTATTGATTGCTAAACTTCTTGTTCACATATCTAAAGTTGAACATTAAGGGCAAACAATAATAATCATCCCCAACAATGGCACATATCACACGAGCTCAATGTATTCTAAAATTTCAACTTGTTGGATTTTTAGAGACATGAAAGATGTCATTGTGGATCCTATTTGATTGTTACACCTGAAGACTAAAGGGAGAATAGAGGTGAATGGTAAAAACGAATAAACCCTAACAAATCTAAGTTATACAGGATACTGATCCATCAACGAGGTCTTGCCTACCCTGCAATCGATTTGTGAGACCTGAAGACCACAACGTCTTCGGTCACCGCCACTGGCAACCCACGACGTCGTACCACCAATACCAACAGCGACAACTGAGAGAGTTGATAGTAGAAGAGGAACATCGACAATATCCACGATAACCAAAACTCTTAAATCTGTAGAGCGAAAACTGATTGCGACTTTTTAGGGTTTGTTGAAAGACCTGTGGTGGTGTAGTGGTGGTTCTGGGCTGTTGCGAAGGCAGTGTGGTGGTGGCTCAGGGTTGGTGTTGTGGTGCGATGTTGTAACGGTGGAGTCTAAAAGCAAACACAAATTTTGATGGAAGCTATTGTTGTTGGTGATGTCCGATTCATCAAAAGAAAATCATTCTTCGATCAATCTTCTATTTTGTGAAAGAAGATATTACTATTTCAAATGTGTTATGTTTGATTAGGGTTTGCACATAGAAGGAAGTGAAAGTCGATCGGAGAGGAAGGGGTTTGCAGAGAGAAAGAAGGGAGAGAATGAAGTCGATTTGGCGGGTGTAGAGAGTAGAGAGGAAGAGGAAGCGGGTGTTCAAAATTTTGGGGGATTTAGTTTCCCCCCTTACCTATCAAGGAGTCCCAGAAACGCGCGTTTATTAAAATTATAAAGCGACATTTGTAGAGGACGCCCTTTTTATTATAGGTGCCCTCCGTGTTTTTAATATTTTTACATGAGACACTAATTTAAGGGCACTCAGTAATGCGCGACCTAAATCCTTAAACTTTTTGAAGAGATGACACTTTTTTAATGTCGCTCTCTAATGCGTAACATAAATCAAAGAGCGTCGTGTTTTGCGCGTCATAAAAGAGTCTTTTTCTTGTAGTGCCTCAGACATTTCCCGCCGGCTGGTTCGGGGTGTGACACTAATCGAGTTGTAACCTTGTGTGAGAGAAAGAGAGGCTAATATTATGGGTTTTAGTGCATTCTTGGAGGAGAGTTGAAGAGCAAGAGACCTTGGACGAGAAGGAGCTTTTGGATCCGGTGTTCTTCGTTAGTTAGCTTCTTTTTGGCAGTAAAAAGCTACTATCTTGACCATTTATTTTGTTAGATCTCATTCTAGGGAGTTTTAGGGTTTTCTCCCATCCATCTTTTGGTTATTGGGTCATTTGAGCATGTCATGAGATTAAACCTCGGATCTGGACTGTAGGAGGTCCCTTGAGCCCACAGATCCAAGCTTTATTGAGCTAGAGGCAAGCCTTTATGCATTAAACCCTATAATAGAGCTTGTTTTGACATTTTGAGCCCTAGGTGCCATGCATGGACATAAAGCTTGCAGCTTTACATGATATTTCAGCCTTGGGAAGTTAGATCTAGAGTTTGGGACAATATTTCTGCTTAGAATCGACTAAATGAGAATTGGTCAAGAGGGACTCAACGAGTGCATGAGCCAACTTGACGAGTTAGTTAGGGTTTTCCCTGATAGGATGAACGTGCTACAACTCGGCGAGTTGACGAGACAAATCAACGAGTTGAGTTGGAGTTTTCCCGGTTTTTCTGAGGACAAGAGGAAATCAACGAGTCACATAGGTGCACTCGCCGAGTTGGGTCAACAGGGACTGTTGACTCGAGTGTTGACTTCTGTTGACTTTTAGGGTTTGGTCAAGACTTGGATTATGGAGACCATGGAGGAGTAAAATGGTCTTTTACCCATTCCAAGAGTTAGAGAGAGAGGTTGACCGAAATTATTTAGAGTTGTGGTTATAAGTGTTAATTAGAGATGGTTATGACATGTAGGCAGGGATTAGACCGTTCGAGGGGTACAGGGTTTATTTGCTTGCTTACGAGGTGAGTCTTCTCACTATACTTACCATGAGTGGTAACCTTGTATGACTGGAGGGTCTTGTATGCTATTATTGAGTATTGTGATATCCTGCATTATGTCTTTATGATTTATGTTGTGTATTATTCTGAGCTTCATTGAGTTAGGACCGGAGGGTCCAACCCGAGTTGTGGGACCGGAGGGTATCCACTTTGACACATTTACCAGAGGGTCTTTATTGAGATATAGCCATGAGAGGCTAATGAGATGTGTGTGGTATTTTGGGGAACTCACTAAGCTTCGTGCTTACCGTGTTATATGATATGTGTTTCAGGTATTTCTCAGGATTGCGGGAAGGCGTCGGCTTGATTGTACACACGAAATGGAGTTATGTTTTGAGGATCTTGGATTTTTATTCAAACAATTATGGATTTATGTTTTTTTTGATAATTTGACACTTTGGGGTTTTGTGAAATGTGTTAATGAGAATTATGTGATTTAAAAATGAAAATTTTGTTTGAAAATTTACGGTGTTACAGTAGTGGTAGGTGGTGATGGTGGTGGTGGGTGGTAGTTTTGGTGGGTGACGGGTGGGGTGGTGGTGAGTGGTGGTGGAGGCGGGTACTGCCAGATATTTCGACTTGTCTGAAAGAGTCGCCGGAAGCTGGTGTACAGGAAATGAGGAGGAAGAAGAGTATTTTGATTCATATGTCAAATGAGATGGTAGAGGTCTCCTTTTATAGTTGAAACGTAACGGAAACAAATCAGTTCGACATTAAGGAATTGATTGTGCATTGAATGCCACTAAATATCAAGCCTATTGCACAAGTTCGGTGTTTTTGGTCTACAAAATCCAAGATTTACACCCCCCCTGCGTGCGGGTAGGAATTGTAGTAAAACCATAGACATAAGATTGTAAGCCTTTCATGCATTCAAGCTTATAAACATTGTTCAGTTTGGTCTTCCTACCAATGTGAGACTCATTCTCACATTCATCTCGTTTGCTAAATTTATTCTCAAATACCCATATTTGAATATCGATATCGCATTCACATATACTCCATTTTGGACATATAATATATCGTTTCAAAGTTCTCACGGAGGAGAACACAAACCCACTTAGAGTTAATTATATATACATCATATGTCTATATTTATATATGTCCAAAGTCAGTAAAAATATAAATATTTGTACTAAATTTTCCAACAATATATATATATATATATATATATATATATATATATATATATATATAGTAGGTATGAGATCCGTATATTATACGGGTTAATTTAAAAAAAAGATTAAACATTAAAAGTGTAAGCAGTAAATATTTTTTAATGTAAAACTTTAAAATAAGAAAAGAAGAAATGTATTTATTGCAATTTAATTTCATATATATTATATTTAATACTTTACATATATAAGTATATGACTTTAATTTTAAAAACTAAAACAAACAGAAATTAACAAGTGGATATATTTATTTTAAAAATACCAGAAAATGATAAGTGTCAAAACTCATGAAAGATTGACAAGTGGCAAAATTATTTTCATATATATATATATATATATATATATATATATATATATATATATATATATATATATATATATCCGTATTATAATAAAAGAATAAGTTTATTCTCCATTTGACACGTATCATCTTATTAGACATTCTAATTAATGTAATGTCATTGATTATCCATTTCAAATTTCAAATTTTAAAATTTTCATTTTACTTACAATAAATTAATAATATTATAATGAAAATTATAATAAAATTAATACAAATTATAAGTTAATATAATTTCACGTATTTATATAAATCAACGATTATAATTTCATATAGCTAAAAAGTATCTCTTAATTAATAATTTATTTAAAATAATTGATTAATAATTTTAAGTTGTTACTATTAAAATTTAATTAATTTTGTAACCGTGGTTTCCACGGGTTATAAACTAGTATATATATATATATATATATATATATATATATATATATATATATATATATATATATATATATATATATATATATATATAGGGTTAGGTTCATTTGAGACCACTTATATTTTGTGAGACCGTGAGACGCATTTGTTTATTTTTTTTTTATTTTTTTTTATTTTTGTTTTATTTTTTTTAGTTAATTCATGTTCCGAAAATAATATTTAAAAAAAGAATTTTTTGATTTTTCCATTTATTTTGCATTTTAAAATTATTTTTAGAATATGTACAGTGTAATATTTTATTTAGAATATTTCATGTATTTTTCAAAAAAAAAAAAGAATTTTTTTTAATTTTTTTTAATTTTAATTTTTATTTTTTTTAGTTAATTCAAGTTCCGAAAATAATATTTAAAAAAAGAATTTTTAGATTTTTCCATTTATTTTGCATTTTAAAATTATCTTTTAGAATATGTCAGTGAAATATATTCTATTTAGAATATTTCACGTATTTTTCAAAAAAAAAAAAACGGATTTTTTTTTTATTTTTTTTAGTTAATTCAAGTTCCGAAAATAACATTTAAAAAAAGAATTTTTGGATTTTTCTATTTATTTTGCATTTTAAAATTATTTTTAGATTTGGTCTCACGGTCTCACAAAATTAGAATGGTCTCAAATGAACCTGAACCTATATATATATATATATATATATATATATATATATATATATATATATATATATATATATATATATATATATATATATATATATATATATATATATATATATATATATATATATATATATATTGCAAAAGAAATTATCACATAAACATGTTGAATATTTTAAAAATAGAAAACACATCAAACACCTTGAAACCACAAATAGTCTTGAACGCTTAGAATTACGATCAAAATCAAACAAAATAGAACATCAACTCAAATCATAATCCTACTGCCGTAAAATGAGAAAAAAACATCAGCACTAATTACTTAATTAGGACGTACTTAATGATTAGTATTGAAGGGCATATATATATATATATATATATATATATATATATATATATATATATATATATATATATATATATATATATATATATATATATATATATATATATATATATATATATATATATATACTACTTTTTTTCCGGTTCATTAAAACCAAATATATGAATAATTAGGACACACCATGTATGCTTTGAGTGGGATTCTTAGGTTGACATGTTCGTAATGTTATGGGATGAAAGGAATCGTCGTCGTGACTTGAACTTCTGACCTCCCACACTTAAGCTCCCACACTTAAGGAAAACATTTACCACTAGGATTGAACCAATTTGATGGATTAGTACCTAAGCTTTTGTATATGATGTTTATAATACTGAAGACTTAAAATACAATTATTATTATTATTATTATTATTATTATTATTATTATTATTATTATTATTATTATTAAAAATGTAAATAAATATAATATTTCTTTACGTATTTATTGTTTAAATACGCTTTCAAATGTATAACCGATGTGAGCAAAAAAAAGCCCTAGAGTCAGTGACGATCATTGAACAAGGTTGATATTAGAAGTTGATTACAGAGAGTGTAATCTAGTTTAATTTTTGAACTGAGACGTATAAAAGATATTTAGATCTAGTTAAGTTGGATAAAAGCGTAGTTGCATATCGTATTGCGATAATATGGTATAAATAGTAAAACGGTTTTGGAAGTTGGTTATAAGCATTATACTCTTGAAGAGTGATGAAATAAGGCTATAACGGATTTCAAATTAAGTTAAAATGAGTGTTTAGTAATATCCTATATTGTAAAGACATTACATAGGCAAAAAATTCGTGTTGAACAGAGGTATTGTAATCTTGTATAGTTATACACTAAGTGGATGCTTAGTTCAATTAAGTTTGGATATCGTTTAGCATCATATTAAGGGGGTGTGTGAGATTGAAACGGAGAGTAGAACTTTGTTCGATGACATTGATGATTTGGTGGGGGTACGGGTGCGTACAAGAGTACTATATTAGTATTCCTCCTCCTCTTTTTATACAACCAGAAATGGTATGTTTGTTTTAGACAACCGGAAAGGGTGAGTCTGTATCACACTATCAACAAGTATATATGAGTCATCTAGCGAAGTATAGATGACCACTCTGACTTAATTGTCTTGTGGTGTTAATGAATCATACTGATCCAAAAGGGTTGTATGTTTAATCGATGCACTCTATCCCCCCTCATGGTTGCCTTTATTGACTAACGTCTACTGCCAAGGACTCCGCGAAGCAGTATAGTCAACTCGTTGCTATAAAGATCGTTGTTTTAGGATTAGTATGTGAGGATTGAAGGGAAGTGTAACTAAGGGTAGATTGTCTTATAGGATAACCCTAGATTCAACGACGATCATTGACTTTTCCTCAAAAATGGTGGTATGTGCTTCTCCACAGCCTGAACAAGGTGGGAGGGAGGGGAGTAATCCAAAATATTCAGAATAGTCTTGTGATTCCAACTATGTATGAATCACTATTGGAGAAACTAGTCTGAACATGGAAGATGGGGGTTTGTGGGTGTATAAGACGGGAAAACAGAAAACTAGTCGGAGAAGAATCATCTTGGAAGGAGGAACGAAGATTTTAAGGGAGAGCTGACTAAAATAATTAAGAATTCATATGTGAATCAGGTTTGGCTTCCACATTCTTTGTGAATAATTTCTAGGCATCATTTGATTCGAAGACGCTCTCGTAGACATATGAAAAGCAGGGTAGGATTGTTGATGCTTATATTGCAAGAATCAATCAAAATTGGGGAAAAGGTTTGGTTTATTAGATTGATGCAATGACACGGAGGCTTAAAAATATATGGGTGGGAAACTACCACTTATTTGTTTCCATTGCCAGTTTCCAACGGGATAAAATGTCCTCTTTAATGGAGCAACACCGATTTCATTAGACTATTCGTCGGCTACCATGGCCAACCTAAGGGGTGTTCAAAAGATGCCTATGAACACGGCCCACTGAAAATTTAGGGCCCAAATTTACCTGATTTTAGCACGTCTTCCGTTTTGGCCCAAATGTACAAATAGGTTAAGCAGGAACGATGATCATATTACAGATACACACGGTCGACGAAGCGCGAAGCGGAATCAAATTTCTTTTAGGGAAAATAGATGATGTTTTGGTTCCTTCATCGTCGATGTTAGGAATCAAAAATCCATGTTGCACCAATTATTATTGTCACATGTCTTTATGACTATAATGAAATTCTTTGATCTATTGATCTTTTCTTATCTGCTGATTACTTAAAGCCTTGAATCTAGAAAATTCATCAAGAAGAAATGCCTCGACCCTCAATACTCATTCAATCAATTTCTGATTTTTTTCTTCTTACTTCTTTCTTCATAAATCACAAGAAAATCACTCAATACTCATAACCCATTTGATTGAATTTCACCGGTAACAATCTTCTTTTTTTCTCAATTGCTTCCTATTTTAGTGCAAATGATGTAAATCGAAAGGGGAACAAAAGTTTAAAAGTCATAATCCGAGCCTACGGAAGAGCACCAAAAGGTAAATAAGCTTTATTATTATTCTTTTTTATTCAAGATACCTATTTCTGAATTCTGTTTACTGTTTAGACTTTAGAAATAATTCATTTTTTCTTTCTTTTTCATTCTTATTTTCTTGAATCCATATAGTAGCATTGAAACAACAATATATTGACTTGACTGTCAATCGAGCTTTCTAATATCTTGGTTGTCTTGATTCTTGATGTGTCAAAAATCAGAAGCCAAAAGGTATTGTACATTTAGAATTTTGATATTGTTAATATTAAATCAGTTTTTTCCATTGTTTAATGTTCATGATTTTGATCTCGAATTTAGACGCACTGAAACAAAAGTCTTTGTTTTTAGATTGTACTGAAGTGTTCAAAATCAGTTTCAAATTTTACTGATGAGATAAAGAATGAGGTTCTGTTATGTGGTGGGGATAAAGCTTCTGGTATTGACAACGTCTTGTTTAAATTTATTAAACGGTAACGGGATATTTTAGCGGATGACAATGTTGATTATGTGCAGGTTTTTTTTTATCACATGGGTTATGCATAAGGGATTTAATGCATCGTTTATTACACTTATCTCTAAAGTGCAAAATAATAACAAAAATATTGGCGTTGCGGATGGCAAAAGTGGTAGGTGAGTTGGTCAGGCATACAAAGCACATTCATAAAAGGTGTCAAATTCTTGTAACATCCCGATTTCCAAGAATGAAATTTTAGGGATTTCAAGCAATTAAATAATCCTAATCGACGATTTGGAGGCCCCAACTCGTCGTGTAGAGATTAGTCAACCCGCGTGAATTATGTGGTCTACTTGACGAGTCGGAGGACCCCAACTCGACGAGTAGGAGTTGAATGGGAAAACCCTAATTTTTAGGGTTTGCACCCTATTTAAAGGGCTTAAGCCACATCTTTTAGCCTCCCTTATCACCTCATTACCCAGAGAAGGAAACCCTAGTCGTTCTTTACCATTCCTTTGTGCTTGTGAGGCTAAGAGAGTGTTTTTGGTGCATTTGTTGAAGAAGTTTGATGGTGGAAAAGCTTGGAATGGGTAGGAGCTTGTAGATCCAACATCTACATCGTTTTGGCTACCATTTGAAGGTAACAAGTTGTTATCTTGATCATTCTAGTGTTAGATTTCCTTATTCTTGGGTTTAAGGCCATTTTTAGCATATTAGTGGATCATTTCGTGTTTTTGGCATGATCTGAAGTTGTAACTTCAGATTTGGACTCCTCTAAGTCCCTATAGTCATAAAGTTATCAGACTTAGCAAGCATTGGCCCTTCTCTTTAGATTAAACCTTTCCCTTAGCTTGGTTTTGGCATTTAGGACCATGCATGTACGTAAAGTTTGCAACTTTACGTGGAAATCATGCCCTAGGAGGTTAGATCTGCAATATGGAGCTTTGGGGTGGCTTAAAAACGTATGGATAAGAAATGGACTGCATGAACTCGACGAGTTGCATAGTCGACTCGGTGAGTCGGATGAAGATTACCCGTATTTGATTTTGCATGAACTCGGTGAGTCAGTAAGAGGACTCGACGAGTCAATTAGGGTTTCCCCCGACATCTGGACACGCATAGACTCGACGAGTTGGTTGGAAACTCGACGAGTCAATTAAGGTTTTGGTGATTTCTAAGTTCTTAAGGAACTCAACAAGTTGCCAAGTGCACTCGACGAGTCGGGTCAACATGGACTGTTGACTTTGACTTTGACCAAGGGTTGACCAGTTTGACTTCTAAGGGTATTTTGGTAATTTGGGAATTTATGGAAGTGAATCATTGGTGCATGTAGGTGTTGGACTTAGAGCCGCATTTGGTGGAGTTTGACTTTATCACTTCGAGCTACTTGTGAGGTGAGTTTTCCTCGTTATATCAACAGGGTCTAAGGCACCAATGTCGACCCTTTTCGGATTTGTATCCGGGTTTATTGCACAATACGCTTTATGATTTATAAACTGGTTATAGGATGTTTGCTATGTTAGTGATCTTTTAGATGGTATCTTGGTTATAGGATTATGCTATGTTAGTGATATGTTAGATCGGTATCCTGGTTATAGGATGGTTGCCATGATTAGTGATATGTTAGATCTGTATGACTATCTGTACTTACTAGCTAGCGTATGATATATATGTGCACATGTTTGTTGGTTTGGGGGATTAGGTTGAGGCAGGTCCTGCTTTTTGCTGTAGGCCAAGATACCCAGGGCAGACCGGATAGACTGTAGCCCCGATTATGGCATACTAGTCAGGCCGAAGGCTCGACGAGCGGTCCGGATAGGTTGAAGGCCCTGAGAGGCGGTCCAGACGTGTTGATGGCTCGGAGAGCGATCAGGATAGACTGATGGCCTGTGAGGTTGTCCAATCAGACTGATGGCTCATTATGCATGTTGTATTTGTTTATATGATATTGATATGGTTTGTATGGCGTTGGTATTTTGGGGGAACTCACTAAGCTTCGGGCTTACAGTTGTTAATTATGTTTCCGGTACTTCTGATGATCGTGGTAAGGTGAAGGCGTGATCGTGCACCTCCTTATGTTTTTATGATTTGATTCTGGGATACTCTGACACTAAACCATTTTGAAAACAAATTTGTAATAATTATTGGTTTTTGAATGATTTAAAAAGTTTTAAATTGGCATGATTTTTATGTGTGTTACAATTCTTGATGGAACCTTGATTTTAAATGAAGTTGTTGATTGGTAAAAGAAAAAAAAGAAGTTTATGGTTTTTAAAATTGATTTTGAAAAGGCTTATGATTCATTGTGTTGGAAATACTTAGATCATATGATGGATTCTTTGGGTTTTTAAGAGAAGTGGAAAGGGTGGATTTTGGTGTGCTTATCATCTGCTCGAGCATCAATATTGGCTAATGGGAGTCCAACAACAAATTTCTATGTATATCGGGGGCTTAGACAAGGAGATCACTTATCTCCATTTCTATTTACTTTAGCCATGAAAGGGATCCACTTATCTATAGACGAGATAGTGTTTCGTAGTATGATTAGGGTCATTTCAGTTGGACCACAAAGCTGTTGTATTTCTCACGTCTTGTATGAAGATGTATTGTATTTATTATAGAGTGGGGTCGTGAAGAGGTGGTTAATATTTCTCGGGTTTTGTAGGATTTTTATTTAGTGTCTGTTCTAAAATTAAATATGAAAAATTCGAATATTTATGGTGTAGGAGTGGGTTGGTCAGAGATTCAAGACGTAGTAGGTTTAGTTGGGTGTAATCCAAGACAACTTCCTTTTACATATCTTGGCCTTCCAATTGCTTTGAATATGGGACGTAAGAGTGCTTGGGTGCCAGTGATAGAAATTTCAACACTCACTATGTAGTTGGAAAGCTAAGTGTTTATCTGTTGGTAGTAGGCTTACATTAATTAAATCTGTTCTCGGGAGTATCATAATTTATTATATGTCGGTATTCAAGGTTCCATAGGGGGTTTTGAAGATTCTGGAGAATCTTAGAAGCCAAATGGGATCTTGCCTTAGATAGTCTTGAAAAGGGTGGGATTGGGATAGGGAGCTTTTCAGCTTTTAATAACTTTCTTATTCAAAAATGGCGATGGCATTTTTGTGTACCATACATATGCATTTTGGGTTCGGTTGATCAAGGAAATCCATGGTGATATGCAGGGGTTTGATATTCTTACTCGACCTTGTGGTACAAGTGGTGTATGGTTGAAAAATAGTTGCTTCCATTCGAAAACTTCATAATAATGGAGTGGTCCCAGTATTAACTTTGAAAAAATATGTGGGTAGAGGCAATACCATCTTTTTTTGGACCGATGTATGGGTTGGTCATCAACCGTTTGATGAACGTTTTGATAGGTTGTTTATGCTTGACACTTATCCTCATTGTTTGGTGAGTGATCGATTCCAGGGTGGTAATTGGAGATGGGAGTGGAGAAGAGAGATTAGAGGAGGGTGTGAAAATGAGAAATTACAAGGGTTATTGGCAGTCTTGAATGGAATTGAAGTATCATCTAATCATGACTCATATTCTTGGATGCTTGATCCTCTTGGTTACTTCACAGTGAACTCAACGAGAAATCACATTCATGATGTCTCCCTCAATGATGGAAATATTATTACACAATGGTGTAAAATTGTCCCCAAAAAGGTAAATATATTTATTTGGCGTTTGATCCTCGATAGGCTTCCAACTCTTTTTAGCTTTTCAAAAAAGCCAACGAGATAGATTCTCTATTGTGTACTATCTAGAATGTGGGGGTGGAGACTACATTTCATCATTTTTTTAATGCCAAGTTTCGATCGATGTGTGGTACCGAGTAGAGCGTTGGTGATATTCCCTCTGTCGAATTCTATAGTTGAATGACTTTCTTGGGTGGATGATTCCAAATGGTCAATTAACAAGAAAAGGCGGCTTGAGGTGATTATTTTGACGACAATATGGGTGTTGTGGAAGCAACGAAATTCAGTAGTCTTTGATAAAAATTGTATTCGTAAAAATAATATGTTTGATATTATAGTTCCAAATTCATTTTCACGGCTAAAGCATAGAGATTCTAAAATTATTGTCAATTGGAATTCTTGGATGCACTGCCCATTGTAAAATAACATTTTTTATTTTTGTTCTACTTAATTGCAAGAAGTTGAATTTATGGATATATAGTTGTTAAAAAATTAATAAAAAGACTATTTATGGGCAAAGTACAACGTTCGTTATATATTAAGTTGATATATAAAATTATAAATTTTTTTAACAAGATGATTATACAAATATATATTAGAAACATATTTTGCAATGACATATACATTCAGCTTATGTTTGAATAAAATTAATTACAGATCTAGATTTAGTACTACTTTAAACTATTGTTATTATTAATTAATTTTAAAAGTATTTATTTGATCTAGCATTGTTTTTAACTATTATTATGGTTAACTAGTGATGAGGCTCGTGCGTTGCACGGGTCAGATCTTTTTATAAATTCCAAAATAATGCTTAAGTCTCAATTAAGTGTCAAATGCCTTATTCTCACATTCAAATACCTCATGACTGTTTTACAAAATGTTATACTCACATATGTCTACATATGTAATGTTTTTGTACCAACCTATTTTTATTTCCTTCTATTATAACATTCTACTTGTAAAAATCTACCTAACCATAAGAATCCCATGTAAACATGAAACAATTTCCACTATTATATATAATTGTTCTAAGTACAATGCTCCAGTTGAATAAAGGCATGAATTCTTCCCAAATAGAAGTAGATTTTATTCCTTCGTGGTTCTTTAATCAAAAGAAATGTGCCCATTGTAACTATAAAAATGTCATTTTTTAGCTAGCTAATACAATCGAGTTATAGTATTATATTGATTTATCCACTAAAGAATTAGTTATTTACAATTATCATAATAACAATGCATGATGTAATTTATAGGTTACAAAATTATGTACTAACATAAAAACTCTAAATAATTAAGGGTGCATGCAACCTATACGGATATATGTCTTCATGTATTGAAAGAAACATACAATGAACTACTAGAACCCTATCTTGCTTAATAAATAAAGATATTTTTGCCACATGTCACATTCTTATTTATTTTGGCATATGTAATTTTGTGGTTATTTTAAATTAACTTTTATTCCACGTGTCATTTTATGGTTTTTTCATTTGATTAAATTGTAGATAGTATTTATATTCAATAATAAATGCATATTAATTTCATTAATGAATTTTTCTAATTTCAAAATTACCAAATTAAAGATTCATTATTTTTTTTATTTATCTAAATTATTTGTTTAAATTTAAAAGAAAAAAAACACTTTAAATTTTTATAATTCAATATTTTCTTATTTTCCTTATAAATTCATACTTTTCAAATGTTTAGAATTTTGTATTTAACTTTTTTTTTTTAAATAAACTCATGTAATACATGGGTCTCACACCTAGTATCATAATAAAAAATTCATTAGATTAGGGTTACATGCCTTTTGATTTGTTATAGCAAATAATCTTTGAATCCTTTCCTTTTAGTCTGTAGAAAGCAAGCACCAAAAGTATGATGTATCTAATGGTTCACACCCAAACCCTAGAACTAGAAGACAAGAGAGAAGAGAGGAGGATCACAAGAGAAATTAGAATTCTTGGGTACACAGGTAGGTCACAAATTCTTTGGGGTATGCCCCTATTTATAGATGCTTGGAAAACATAAAAACCCTAATTTTGAACATATAATAATATTTCAAATCAGGTAATTATCTAGTTTCTTAATTATCATTAGAAGGCTTCTAGAAACCCTGATAGGGTCCTCAAAACCGTCCATATAATGGAAGGTTCTGGAATCATTCTTTGTTCAAATATTGAACAATTGCAGTCAACCCTTGCACTCTCAATTAATTCTAATTAACTCATAATTAATTTCCAAAGTAATTATGATTAATTCTTATTTAATTATTACAAATTCTAATTAATATATTAGTCACATAATGTATTAATAAATCATCAATTATACTTACAAATTAATTTATTAATCACATAATAAACTAATAAATTATCATATCTCTCTACAAATATCATTCTAATCAAATTCTAGTTATGAGGGCAACCCAAAAATAACTTTGCTTTTAATTACAAGTATAAACCAATTTAGTTATAAGCTTATACACCTTAATCCAACAGTGCAATGGGTTGAATTGAAAAGTAAGATGGTATATCAGACAAAAAAATTAAAGTATGTTGCTATTTCTTGCATTTAGCCCTTAAATATTATGTCTTAATAAACCAAAATTAAAGTCGAATGTTATAAGGAAACATAAAATCAAATATATTTCTTGGAACTTTAATAGCTTGACTATTCACATTAATTGACTTTAGTTAAAAAGCGGAAACAAAATGCCATGATTTCATAACCAAGAACTTGGATATTTTTTTTAAAATTCAAAAAAAAAATATCAGAAACAAACACGACTGAATATGCATATTTCAGAAATCAAAAACTAGAAACTTAAAAAGTCACATACCAATGACCACACATTATGTACATGAATCATTTTATCTTAAAAAAATAATTAAATTTTGCAACTGAATGTTTATAGAAAACAAACAAAAAAGATGTTAAATCTTATAAAATGTAATGATGTTCTAAGCATAGTTAAGAAGTTATTCTTACCTAGTTGCATGATGTCACCAATCCACCATTATGTCAACCTAATTAAATTTAAAATGAACCCTGTAGTTTTAAGGGTTAAATTTTATAAGTGGGGACAGTTTAACAATGGATGTATTTGACAGAAAGAGTCTCCATACCAAATACGGTGGAGAAGCAAGCATTTTATAATAAAAATAATTTACATATACAACCCTTAGAGAATAAGGAAAAGTACAAGAAGATGAAAAATCACATTAAAGAATGGAAACGTATGAGAGACCTATGAGTGTCTAACATCCCCCCTCAAGCGAAATGGTGGTGGTTTGATGCACAACATGTCGCGGAAGAACTCAAATTGATGTCGGGGAAGACTCTTTGTAAAGATATCCGCCACCTGAAGCTTGGTAGGAACAAATTTGGTGTGAAGTTTCCAAGAAGAAACAAGTTCACAAATGAAATGATAATCCAACTCAATATGCTTAGCTCGTTTGTGAGAGACCGAATTTTGCGTGAGAAATAAGGCACTTTTATTATCACACAAAAGCGTTGGTCGATCTGGAGGTAGAGCATGCAGCTCCCACAGTAAATGAGTGATCCATATTATTTCCGCAGCAGTGTTTGCCATGGCACGATACTCAGATTCACAACTCGAGCGAGAGATGGTGGGTTGTTTCTTAGCACTCCACGATACAAGGTTGCCGCCTAGAAAAATAGAGTAGCCATAAGTAGAACGACGTGTCTCAAGACACCGAGCCTAGTCCGCATCAGAATAACCAAGAAGTCCAGGGGAGTTATGGCGAGAAAATGTGAGGCCAAAGGACATAGTGCCCTTGACATATCGGAGAATGCACTTGACACTCTGAAAATGAGAACGCGTAGGACTCTAAAGAAACTGACTAACTTGATTTACCGCATATGAAATGTCAGGACGTGTGATGGTCAAGTATTGCAGCGCACCAACAAGAGACCGATAGTGAGTCGGGTCATCAAAGAGCTCACCACTTGTGACAAAGGTAGCATTGAAAGCAAGCGGGGTGGTAGCTGGTTTGGCGTCAAGAAGAGCCGCTCGCTGAAGAATGTCATGAGCATACTTAGATTGACTGAGAAATAAGCCAGTATCAGTATAGATGACTTCAAGCCCGAGGAAGAAATTAAGGCGGCCGAGATCCTTGATAGCAAACGTATCGTGTAATTTGGTGATAAAAGACTGGATGACAGCCTCTTGATTTCCAGTCAAAATTAAATCATCGACATAGACAAGCAAGTACAAGATGCACGAGTCCCGTTTGAATACAAACAGAGAAGTATCCGCCTTGCTACAAACAAACCCACTAGCAATAAGAAAGGTGCTTAGCCGATGAAACCAAGCCCGCGGAGCCTGTTTAAGCCCATAGAGAGCTTTGTTTAGACGACACACATGATGAGGTAAAGTTGGATCCTGAAAGCCCGGTGGTTGCTCCATGTATACCAGCTCATGCAACTCACCATTAAGAAAAGCATTGTTAACATCAAGTTGGTGGAGTTTCCAGTTGTTAAGAACCGCCAGTGAGAGCACAATTCGAACAGTAGAGGCCTTAAACACCGGACTGAAAGTTTGAGAATAATCAATTCTCGGGACTTGACTGAACCCCTAAGCAACAAGACGAGCTTTGTGTCTTTCAATTGAACCATCTGCATGATATTTGGTACGAAATAGCCAATGACAACCCACTATGTTATGATGTTCAGGTCGGGGAACCAATGTCCAAATATTATTCCGGTGAAGAGCTTCCATTTCTTGATGCATGGCAGTCAACCAATGTGGATGTTTTACAGCGGACTTGAACCCTTTCGGATCCGTGGAAGCAAAAAGCGTTGAATATAGCGCATGGGAAGCAGTGTGGGCCAAATCGGCCCGATGCTTTGGTCTGAAAATCCCAACTTTGGCTCGTGTGGTCATTGGATGTCCCGTGGGTGGAGGAACAGGGGTCGGAGTAGCAACGGGTGAATCTGACTGCAAAGGCGTAGCAAGTTCGTCAGAAACAATCGTGGGCTCGGGTGTAGCAGGCTCGCTAGTGGGCTGAGAAACCACATGGTCTCCCGGAGATTCAGAGGAGACAGGCGGGCATTGTGTCTCATCACAAAGGTCGCAGGCAGGCAATGGCGAAGAAGAGGCCGGGGCTGACGATGATGTTGGCGAAACAACCGGTGCAACAGGGGAACATGGGTGATCATCCAAGAAATTTGTCAAGGTTAACATGGTTGCCGGAAGTTGAGACGTAGCACCAGAAAAAGGAAAGCATTGTTCATCAAATTTGGCATGCCGAGTGATATAAATACGTGATGTCGCAGGATCAAGACATTGATAACCTTTGTAACGAGAGCAGTAACCAAGGAAAATGCACGGGAGGCTTCGTGGAGAGAGTTTGTGAGCGGCATAGTCTCGTAAGTACGGGTAAACACGACAACCAAATGGCCGAAGGTGATCATAAGTTGGAGCCCGATTAAATACAAGCTCAAAGGGGGATTTATTCTGCAACACCGAAGTAGGTAAGCGATTAATTAGATAGATTGTAGAACTAAATGCGTGAACCCAATACGATGGAGGGACGTGCGCATTAAATAACATTGCCAGACCCATTTCAACAATGTGTTTGTGTTTGCGTTCGACCCGAGCATTCTGTTGAGGAGTGTATGGACAAGAAACCTGGTGAAATGTGCCATTATCATTAAGTAATTTGCAAACACGATGATTCAAGAATTCGGTGCCGCCATCACTCTGAAAAACCTTTACTTTACGAGTGAATTGTGTTTGAACAAACTTGAGAAATACATCCAAGACTGCGTAGAAATCAGATTTGGTTCTAAGAGGATAAAACCACGTAAATCTAGAATGATCATCCATAAACACAACATAATATCGGTAAGCATCAACAGAACATTCAGGTGAAGGTCCCCACAAATCACAGTGCACCAAATCTAGTATGTTTAATGAACGCTTTTCATTTATAACAAAAGGTAATCGATGTGCCTTAGCAAGTTGACAAGGAGAGCATACAACCGGGTTTGGTAAAAGAGAAGTAACCAACAAACGACCTTGTTTATTTAAAAGTAAAATGGTGTCAACGGACACATGTCCTAACCGAGAGTGCCACAATTCAAAGGACGCCTTCAACTTTGACTTGGTGGAGGCAAAGAACGCCCGAGGGCTGGTAGAGAGAACATATAAGCCACGTTCACACCGACCTTGAGCGAGAACTTGTCGCGTTGATCGATCCTGAATGTAGAAATAAGGTTGAGAAAACAAAACATCCAGATTATTATCGATGGTTAATTTACTAACGGATAAAAGATTTTTGGTAATCTTAGGAATGACCAATACATCCCGAAGCCTAATATTATTATTAAAAGAGGATTCGCCAACATGTGAGATGGGAAGAACCTGACCATTCCCAAAAGTAACCTGGTTGGTGCCCGAATAGGGTGCGGGTTGAGTCACCGACGAAGAAGTAGATGTCATATGGTCCGTCGCACCGGAATCAACATACCAATCCGGCCCGGCGGAAGAAACATGACATTGTTCATGAAAAGCTTTGGCGAGATCAGCATCAGAGGCGGGAGCATGGGTGGCATAGGTGGCAAGACGAGGGCAGGCATTAGCATAATGACCGTTTGTACGACACAATTGATAGTGCGGAGGACGGCGACCACGTCCCCGATCGCCATGGGAGGATTGACCACCACGACCCCGATTAGAGATAGTATCACGAGACAGAGCGGTAAACGCAACAGGTGGGGCGATGGACCCATGAATGGACTTGAGAAACAATTCGTGCCCCTCTGCCTGCGCAAGAAGATCCCGAAAGAGAAGGGGTGACCGAGAGGCTCGAGTAGCAGTTGAAAAAGTTTCAAAGGATCCACCAAGGCCACACAAAAACCAATGAACCTTATCATATTCTTCAATGGGATAACCAATTGCCGATAGCTGATCACAAATGGTCTTAAATTTACGACCATAATCAGTAACAGTAGAGGCGCCTTTAGACAGTTGGCGGAGCTGATCGCGTAGGTTTTGAATGCGCTCGATAGAAGAGTTGTTGTAGGCGGTCTCAAAGGCAACCCATATTTGTCGAGCTGTGTCCAGCCCAATAATTTTAGAGAAGGCCTCTTCAGTGAGAGAGGCATGGAGGATGATAACGGTGCGCTGATCAGCAGCAAGCCATACCGAGTACGCCGGATTTGGTGAGGATTTGTCATCAACGAGGAGTTCTGACGGTGGAGCACAGGAGGTGCCGTCAACGTGACCCATCAGATTTTGATGTGTGAGGAGAGGAATAAGTTGACTCTTCCATAACAAATAGTTTGAGGGGGAAAGGCGAATAGTAATGAGATGCATAAGAGTGTTAATGGGGAGAAGAGTATCGGCGGAGGTGGAACCTTCCATGGATTAGAAGAGAGAAAAAGAAAACGTGCAGAGAAGGAAATGAGAAAAAATAGGATCTTTAGGCAAATGATACCATGACAGAAAGAGTCTCCATACCAAATACGGTGGAGAAGCAAGCATTTTATAATAAGAATAATTTACATATACAACCCTTAGAGAATAAGGAAAAGTACAAGAAGATGAAAAATCACATTAAAGAATGGAAACGTATGAGAGACCTATGAGTGTCTAACAGTATTATAACACCACAGATGCCAATGCACTTATCTTTATGGAAAAAAAAAACATTGCCTAATCCTTAATGTGAAAGAAATTTGAGGCTAACATCTAGATATGTAATAACCAATATGTTAATTTGAGAGTAAATGACCAAAAAGCAACAAACCATTGATAATAATAGATTTGAATTGAATATAAAAATTTAAAAGGTGAAAAGTACCAATAGGTAGTGATGTAGTAAGTGATGATCATGGATATTCTCATTCTCTATTTGATTGGTTTTTCTACTTCATATATGATTTATTTTATTCCATGAAAAAAAGACAAAAAATGTCATAATCATACAACTTGCATTAACATCTAGCTAAAGGTATAAATCAACATTACATAGCTCAGTAAGAAATAAATTTATCCTTTTGAGAAACGTTAAAAGCACATCAAAAAGTTAGCAGTTGCTGGCAAACTGAAGAATAGAAGCAAACATTAAAAGAACATAGGAAAGCTAATATGATGTGTAACAAACCACGTTAGCTGTCATGCTTTTGCAAACAATGTTTCAATACTTTGAACCTGCATTAGAAACAATCACAACGCAAATTATATTAAAACTTTTCCCAAATAAAAACACAAGTCAAATAATAAGCTTCAACAAACTATAATTTTTAATCGTTTGCAAGGATATGACATTTTTAAAAGTAAAAGATATCAGATTCAAAGCTCCATCTCGGGACTCATGAATATAACTATAATCATTGGAAGAGTGTATGATAAACAACCAAAACTGATTAATTGAGCATTACATCAAAATGGTTTTGTTATCTATATAGTCATCAAAACAGTGCATTTACTACAACGGGAAAAATTAAAAGGGTGGTCAAAATTAACAAAATTTATAAGCGTCGTAGTTAATAATACCTTTATACGTTGATAATCCTTAAATATCTCAGCCACCAATACTACAAAGAAACTTCAACATATGGAAGATAATCACCAATTTCGCATCAAAAGATGAAACATAATCACCAACTTTGCATCAAAATTAATAGAGGCATAAAATAAACATCAATCCTAAATTGAAAGCATAAATGAAAGCTAAAACCTTGTCCCTTGTAACACCCAATTTCATGATGTTTCTTAATTCAGGATTGTGGATCGTAATGCGATGATGTAAAGGCTTTGGGATTCAAGGAAATAAAGTTTAGACCTTATTTAATGTTGATAATATTGGTTATGAGATCTAAGCCCTTGATATGTGTGTCGAACCGAAAGGTAAAATGGGAAAGTGATGTTTCAGACCTATTGCATGAATTAAGGAATTTAGTTCGGTATGATTTATGTAACATCCCAAGTCCAGGTATACCTTAAGCCCTTGTTCTTTTGGTAAATTGTCAAGTTTATCCCCTATTGAGAAAAGGTGGTAAATGAGTATGCGAGGCATACGCAAGTGTACGCTCAACGTACTCATATGCGTGTTTGTGACGCGGAAGCCACCTAGTATGCTGGGCGTACTAGGTCCAGAGTGAAAACACTAATTTGGGGTGTGTCCCTATATAAAGGATATGATGGCCTCATTCATGGCCACCATTCTCAGACAACAAACTCTCTTAAACCCTAAACCTTCGTTCATAGAGCTTGTGAGTGCATTTGAGAGCCTTTGAGTGATTTTGTGTGTTCTTGGAGTGAAGAAGAAGCTTTGGAGAAGAAGGAGTGAGAGTCCAGGCCCTTGGATCTGAGCATAGCTGTATTGGGAGCTTCATATAGAGGTATAAAGCTTCAAGCTTTCTCACTCTTTCGTTTTGTGCATCATATTAGAATATATTAAGGTTTTTGTCCCAAAAGTTGGAGACTTTATGAGATGTTGTGCTCCAGAGACTATGATCAACCCCTTTGAGTGTATTCGGTGGTGTAGTGTCATAAAAATCAAGACTTGGACGTTGGAATCAAACCATGCATGAGATATGAGCATTTTAAGTTAAGAGAGAGAGGATTTTGTGTGTTTATTACCTTATCAGCCATGCAAAGGCTTAAAGTCACTGACTTTATGGAATAAGAGCTATTAGGGAGTCCAAATCTATGAAATGAGCCAAGGTGTTAATTGATTAAGACCAAAAGAGTAGAAAGAGAAAAACTGGGGCGTATGCCGAGCGTAATCCCAATACACGCAACGTAGGGTTGAGAATCCTAATGCATGCATGGCATCGGAGTACGCCCAACGTAGAGATCTTGTACGCACAATGTACTCGCTGACTTTGACTTTTGGTTGAGTTTTAGGGTTTGGTCAATTTGTGGACTATTAAGGCCATTGAGGGGTAAAATGGTCTTTTACCCTTCTGTGAGTTTGTAGAAGGGTTAGTTTAGCTTCTTGAGAGTCGTGATTAATTAGGCATAATTTTCGTATGTGTTAGGTGGAGGCTAGACCGGTGATTTGAGTTCAAGATTAATAGATTTCTTGCGACGTGAGTCTTCTCACTATACTTACCATGAGTGGTATCTTTGTGTGACCGGGATGTCTTATATGCTTATCTGTGTATTGTGATATTTTGCATTATGTCTTTGTGATTTATGCTGAGTATTATTAATATGAGCTTATTGAGTTAGGACCTGAGGGTCCACCCGAGTTGTGGGACCGGAGGGTCTCCATTAAAACACATTGACCGGAGGGTCTTCTTGAGTTAGCCTCGAGTGACTAATGTGATGTGTGTGGTATTTTGGGGAACTCACTAAGCTTCGTGCTTACCATATTATGTATTATGTGTTTCATGTACTTCTTAGGATCACGGGAAGGCGCCGGCTTGATTGTACACACACCGGATTTAGAGTTATGTTTTGGGAGGATCCTGTTTGTGATATATACAGTTTTGGACATGTGTTTTGATGATTTGATATTTGTGGCACTTTTGTGATTTTTTAAATGAGATAAAAGTGTTTTAAATTGAAAATTTTGGTTTGAAAATTTACGGTGTTACAATTTAAGTCAAAAGTAATAGAATAAAGTTGTGGGGTTTGTCAATACATTCGTGTAGATATAAAGATCTCCGAAAATGGAGTTAAAATGAAGAAGTTATGGTTGTTTGAAGTTGGAGTGGATTTGGGTGAAAACCCATCACCACAAGGTGAGGAACAGATCTTCACGACGTGATGAGTCATCACGAGGTAACAAGAAGATTGTCACGAGGTGACCGTTAGGCAACCCAAGCCCACAAAATTTTAGGGTTTTCAAGGTAATTAAAGATAAGGATTCATGTTTTAGGGTATTTTCTTAGCCTCCATCACTCCTAGAACTCCTTAAGAGCAATCCCAGCCCCCTCTTCAAGATTAGAGCTCATCCCTTCGTCTCTCTCCTCTTTTGGATGCTTTTAGTGGTATTTTGATGAAGATTGAAGATCAAGAAGGTCATTTTGGTTGTAAGGAATGTTGTTTCAAGTTTGGATCCATCAAATTCACTCCAGTTTTAGAATATTGTGAGTATAAAGTTCATATCTTGCTCCTTAGTTCTTTAGATATCATCATTTGTGGTTTTTTGCACTTTCGGTCCATTTTATGGGTGATCTTAGAAGTTGAGTTGACTCCAACACATTTTGATCAGTTTGGAATGATTCTTGAACCTCATGGACTAGGAAAGTTATGATCTTTTGTCTTCCTGTAACACCGTAAATTTGAAAACAATTTTTCATTTAAAAATAATCGTTTAATTCTTAAAAACACTTTTCTTAAAGTCTCATTCATAATCGAATTACAAAAAATAACTCCATTTTTCACTTGCATAATAAACCAGGATCCTCAAAACATGACTCTTTCTCTGGTGTGTACAATCGAGCCGGTGCCGTCGCGTGATCCTGAGATAAACCTGAAACACATAACACAAAACAATATAAGCACGAAGCTTAGTGAGTTCCCCAAAATACCACACATAACACATATTAGCCACTCGAGGCTATAACTATGTGGGTCCGTGGACCCTACTCTGTGAACCTTCCGGTTCTAACTCTGTGAACCCTCCGGTTCTAACTCTGGGAACCTTCCGGTTCCAACTCTGTAAACATGCATAGCATAAATCACATAGAAATAATGCAGTACAACACATAACATACATAGCATACAAATACTCTGTCACATAACTCTAGTTGCCTACTCAAGGTAAAGTATAGTGAGAAGACTCACCTGGCAAGCAGGAAGCAGATATCCTCACGCTTGCATCTCGAACTCGCCACCATCTATCACATAAGGCAAATGCTCTCATGAACATAACTCTCGAGACTAGACTCAATCCTCTCTTGGCACCCTCTTAAGGGTAAAATACCATTTTACCCCCTTCTTGGCCCAAAGGCCACATTGTTGACCAAACCCTAAAAGTCAACAAAAGTCAACGGTCAAACTTTGACCCAGCTCGCCGAGTGCACTCCGGTGACTCGGCGAGTACACACATGTCCACTAACTCTTTGTCCCGCTTGGTACGTCTAGTCCCTCCCTATGCTCGACGAGTCACACCAGACATGAATCGCGGGGCCACCCCGACTCAACTCGCCGAGTCCCAAGAACAACTCGACGAGTACCGCCTTGAACTCCAGTCCTCTAATCCCTTTCTGACTCACTGAGTTATCCCCCAACTCGGCAAGTCCACTCACTGAGTGATTTACGTGAAACCCTAACTCTACTCGCCGAGTCTCAAGAACAGCTCGGCGAGTTCATGCCATGCACCAACACTAATGTCCTCCTGAGGTCAGATCTGTGCCCCTAAGCCTTAGATCTAGCCTTCCCAAGCATGAATGTCACGTAAAGTCCGAATCTTGATGCTTATATACCAACAACAAGGCAAGAAATGGTGATTTAGCCCCAAAAATGACAACCTTAGTCCAATAACCCCAAAATGACTCATAAAGCTCCAAGGGTTAAGGTATCTGGACCTCTTTGAGTCCAGATCCAAGGCACAAACTCGAGGAGGGACCAATTGCTCCACATAACCACCCTCAAAAGGGGTTAGAAAACCTTATCTCTAAGGATCAACACCAAAACTGAAGAAGGTTAGAACTATTACCTCAAAAATGAAATCTCTGAACTCTGGAACCGCTAGAATCGCACCTCCTCTTGCTCTTGGTCACCTTCTTCTTGCTAAACCAAAGATACACGGATCAAATGTGACTTCTCCTTCCTCTCAAACGATTTGGCTCACTTAGGGTTCTCTCAAGGGACTGGTAGCCGCAATGGGAGGCTATAAGTGCCCTTAAATAGGCTTCATTAAACAACGTGGACTCGCCGAGTCCGGACGTGACCTGGATGAAAATCTGCGACCCTACTCGGCGAGTCTAAGCTCCAACTTGCCGAGTTCTTCCACAAACTCCACAAATAATTGAGTAAAATAATATACCTGGGAATCCGGATGTTACACTTCCCTTTTCACCATGCAAGTTATCTTAATCCTTTAGGTTAGTTTGGTGTATTAAAGTTTAGATCTTGAAAATTTGAGACATTATTATGGAGAAAGTTGGAAGCTTTATCGATCTAAACATTATGTTGATTCAGATCTGAATATTGAAGACTTGGACTTATTGGATTAAGTTGAGAAATATGTATTCTTGGTCCATTTGAGACTTAAAGAATAAGTCTTTGATGTTTGGACCGTCCTCATGAATAAAGTTGGAAACTTTATTTATTATGAAACTATTAGGAACCAGATTTCATAATATGTGTTTTAGTCCTTAAGGATTAAATAGTTTAAAAAAATATAAATTTTTGTTGATATATGTTTTGTTTAAATAGTTTTAAAAAATATAAATTTATTTTAAATATTATCAAAATTAAAAACCAAAAACACTATATTAATTTAAAAAAGTACACTGCTAAGAATAAAGGAAATAAATTCAACTAGTTATGTGTAAGAGTTTGTTTCGCATTAAATTTCCATGAACATAAAAAAGGTTTGGTTCGGGACCTACAATATTTAATATTTTGTTTTGTATTTGTCAAAAAAATCTATGGTAGTAAGGTTAGAAAGGAAAAAAAAAGTGTTACTATTTGTAATTACGACAAAATTAATAAAATAAGATTAAATAATAAAAAAAAAACTTAAAACGTGCTTTGCATTTATTATTTTGGTATGTAAAGATTTCAATTTGCTATTATATATATATATATATATATATATATATATATATATATATATATATATATATATATATATATATATAAGGTGAAGTTCAATAGAGAACTATAATTAACCAAGAAACCAAAGAACCAATCTTTTTTTTTCAAATTTTAGAATTTACTTTTTATAAAAAAAAAAAAAAACTAAAAATACAGATATTCATAACTTTTTATCCTTTTCCCAATGATATTAAATTCGATTTTTTTTACGTCAAATTCACAATGTGAATCTTTGAAAATTCACAACGTGAATCCGGATTCACACGGTGAATCCGAAAAATATTTTTCACATTCACAATGTTAATATATGATTTTAGATATTTTTAGATTTTTTTTTCGATAAAGAATAAGCTCTAGTAATTGAAAAAAAAAGATTTAGTTCCTTGAAGAACCAATAATTGTGGTTCTCTATTGAACTTTTATATATATATATATATATATATATATATATATATATATATATATATATATATATATATATATATATATATATATATATATATATATATATATATATAGAGAGAGAGAGAGAGAGAGAGAGAGAGAGTTAGGTTCAAATGTTTTCACTATATCTATTGTGTGCATGTATGATTGATTCTGGAACAATCATTTTAGTTATTTTAAAAAAGTAATTAATGCATATTAAATGCCGAAGATGTAATTAATATCCATTATATCTTCAACATGTAATATGCATTAATTACTTTCTTAAAATAACTAAAATGATTGGTCCAGAATCAATCGTACATGCACACAATAGATAGTGAAAATAAAATAACCTAACCCTATATATATATATATATATATATATATATATATATATATATATATATATATATATATATATATATATATATATGTGTGTGTGTGTGTGTGTGTGTGTGTGTGTGTGTGTGTGTGTGTGTGCGCTTAGGTTCTTTGGAAAACGAAAACCTTAAAAATCATAAAAATACATAAAAAAAATACTTAGAGATCACAAATCTTTTTTTTTTGACTTCATATTCCAAAAATTCATAGCTTTTTATACAATTTCTCTGATTTTTTTTAAAAAACAAAAAAAAAATGGTGTGAACTGCGAGGACAATTTTCTACTACTTATTCCGTTAATGACACAAACTTAAAACCAAATACTTGGTCGTGGTGCATTCGCATGTCACCCACGTCCGTAGTAACTAATACAGACTCGAGGATTTTATCACGTGCGACGAACATCTATGGAACATTATTTAAGTGTTTTATTGTTATTTTTTGTTTACTTTTGTTTATTTTTCTTTAAAAAAATCATTTTTTTTCTTATAAATAGATATATGCTCGGTTTTAACGGTTTTAGTTTTTTAGTTTTTTTTTTTATTTTTTTCATTAATTTTAAAAAATTTATTAATATTTTTGTTTATCGTTTTTTTTAAATATCTTTACTATATACTTGAAGGTACTAGTATTTTTCTTTATTTTTGTTTTTATTTTTTGATTTTTTAAACTAATTATCGGTTTGAGTTTGTAATGTTTAACAAAAATAAAATTTTGAATAAAAAGAATATTAAATATCATAATATTTTCCTTTCATATTTTTTTTGAATCATATTATTTTTGGATCTTAAATTTTTAAATCAAATTATTTTGAATTGAATCAAAGCATTTTGGAATCTTTTGATTTTAGATCAATAATATATTCAATTAAATATAGTTTTTTTCAGAAAAAGTTTTGGATCGTTATATATTTTGAATCATTTAATTTTTAATCATAAAGTATATAATTAAGAATTATGAGATATTTGAGTCTAAATACTTTTAGATCATAACAAATTAAGGATCATAAATCAAAAGTTTTTTTTTTTTTAAATCATAAATATTTTCAATAATCACATTTTGGATCATATGATGTCAATATATTTTTAAAAATTATTATTACTGAAAATTAAAAATAAATACTTCAAAAGCTTATTTTTTAAGAATTCTTTTTACAAAGTTACTTGTATATTGAGTAGAAGTATTTTTGTAAATTTAATGATTTTTGGAGAATTTTTTCTTGTTTTTTTTTATAAAAAAGATAAAAATTATTTTTTTTTGAAATTTTTATGATTGTGTTCATTTTGTAGAGAATTAAATTTTAAAATCTTTGGTTTTTTCAGATTTTTTTTTGAATGAAAAAAAATTATGACCAAAAAACGAAGTAGATGGAAAAGAACACACACCAAATGAGGGCTTGAAATGTAAAAGAAAGAGAAAAGAGGAGGGGGAGGGGTGTAGAAATTAAAGTTGAAGTGGTTTTTTTAACCTCCAAATAATTAACATTTGCCGGAAGATATGAAAATCTCAGACGTAATTATAAAAATATCATATCATCTGACAAGATATTGACGATAAATAAAATGAAATTTTCATCTTTTATTTTTTCAATCATGCGTCAAAGATTTGTTCTTGCACTTCTTATTTATTTTTTAGTTCTTATTTGATCGAATTTTATATATATATATATATATATATATATATATATATATATATATATATATATATATATATATATATATATATATATATATATATATATATATATATATATATATATATATATATTTCAAATTGACAAATCCCTATATTTATACATGGTATTGGTATTTGGTAGTGGCTTGGATCCAAATCTTTCGTGTATCTTATTAATATAAAATTAATTATTAAATCGATGTGTATCTTATTAATATTAAATTAATTATTAAATCAATCAAAACCGTCGTTCACTTTTATGAATCTCCTCTTCCCTTCACCACATATATATCTCGTTTATTTTTCTTCAAATTTCATAAGAGCCTTCCGTTCTTAGATTCTTATTCGAATCTTCATTTAGATTTATACATTTCTGTTTGAAAATTTGATTTTTAGTTATTAATCCTTTCGCGCCCTAATCGACGAAATGACTGCATCTGCAAAATTTTCGTTGGTTTATACTTCTTCGCCGGAGTTGGACTTTGTTCACCCCCCACCGTCAACAAAGCTAGGGTTCGCGAAATTCCGGACAACATCAATTGGTTATCTACGGAATATGACGTCAACCTCGAAGAATTTGGCGCCAATTAAAGCTATGGAAGGTTCGAGAATGCCTTCATATGTTGAAGTCAAGCCGAATGGACATGCAGTTACGAATGATTCGAATGGTAAAATTTCGTTAAAAACTTTATGACTGGATCATTTGATTTATGTATATTCTGCTAGTTTTAGAATTGGAATCGTGTAGATACGATTCTTCATAAAAGCTTAGCGAATGGAATGGAATCAGACAATATAGTTTGGCATAAATCTTCGGTCGACAAAATCGATAGACAGGAATTACTTCAGCAAAAAGGCTGTGTTATTTGGATTACTGGCCTAAGTGGTTCAGGTTAGTGCATGTTAATTAATTTTTGTTGACTTTTTTCCTCTTTAAATCAAATTAAGGATCACATGAAAGCCAGAGTTAATAAACTAATTCCACATAATTCTAAATTAAACTATCTAATAGCTTTTTCGTATGATTTCTTCATCTGATTACAGTAATATAAGTAGTATGATTATTGCTTCAGGGAAAAGCACTGTGGCTTGTGCATTAACAGGAGCCCTTCATGCTCGAGGAAAGCTGACATATATTCTTGATGGTGATAATGTTAGACATGGTCTTAACCGTGACCTAACTTTTAAATCAGAAGATCGAGCAGAGAATATAAGAAGAGTTGGTGGGGTTCTTTTTTTTTTTTTTTTTCTAATCATTCTTCATATTTTTAATTCAATATTCTTATTAATTTTTTTTCGTCTCAATTTAATATATATTTTCATGATTCCATAGGAGAGGTTGCTAAGTTGTTTGCTGATGCTGGAGTTATATGTATAGCTAGTGTTATATCTCCTTACAGAAAAGATCGTGCTGCTTGTCGATCGATACTTCCAGATGGAGACTTTATTGAGGTTTGTTTTATAATTTATATATACTTTTTTTGCTTACTAGAGATATAATTTTTTTGTCTTGGCTTACATAAGGCTTGTAATTTAACAGGTATTTATGGATATACCTTTATGTGTATGTGAGGCAAGGGATCCAAAAGGGTTATACAAGCTTGCAAGAGCTGGAAAGATTAAAGGTAAAATTAAACTTTTTTTTTAATGGTTAATAATTGATGGTGTAACTTTAGGGTGTTATCTTGATAGGTTTTACTGGAATCGATGATCCATATGAAGCACCACTAAACTCTGAGGTACACCTCTTGAGAGAAAAATCCACTATATGATAAATTGTTACAATCACATAGACTAATTTTCCATTAACATCAATATGGCCTAGTGGTGATCATTTGGCAATTAAGCACTCCGAAACGGATTGCTTTCCAATCATATAGATTTCAACCTTGTTGGTTGAAGTTTGTTCTAGAACAAAAAACAAAAAAAAAGACTAATCTCTCAAGTCAACCCCCCAACTTCACCCATTTTCTTTTAAGATCTAACTTAACAAAAGAATAAAAAAGAATTAAATAAAGTAACATATGTGCTTGAGCAGATTGTGTTACGACAAGAAGGAGAGGTCTGTCCTCCACCTGAAACTATGGCGGAAAAAGTGATTTCTTATTTGGAAGAAAAAGGATATCTACAGGCTTAAAAATGCTGCAAAGAAATTAAGTTTTTAAATTTGTTGATACTTCTGGGAAATTATTGTTTCCTAGTTTGGGGTTTGAGTTATTGGTGCAGATAGTTCGATGATCAACGAATTGGTTAATTGTTGTGTTGTTTTATTTTCTTACTACTATTGTTGGAATAAAAAGGTTCAAAATAGATAAGGTTTTGCTGTAAAATGTGTTATGTATGGTTGTGAAGGAAAATAATTGCTTTAGAAAGTCTGTGCATTTCATCATGTATCTGGTTTTATTCAAGTCTAATGGTTTCTAGGAAGACTATTAAAATAATGTTATTTTGACACTTTCAACAAAAGGTATAATATTATCTTAGTAAGACCATCTTCAACCCATACATAATACATGTAACCATTTTGTAGATGGCGTTCGATGATTGAATCGGTTCAATATGATTTGATCAAGTGAATTAAAATTAATTTTTGTTTTCAAAACATGTAAATGAGAGCAAAACCAAACAAAGTACAATTTACTCGATCCGATTTTATAATTCGATTTAAAGAGCAAAGACATTACTAAAATATATAACGTGAACATTAACATACTTGAGTTATTAAGTTTAAATATGAAATATTCAATCTCTTATCTTCTTAATGAACTCTAAAAAACAAAAAAAAAAAAAACAAAAAAAAAAAAACTCATCTTAATGAAATCTAATAAATGAAAATATAATACAATTGTTAGTTAGAGTTAAATGTCGAGTTTGAGACCCTTTCCAACAAAACCTTATGTGGCAAGTCCACTGTAGCAACCTCATTTATGAGTCCTTCATTTTCCTCTCATGCTCCTTAGTCTCCTAACATTTGGATTCGTACAACAACGTTGGTCTTACGACTACGGACGTGTTCAACAAAATTAGCTGGTAGCGGGTAGCTTGTAGCATTTTGTTAAACGCTACATGAAGTAGCATTTGGATTTGGAGCGTTTTGTTTAAACTAAACTCTAGAAACTTATAGTGTCAAACAATGCTTTCTACTCAAAACGGAGCGTTTTGTCAAACGCTAGAAGCTAGAAGCTCTCAAATGCTCCCAAACGCTACGTGCCGAACATGCCCTACCTTATAGAAATTCCATTTAGTTTCAGTGAGATCTTCTTGTCATACAAAATTCCAGTGACTGTTAACCACTTTAACCATCCTTCCTTTATGTGGTGGGTAATGTCGTCCTCGAAACCCATCCTTATGCATCATAGACCCTAGGTACCTAAAGCTCTCCTTTGGATGAAGTACCTGTAAAAAGTATATACATTTATAATATTCAAACTAAATATTTGTTTATTTGGTTTCTGGATATTTTGGGGTATCTTATTTATTGTGCAGAGGCTAGAGTGTTAATATTGTGAATATGAACCAGATATTTTTGTTTATGGGTCATTCTCGTGAGCCGGTGTATATATGTGGTTGCAGCTATTGGTTCAATAGTTGTAGTCTCATTTTCTAATTTTCACAGACATTTTCTTTATCTCTCATTCTTTGTATCATATTACGGTTTCTCATTTTATGTTGTAAATGTTGTATAAACCAGAGTGATAGAGTGTGAATGTAGAGAGGTTTTTTGTTGTAATTTGTTTAATGTAAACCATCTGATTCATAATTGATGATGTTAGGAAAGTGTTGAGTTCGTGTTTTTCATTATTTCTTACATGGTATCAGAGCTATAGGCTCTGATTCTTCGTCTTCTACCTTTGTTGAGGATTTCTTCTCCGATCGTCAGTTCTAAAGGTATTTTCTTTGACCTTTTTTGGTTTATTTATGTTAGATCGCTACAGTTTGTGTTAAATCTGAAATTATCTTCTTGAGATCTTTAGATTTCATACTTAAACTGTGACAATCTTGTTTCGTTGTTTCAATCTAGGGTTTCTGCATTTTTTCCTAAATCGAAACAAATATCAGTTATCTTTTAAGATCTTGGTACTGTGAGATCTTGTGTGATCTTATAGGTTGATCGGTTGTGATTTATGGCATATTTCACGTCCTTTGATGCTTTGATGTTGGCTTTTTCTACTTATTTGATTGTCCCTGTCGATTAATATTTTTGTTTGAAAAAACTCTCTAAGGGTCGGAGTTTATCACCGATAAACCCTAGTAGGGAACGGATAATGGAGCCGACTCGTCGTCTTGTGTTTTCATCTGCACTGTAAGGGTTTCTCTGTTCCTTTTTTATTTTCTACTATTGGGAGATCTTGGCTGTCTTGAGTACACCAGTTATTTCGTGCATCTGTTTGGTTTTCCTTGACTCTATATTGATCGTCATGGGCCCCGACAAACATGGTGACCATCTGTACTGTTTTAGATCAATACAGTTGTCTGCTATCTATGTTCTTTGTTGCTATATGTGTGTTCTTGTTTGTTATTTGTCTTAGATTTGTTCTCATGGATGGTCCTAATGATCCTCCTGGAGAAAGTGGAAAGGATGATCAAGTTAACTTTGATGATCCTCTCTACATTCATCCATATGATAATTCTATAACTACAATTGTTACTGTGAAATTAACTGGTAATGAAAACTTTAGATTGTGGAGGAGCTCTATGTCTAGGGCCCTCAAAGCTAGAAACAAATTAGGGCTAGTAGATGGAACTTTGAAAAAGAGCAGTGTTGATCAAACTAAACATTCTAAATGGGATAGGGTTGATGTTGTGGTCTGTTCTTGGATTCTTTCATCCATTTCTGAATCCATCTATGCTAGTCATGCTTATTCTGAAGTTGCTGAGGATATTTGGCAAAATCTTTTTGAAACATATAATAAATCTGATGGTTCTGTGGTTTTTAATATTCGTCAACAAATTAATTTTCTTAAACAAAATGGTATTGCATTGTCTGGTTACTTTAATAAGCTTGAAGCTATTTGGAAAGAGTTTGATGGGTTAACTAGTTTAACATAGTGTACTTGTGAAGTTGCTATTAAACTCAAGGATCATTCAAATCTCATGAAACTTATGCAGTTTCTTAGTGGACTTGATGATTCTTATTGTCAGGTTAAGAGTCATATTTTCTTATGGAACCTTTACCTAGTGTCAAAACTGTGTTTTCTATAGTCTCTAGAGAAGAGTCTCTTCAAAGAAATGGTTCTTTTCTTCTTCTCAATCTTCTCTTGTCACTTCTAAGTCTCAACCTGCTGCTTTTAATAATAGGTTTAATAATAACCTCAATAATTCCATAGAGAAATGTTACAAAATCGTTGGATATCCTAAGAATTTCAAATCAATAAGTGAATCTAATAATAATAAAAAATATTAATAAAAGTTTTTTTTTTGTGAATTTTGTTACTACTTCTACTAGAAGTTATTCTGCTTCCATTGTACCTAGGTCTTCTGGAGACTCAGAATTTCATGAACTCACTAAGGATCAGTACATTAAGTTCTTGTAACTTATCAGCGATAAGCAATCTAATGAGGAAGCATCTACTAGTGCCAATATGGCAGATACTTCTCTGTTTAAAGCTTTTAACTCTTCTATCAATTTAATAAAATGGATTGTAGATTCAGGAGCCAATCAACATATGATAGCTTCTGAATCTTTTCTTCATGACACTGTGGATGTGTCAAAGTTAGATCTTGTGGTTAGTCATCCTAATGGGACTTCTGCCAAAATTGAAAAATTGGAAATATGAATTTATCTAATTCCTTAACTTTGTTCGAAGTATTTGTTGTGCCTGATTTCAGTGTAAATATAGTGTCTATTCATATGGTTTGTAAAGATAGTAATTATGAGGTTGTATTTAATGAACATAGTTGTAAAATTCAGGGTTTACAATCCAAGGAGATGGTGGGGAATGGTAGAGAATATGAAAGTCTCTATTTTATAGATACTATGCCTTCAGGTAATATTTCTGGGGTTAATAATAACTATTCTTCTATGTGTTGTGTTTCCAAACTTACTTGACATAACAGACTTGGTCACCCTTCTGATCAAGCTTTGTTTTCTTTAAAAAATAAACTTAATTTTGGAAATGAAGTTCTTCCTCCCTGCGACATATGTCACGAGGCTAAATAGACTAGAGATTCTTTTCCCACCAGTCAACATGTCACTTCTAAACTTGGTGAGTTAGTCGGTCCTTATAGAGTGACTACCTCAGAAGGATTTAGATAATTTTTGACCATTATGGATGATTACACTAAAGCTACTTGGGTTTGTTTGTTAAGGTCCAAAGATGAGGTCTTTAGTTATGTTTCTATTTTCTTTAACATTATTTTTAATCAGTTTGAAGTTAAAATCAAGACTGTTAGATCAGACAATGGAACTGAGTTTTTAAATTACAAAATGAAACATATTTTTGAGTCTAAAGGAATTTTACATCAAACATTTTGTGTTCATACTCCACAACATAATGAAATTATGGTGAGAAAACACATGCATATTTTTGAATGTTGCAAGATCCTTGATACTTTAGTTTGGTTTGTCTCTTAAATATTAGGGAGAAGCTTTATTAACTTTTGTTTTCTTGATTAATAAAAATCCTACTTATTTTTCTAAAATGTGCTTTTCCTTATGAACTTGTTAATAAAACATCACCAACTTTTGATAAACTTAGAGTGTTTTCTTGTTTGTGCTTTGCTACTAAACTAAACAATTCTGATAAATTTTTTTGAAAGAGATGATAAATGCATATTTCTTGGTTATTCATATGATAAAAAGCGTTATAAAGTTCTCAGTCTTGATACAAATCTTGTTTTTGTGTCCAGGGATGTAAAATTTTATGAATCTGTGTTTCCTTATGACTGATAGATCCAACGTCACATTGAATGCTAGTGATCCTTTTTCATATGATGAGTCATTTATGTTTAGTTCTTTACATGATACTGCTAGTTTAGGTGACTTGAGAGGTGTCCATCATTTGAATTGTGCTAGTGCAAACCATAACCTGGATGAGACTTTTCCGTTTGATGTCAACAACCAGACTGGTGAGGCACACGTGCCTTCACTTGATGTGACAGTTCCTTGTTCATCTACATTGACTGAGGAAAGTGGCCAAACTAATTATAATCCTTCTGGGAGTCAGTTTAGTAGGGTTACTAGGTATGGTCGTGATGTTCACATGCCAGTTAGATTTAATGACTATGATGTGGAGGGAAAACACAAGTATGGGGTAGAAAGATCTGTTAACTATTCTGCTCTTAATAATGAATTTTTTTTGTGTCTAATCTTAATAAAACGCTTGAACCCAAAACTTATAATGAGGTTGTTTTAGATCCTAACTGGGCCAATGCCATGAATGAAGAAATGGAAGCATTGTATAGGAATAATACTTGGGAGGTTACTAATCTTCCTAAAGATAGAAAGGCCATTGGTTGTCGTTGGATTTAGAAAATTAACTATAAATCTAATAGTGAAATAGAAAGGTATAAAGGTAGATTAATTACAAAAGGGTATAGTCAAAGAGAAGGAATAGACTATGAGGTGACTTTCTCTCTTGTGGCAAAAATAGTTACTTGTAGGATTGTTATTGGCTAAGTTGTTAATAAATCATGGCCTCTTTATCAACTTGATATTAACAATGCTTTTCTATATGGTGATTTAATTGAAGATGTTTATATGAATATGCCTGAAGGATATCACTCAAATAATGATAAAAAAAAGTTTGGAACTTTATAAAATCTTTTTATGGGCTTAAACAGACCCCTATGAAATGGATTGAGAAATTATGTGAAATCTTTGTCTAAGTTTGGATTTGTTCAAAGCTTAAATGATTATTCTTTATTTTTTTTAGGTCAAAAGGTGAACCTTTGTTGTTTTACTTGTTTATGTAGATTATATTATTTTAATAGGGAATAGTATTTCTGAAATCAATTGTGTTAAAAAATTTCTTAAATCTCAATTTTTCATAAAGGACTTAGGAGAATTAAAATATTTTCTTGGAATTGAGGTTTTAGTTGTTAATGGTGGTATTTGTTTGTGACATCCAAATTTTCACGGCCAGAAAAGACTGATTTGTTTATGCTTTATTTTGAAAATCAGAGTAACCTTTTAAAGAAAAGAGTTTTGAAATTTGTTCCCAGAAAAACAAGGTAAATACGCTATCAAAGCATCTCCGAAGAAATGTAATTTATTCATTTTAAAACATTGGGATGTCATCGTCAATACAGAAACATAAGCATAAACAAAACTTACATTCATTATCACTAGTGATTTATGTCTCCTTAATCTCTCGGTGTAATGTAACTTTATATTGACACATGTGATACAAATAAACTGAGTGGGTCAGGTTGGGAAACCTGGTGAGTACATAGGGTTTTCAACCCACAATAATATAATTGTTATGCTTAATCATCAAACAATTAACCCAATTACTCATCCCCATTATCTTCGTTATTCTTAAGGGTCTACCCTAAGAATCATCTATCCTGCATTCATTCATTCCGAAGTCCATCGTTTCCAGGGTTCATATGACAGGCACTAAGTCCATAGCTGCCAATGCTCGTTCATAAAGCACTAAATCCATAGCCGCTAATCTTCATTTATCAAGCACTAAGTCCATAGCTACCAGCGTTTATCTAACAGGTACTAAGTCCATAGCTACCAGCGTTTCTCTAACATGTATTAAGTCTATAGCTACCAGTGTTTATCTAATAGGCACTAAGTCCATAGCTGCCGATGTTATTTATTAGGCACTAAGTCTATAGCTGCCAATGTTTACTCATACCATCTTTCAGCTCTTATAGTTCATCTACCCATGTTTTCCCAACATATTCGTATATATAAAATACATATACAGTTTCAATCATTTATAACATGTATAAAATCGCTCATCCAGCATAGAAAGCAACTATTCAAATAATACGCACATATAGCACGTAATTTATATAAAATACTTCATATCCATGTGTAAGATGAAAGTAACTATGCACTCACTTGTTAAAGTGATGATTCCAAACTCGGACAACGCTTCACTTCTTAATAATATAATTTCCTTCGACGAAACCTACTATTATTACCACTAGATTTTAGTCTAATATTTATTGCGACTAATTATTAGTCTAGATTTCTCATTAACTTAGAGTCTACTTCATGATCTATCAAGTAAGGATCGGACAGGACAGTTGGGAGGCAGGACCATATTGGCATATAGTTTTTCTGAAATCCAACAACCAAACCCAACGTGACCATTCTAGACACCTCTCCCGTAAGTAGCTCAATTAGTATAACGACTTTGAATCACTGATAAATTTTATTTATAGGTTAATAATAATGATATTATAAGCTATATTTAAATTAGGGTAGCATAACTTACATAGCTAGGAGTCGGGCTCTGCAGGGGCAAAACTTCGTCGTTGAATCTTTCTAAGAAAGATTCTTGCAGCACTTCAGCGCTGACCTTAATATACTAAAAACTACAAAAAGAGAAGTCGAATCACGAGGGACCGAAATGCTCGGGGGATAAGAAGAGAAAGACTCTTGAATCAAGAGAATGGTGCAAGAAATATGAGAGGCTAGAGGATCTTATTTATAGTAATTGAATTTTCAAAAATCACTCTCTATATTTACTTAAATGACTAAACACCCCTTTATAATATTATTTTAAAAAGATTTAATGATATTTGTACTAAACTAACATCGAAAGTACTTAACACTAGTCTTATAACGACCGCATCGTCGATACCTTTCTAATGATATATACATATGTATATATGTAGACGTATATATGATTTACACTTTGTTTTAATACGTAAATGTGCTATTAAAAATTATAATTCGTTCATACGAACTCCGTTTTTGATGTTCTTTATATCCACACATAACTATCGAGGAGATCTAGAACTTTAGTTTAGACTTCGTTGGCTAATTTTGAATTTATATTTTTGTCCATATTTTTATAAAATTAAATAATTTTGCTAAAATCATAACTCTCCCGTACGGACTCAGTTTTTGACATTCTTTTTCTCAAAATTCCTATTTTAAGGAGTACTATGATTTTCATTTTGGTCGCATTAGCTAAAAGTCAACCATTTTCTTCGTAGCTTTTTACGTCATACATTCGTTGTGTGCGGCTGACTTTTATATCTTATAAAAATCATATCTAATTCATACAGATTCAGATTTCGATGAAATTTATATTTTTGGGATCGGGACGACGTATATGTTTTGGCGCACTTATTTTTACGATTTACGGATGATTCGACTGATTATTCCTACTTTATTATATTATAATAATCATGAAACATGTAATATTCAAATAATTATTCTTTATTACATCAAATAGGTTACAATTGTTAACCCTAACTATTACTTTGGTTAAGATTATTTATCCTAGATAATCTTCTATAAAAAAATTATTTTTAACGTTTATTATATTTTAATTGATTAGCCCAAATCTGCAGGTGTTATATTGTTTAAATCAAAGGAAATATTGTTTAGAATTGCATCATGAGTTTGGAATGCTTACTTGTAAACCTGTGAAAATTCCTCTTGAAGCTAATCTTGTTGTTCCTAAAGATTGTAATCTTAATAGTTCTGATAGCTTTGTTAACATTACTGAGTTCTAGAAGCTTATTGGTAAGCTCATTTATCTTACTTTTACAAGGCATGATATTGCATATGTTGTTCAAGTCCTTTGTCAGCATATGCACAAACCTAGACAAAAACATTTACATATTGCCTTAAGGCTATTAAGGTTTTTAAAATGAAGTCCTGGAAAAGGTGTTTTTATTCAAAATCAAATTCTTTAGATCTTATTAGTTTTGTGGATGTTGATTGGGCCAAGTGTCTTAATACTAGAAGATATGTTACAGGATATTTGGTGTATTTTGGTGGATCTCTTATATACTAGAAAAGTAAAAAACAAAGTACGATATTCAGATACGCTTTAAGGTTGTTAGGGTTTTTAAAATGAAGTATTGGAAAAGGTGTTTTTATTCAAAAATCAAATTATTTAGATCTTATTAGTTTTGTGGATGTTGATTAGGGCGAGTGTCTTAATACGAGAAGATCTGTTACTAGATATTTGATGTATTTTGGTGGATCTCTTATATCCTGGAAAAGTAAAAAAAAAGTACAATACCCATATCATCTACTGAATTTGAATATCGTGCTTTGGGGTCTGTTACCTATGAGATTTTATGGGTGTTAAAATTTTTGTATGATCTTGGTGTTAAAGAGTTAATTCCAGTTAAAAAAATTTTGTAATAATGAATCTACTATCAAGTTAGCTGTTAATCCAGTGTTTCATGAAAAAACAAAACATTTTGAAATTGATGTTCATTTTGTAAGAGAAAATTTTGATAAAGGTATTCTTAAGGTAGTTAAAATTGATTCTTCTGAAGAAACTGCTGATATTCTTACAAAATTTTTAGTTTCTTTACAAAATTAATTTTTTCAGACAAATTAGGTCTTATAGATATTTTTTCTAAAAAAATAATATGGTTTTCAAATATTAAGTTTGAGGGGGGTGTCACGTCGTGACTGCAGTCTGAAGCAACATCCCAATCCATTTTAGGTCAAAAGTGAAGAGATAACACCAAAACTTACATGCATATGAAGATATTCCTATTAATCCCAAGTGATTCTCCCCCATTTGGAATCATCTACCTCCTGTCAACCTTGTAACCAGTTAAATTTCCAAGCCATCCACAATTTCACCACTCAAGACTGCCACCAACTTGAGCTTGCAAGAACTAAAATTTTATGACCAGTCGACCTAGCGTACACACATCCCAAAATCTGGATAAATACACCCCATTATCTCAAAGAAAAACTGATATCTCCAAGAACCTTCCACCGATAAAACTTCAAAATCCTCGAGCAACTTCAATGGATGACGAAGAATGAATAACCCAGCTATTGAAAACGGATAAATAACTAATTCAACGACCCACTTACTATGGAGAAATACCCACGTGAGCATGCAACAACCACACCATGAAGGTGTGAATTTTGCAACAACTAACCTTTCACCTGCGATTAGATATTTTTTTTGTCTCTCTATTTCTTTATCTTTCTCTACCTCTCTCTACATTTTAAATAATTAAAAAAACATTTTTTATTTAAATAACAAAAAAATAAGAAATATATGATGATATGAAGTGGTGAATATACCAACATAATGTGGTGTATGATGATCAATGATAGTAACATAACACCCACCATATTTATGATTTACGGTGGGTTATATACCACATAAATTAAGTCTACAAAAACAGGGACATGAATAAAATGTATCCCAACATTTGAGCCGAAGTTGGTCCAATTGACCAAACCGCTCGGACTACTCGCTAAGGTTGTGAGGTGTGGTAGTGTTTTTACCGTCGGCAAGCTGAGTTGACAGCTTTTACTGGCGGTGAACACCGCCCCGTGATGAGTTTTTTACCGGAGATAATACACCGGCGGTACATGTTCACCGATGGCAAAAGTCAAATTCACCTTCATCTCTCTCTTCTTTTACCGGTGGTAAACACAAACACCACTATGTAACCACTTTTAAAAATGGTAAAAATGACAAAAATATTATTATCGGCTTATGTGTCCATCAGTAAAAATTGTAGGACACCCCTGCTAAAGCACAACTCAGTGCACTCTCTTGGTCTTCATCCTATTGATTTCATGTTTTTTCGCCTTGTCTAATCATCTACCCATCCATGTTGGGATGCCAGTGCATCATTGTATGTACTTAAACTAAGCTATTTTCTTATTTGTTAAAGTAATTACTTAGACTTCTCCACCTATTAAAATATAAATATGTTGCTATCGTCAAAAATCAACTTAACCCATTTTTGTCTAGTTTTCGAAGTCCAATCCATACGTATGCATTACTACATCTAAAGCATTCAAGTCATAGAGAGTAATTTTGGTGGAATTATACCATCTTTTACATTAATTACATGTTTATCATACTCGTCACTAACTACTACTTGATACATTTTTTTAGGTTTCTTATAAAGATAATCAATAACATTTTTTTTTTCACAAAACTGACTAGAGGTGCACAAACGAAAAATCCACGATGATTTGATCTGCTAGAGGTCACAAATAATCTGATCCGTCCAATATTTGATCCAGATTTAAATATGTTTTGATAGGATTCCAACATATATAACATAGCTTCATTAGAGAGCTTAAAATATAACGTTAAACGTACAATTTGGTAAGTAATCTTTATTTTTGTGGTCTTGTACTTTAGTTTCATCTTCTTTTTTTGTTCTTCGACCTCCATAGATAGGGTAAGAGATCTCTTCAGTACCATCATCAACATCTTCGTCTACATAATTATCAATGTCATCATCACAACGGGATTGTCATAAGTTGACTTCGAAGCTGTGGATAAGCCTTGTTCCATCTCTTGTTCTAGTATTTCCGGCTCGACATTGTCTTGAATTGGGTCTTCGAGTGTTGACATGTGTTGTATACAGTGTCGAGTCTATAGCAGAAACCTATATGGTTCGCTATTTAAATGAATTTAATATATAAAAATAAAATAGTCAAAAAGTATTAGTAACGGGTCGGGTTGTATAAAATAAGATTTAAAGTTTTTACAATTGTAACAAACAAGGTCTAATATCTAGAAATATTTTCACAAGTATATCATTACTAATATTATCTAAAACACTTTTTTTAATATATGATACTAAACTATCATTTAAAATTTTGTAACACCCGGAATCTAGAAGATTAATTGTCGAATAAATCCCCTTTTCAAGGGACCAACTCGTCGAGTTGTTGGTAGAAACTCGATGTGTTGCTGGCCTTCGAGTCGCGCGTTTTTAGGAACCAACTTGGTGAGTTGGTGAAGGAAACTCGACGAGTTGAACATTGTTTGAGAAACCTTAATTTCAGGGTTTTGCACCCAATTTAAACACCTTGGTGGGTGTTTGGTACCGAGAAATAGAATTGAAGTAGAGATTGGAAATCATGAGAAAGAGAATTAAGTTGAAGAAAAGTAAATAATTCTCTTGTTTGGTACTATAGAGAATTTACGAGAGAAATGCAATATGAATCAATTCCTTTGCTTGGTTGTTTTAAACGGTGAAATGGAAATGAATTTTTTTTACATGTTTATCTTTTTCAAACTATAAACTTTTACGATGATGCCATTATGATTTTACCATTTTATATTCTACTTTTTTATTCATTTCCATTACTTTTACCAATTACATTTAATAATTGTTAATTACTATTTTTTATATTTATTAAGGACAAAAATGAACAAATATGAAGGTTTAAATAACTTCACCTCATGTTCTTGTTCCGGTTTAGATTTGGGGATATGCACAAGGCTCGTTCCATCACTGATTAGGACAATATGGGTCACTGTGATTGTTAAGAGCTTACATGGAACATTAATTTTTATAAAAAATGGTTGTTTAGCTGTCAAAATTGCTTGAGTAGGACCTAGATTGGTATTCAATCGATGCCAATAAAAAAAAGGAAAAAAACACCACCAAGTGTAAGAGAAAAAAAAAACCTTGAAAAAAGAATGCAATCTGATTATCGATGTTGGGTAAGCAGATTTAATTCGATGAAAGAAAAAAAATTACAAGCCAAACGTATATAGTTATTATGCCAATTGATGAAAGAAGCAAAAAAGTTTTCAGAATTTGATTCCAAAATCGTATCGTGTTAACCTCCTAAATTGACTGTCGAGCGATGGTTATTTCAATCTCATGAATTGAATCGATGATTGTTACTTAATCGAGTTGCCCCTTTGTAATCACCTGCATAGTATCCAAAACAGTAGGAATATTGAAGCAAATTCGATGAAAAATAAGAGGAAGGATTCGAACGCGTGATGTTTAAGAGAGGTTATGGTCTTGATTTAATTCTCCGCTTTTTTTCAAATTCTCGAGGCTTAGATAATATCAATTTCTCACCTTTTCTCCTTAAAAATAAGAGAATTAAAAGGATGGAATATGAATTCATTTTTTTTCTCAATCTCTTCAATCTACTCTAAAACAAACAAGGGAAATGGAGTCAACTCTATTTCTCTGCCCCTAAACTCTCTGTACCAAATAGCCCCTTAAGTTCTAGGTGTTGACCTCATTCACGGCCTCCATAACCCTTAACCCTAACATCGAAACCCTAGAGCCTCCTTGAGTGTTGTGAGCTCATTGTGGGTGTATTTTGGTGTGTTTGAAGCTCATTGAAGGAAGAGAAACATGGTGCAAGGTGATGATTCAAATAGGAGCTTTCAGATCTTGATTCTCTGCTCCAATTCCACCATATTTCGGGTATAAAGTTCTAACCTTGCTTAATATTTATTAGATCTCTTATTGGGATAAATTGTATGCTTTTAGCTATGGATGGGTGGTTGTTGGGGAAGTAGAAGTCTCAAGTCTTTATTCTTTCAAATTTATGATTTTCATGAGCTCTCTTGGCATAAAGGTGCCAACTTTATCGTCCCAAGGGCCTCATGCATTCATTATGCCCTTTTTAAGCCCTTCTTGAGCATTGAGCTTATCCTAAGCTTGTATGAATGTAAATTTGGCAACTTTACGTGGTTTTCCAGCCTTATGGGGTCATATCTGCATTTTGGGGTATTGTCTTTGATGATTAAGTGCTTAATGGTTAAGCCCTCACTCTTTCAAGTCTAGGGTTTGGGTTTGGACCTAATTAGGTGGACCATAGGGGTAAAGTTGGAAACTTTACCCTTCTTGATCTCATTTTGGTCGAGACCTGAGCTTTAGAGCTCTTGGATTCAATGAAACCAGCTCAATGCATTAAGCTGTTAGATTTTACGCAAACTCGGCGAGTTGGTAGGTCATCTCGGCGAGTTGTTTTGGTTTTCCCCGTTTCTGAGTTTATGTAGAACTTGACGAGTAGAGTAGACAAATCAGCGAGTTGGGTCGATGCAAATTATGGGTCTTGCCCTTTCGATTTATGTCTTTGATCAAGTTGTCCCAAGGGGTATTGAGGTAATCTGATTTAGATCTAAAGAAAATATGGGCTTAGGATAAGGCCCATATGGGATTGGGCCTAATTTGTAAAATTAGGCCATTAGTGGGCCTTTGTGGATCCTTTAGTTTTGGGCTTGTGAGTTTGCATTATTCATGGGCTATCGAAGCACAAAGTGTTTGGATTAGAAAGATTGGTTAGGCCTTTACGAAAGGCCATGTAAGGAGTTTGGGCCCAATTTGAAAAATTGGGCCATTGGTTGATTAATGGGCCTTTGGGCATTTCAGATTGTAGTTTGGGTCATAGATTTGGACAAGGCTAGGTTGTGGGTAAAATGGTCCTTTTACCCTAGTTATGGAGTTGTGGTTATGGATTGGAGCCCAATTGCTAATCGGGTGTATTATTAGTATTGATAGTTCGGGAAGCCATCAGGGCAGTAGCTAGGGATTCTTTCAGTGAATTTCAGTAGTGCGGGGTGAGGCTTCTCACTATATCCATGGGTCGAAGGCACCAAAGCCGACCCATTACATGTTATATGGTATGCTAGTTGTCTTTGTGATACTTGCATGGAAGACCCTGGGGGGAGCCCGTGACATTTGGATATCAAACGATGGGGAAAATCCACTACATTCCAGGTAAAGACCATGGGGCAGCCCATGGTATATCAGATAAAGACCATGGGGGAGCCCATGGAAACTATATGTATGTTGCATGATAATCTGTGGTTGTATGTTGTGTGGTATTTTGGGAACTCACTAAGCTTTGTGCTTACGGTTTTCAGTTTATGTTTCAGCTACTCCGGTTTACAAATAGAAGAGATCGGGATGATTATAGAGCACACACCACATGTTTCCGCTTTCTGTGAATTACTCTGGTTTAATGATGTTTTGCTAAATATTGGTTACTTTGGTTTTAAGGGAACAATTTTTATTAACGATTTATTAATCTAAAAACAAAAATTTTTATGCCGTGATTTTTGGGGCATTACAAGTTGGTATCAAAGCCTTGGTTTGAGGGATTCAGACATACTCTCGGGTGTGTCTGAACTCAAACTGAGGATTTGGTAAAGTTTTCAAAAGGAAAAGAATTTTCTAAGATAAGAAAAGGTGTGGTGCATGCAATCAACAGAGCTCAAGTAAGTTTTCCCAAAATATCCATAAGTGCTATTTGATATGACTTGATTTATGAATATATGAATTGCATGCTAGTTAGGGCTAAGGATCTGCTCAGTTTTTGCATGACAACATGTTAGGAGAGATGCCTTTATATGTCTATTGTATGAGTTGGTAGACATGCATGCTAGAGCTAATTAGTTCAAGATAGATTAGCCTGATATGTGATGCCTTGATGCATTAGGCATATTGGATGTTATGTTGAGATGGGAATATCTATTGGAATCAGTAATTGATAAGTCTATGCTTTGAAAATTGTATACGGTTAGGATCTTATAGCCTTAGAATAATTGATTTGACCTTATTTCCAGTTCCTTGTCTGGTTGTGGTTCTAAGGTAGATTTTATTATTCGACAGGCTATTTGATCCCGTTCTGTGTATAATTTGCATGCACATGGCAACCGGCAGTGAGGGTGAAAGTTCTAGCATAAGTTGTGGTGTGTGAGTTCGAATGCTTGAGATTATTCTTTGGATTGGAGTGTTACTACACGAATGCTGCTTGCTTTGTGCTTTGTGTAACTCTTGGATGTTGAGAGTCAGCTACTAAGTGAATATGATGGTATTCATGAGGTGGACGACTGCATTATGAGGAGTTCTTTAGCAGCTGATGGCAGGGTGAGGACGGGAACCTAGGGGAGCCTAGGAGGTGCTCGGTGGGTTTTGTGTTGTTGTTCAGTGAATATTTGGTGCTTCAGCGGAGTAAGTGACTTAAAGGATTCAGGGTAATTCTTAAGGAAAGTATGGATAGGTTGAAGGTAGTATTGGGCCCGTACTACTGAAAGCACATGATCCATACTCGACTCGGCGAGAGTCTTAAAGAATCTAAGAAACTCAGCGAAGAGGATTCTTGAGTATGTTAAGATCATCTGTATTATTGTATTTTGGTTTGGTGATGAGCTTCCAGTAAGGAGGTTTAGGTTCCGGTTTCGGCTCAGGTAAGAGTACTGAGCCGATTAGCGAGCAGATGCGGGAATTCATCTCGTCATAGATTACCCATGGTGTTTTGGAGAAGACTCCTATGGTTTTTGGTTCGGTCAAGGAGGGGTTTTTGAAGATCTTGGATGAACGCTTGAGAGCGTTTCTTGATGAGGTTATGGCTATCATTAGAGTTTGAACCCTTTCTTTTTGGGAGCTTCGTGCTCATGGAGCTCCTGCGTTTCATGGGGAAAGGGGACCCCAATGTCAGTAGGAGGTGGTTAGCGGATATGGTTAACGCATTCAGGATTAGTTTCTGCCTTGAGGAGGAGAAGGTCAGATATGCTTCCTACCTATTGAAGGATAGGGCACGAGATTGGTGGAAAGAGGTTGGTAGTGAATTGGGTAATGATAATATTGATGTTATGTCATGGTATGACTTCTCTACCAGGTTTCGGGCTGAGTTTGCCCCGACGATTGAGGTACAACAGTTGGCGCAACAGTTTCTGGATCTCCACCAGACTACCGGGACTGTGGCAGAAATAAATGCTAAGTTCCGGGAGAGAGCTTTGTTGGTACCACAGTATGCAGCAGATGAGGAAATGAAGAAGGTGAGATATTATGATATGTTGTCGGGTGATATCAGGGAGTTCGTGAGTATTTTAGGATGTGAGACCCTGAATGATATGGTTTCTAGAGCCTGAGAGCGCAAGATCGATTAGGAGCACCTCGGGAAGAGGGGATCAGATCAGGTGCATGTAGTGGAGGGTCCTGGGAACAGACCCAAGACTTCGGATCAGCGTTTGAGAGGCCAGCATGGTTGGAGTCTGTGCAACACGTGTAGGAAACCGCACTATGGAGTTTGTCATTCCACGGGTTTTGGTTGCTTCAAGTGTGGCAGAGTTGGCCACGTCAACAGGGATTGTCCTCAGGGGGCAAGCCCGTTGTGTTTTCACTACGATCAGATGAGCCACAAAAAGGTCGACTGTCCGATGTTGAGGGAAGGAGCAGTGAGTGCGCCTGCTCTGGCTACTCTGTGGATTACCGATGGTCGAGAGGATAGGTCAGGAGCCCCAGTGGAGTGTTGGGTTTTAGTTCAAAAATTAGTTTCATAAACTAGAAAAATATGGCAATGGAAGACTTAAAATTTTGAACATAACATAAAAATTTTATACCCACCAAGGATCTTCTTACAAGTTCCGGAAAGATTTAAACACCAACCAAAGAAATGATGAAGAAATAACAAGCTTAGTAGTTCTTTGGGTCCTCTTGGGAGGCTTTGAAGTTGATGAAGAATGTGGAACCTTTAAGACACAAACAATGACTCAACTTGATGTAGATGCTAATCCATAAACTCATAAACCCTTAAGCTTTGAGTTCATAACCAATATGAACTTAAAGAGGACATGTAAGAGCAAGTAATCTCCAAGTCTTTTAATCAAAACTAGAGAGAATGAGGGAATAGGAACAAGTTTCAGCCATTTTCATCAAGTAAAAGAATGAATCACTAGCCAAAATGCAAGCCCCTTATTTATATGCATAAAGTGAAAGTATTAACCATTATGTCTTAACACTTTAAGCACATATGTCCCCAAAAGCAAACTTGTCTCCCCATGCTTTTAAGGCATGCCATTCTTTCTTGTAAAATAATCAAAATCCCATAACATGCTTCGTAGAAGCATGTTTCAGATTTTATATATAAAAGAAGTCAAACATTTATAAAAAAAAAACTCACAAGCCTTTTTATAAGTTATAAAGTTTGCTTTTTGGATACAAGACAAAAGTCTTTCTAGTCCAAAATAATGTACACGACTTATAAATCATACCATATGATATTTATGTTACTTACTAATGAAAATTATTATTTCCATGAAATAAATAATTTCCAATTTAATTATAAGAGTTTTATTGAATATTTATTAAAATCAATTTCTAATAAATAATCAATTATATCAAGTTGTTGTTAGTGTGACCCATTAGTATCATATCTTAATTAACAATATCACTTTAATATGACTCTTGAGCATACTAGACCTTTCAATCTCATGCTTGCACAAGACTCAAATTAGACTGATATAGACAGTGGTGAACGTCTATCAACATTTCACTGCCCTTAACAACATACGAATTTGTGCCATTCTATCAACGCCCAATTCCCAAAAAGCTCAAAGCTACAATTGGTGTATAAGGTAAGTTTATCAGTTATCCCTTTGCTACAGACATCATGTTGAACATGAGATACGGATCGCGATCAATCTCATTAGTTGTTTAACTTTTGATAATGCGCCTTAGATGTCTAACTCTCAACACATAAGAGGAACAAATCTCATCTTGAATACATAAGCCTCTTTCATAGTTCACACCATACCTGAAAATGGCTTTTATAACTGCCCGGTTAAGGAACAACATTTGACCATATCAAATCATAGTACTCCCTACACTTAAGTCCCACTATGTATCTCAGGTGTTAAGGATACAAAGATAGTACCTTTTAATCAAGTATCATTCATGATAGCGATCCATGAGATGATCTTGATGCGGGTCAGTTCACTACTAGTTCTCTAACAAGTACCTATGAAACCTGGTTACAACTACTTGCCTACTTTCATCTAGAGAGAATCAACCAATCCAATTCATATTAGTCTTATTTCATAATTACTCCCACAATTATAACCGACTATGAACTTTTAGAATAATAACATTATTCATGGATTAAACATGTTAATATAGAACACAACAAGTATTAATGTGATGAGTATATCCTAATATATAATAACATTATCTAATATTTGTTGTTATAATGTTCCAATATCCAAATACTAAATCCAAATCAAAATCCCATTTCTAGAATAATAAAGTCTTATAGTTAAAGTGTGACCATTCATACTTAGCTCAAAAGAATGGCTTTATCAATGTATCTGACAAATTCTAATTTGTGTGAATTATGTGAATAATATTATCTCCATACTAAACTTTACTCTAAGTATAGTCAAATATCGTGGAGAATATGATTGGTGTTCTTTCGTGATATAGAGTCTCTTAGCTTGATTAAGTGTACTCTCGAATACACAAAGATTTCTATGTGATCCTTGAATGGCAAAAATCAACATAGTTTTCAATGACCCCATTCATCCAATCATATTTGAATTCAACTTCTAAAGTAAATTATTCTTATTTTGTAGCAGATTGTGCCATTATGTTTTGCTTGGACCTCATTCTAACAATATTTACCCTTCATTCCATAATGAAGTCAAAATCCAATTATAATTCACAATTATTTATATATGTTTAGAAATTAACATCTTGTGTAGCTCTTTCCATAAAGATTTTTTCTAAACTGATTGTCTCATGTACATCTCTAAGTTCTTCTAAAGTACTCTTAGAATGCTCTCTTAGTCATCCAATGACTTAATCATGTATTCAATTAGTATCCTATAACATGCTTACAGCATGATCAAATACCATGTTCTATGCATAATATGGCATAAATGATGAATTCATTTGCCAAGCAAATAGAATATAAATCATTTCATTTGGTTTAAACCTATGAGCTATGTACTTTTGAGGCCAGCTCAAAATGATGCCATATGACAATGCCAATAATTCTCTAAAAGAATCTTGTGTCTTGATCCTTTTCAAGATATTGCCAATGTATGTATAAGGACATGAATCTTTTAACATTCATTTTATGTACCCCTTATAGATTTTACATTCCAAGAATGTGTCTTCTCCTTCCTAAGTCTTTCATTTTAGAAACATTTTCTGAGTCAATGTGAACGAACTTCCTTAGTCAGAATGTGATTTCAAATTATTAAGTATGTCTTATTCATACAAGATTAGGAATTTCGCTATGCTCCCACTAGTTATTAGTAACCACACATGTTCTATTCATTTTGATATAAAAAACACACCTTGTGGCTTTACATAAAAAGATGATTATAACATTTAGATGTTTGCTTTATATCCATAAGTGGATCTCAAGCTCTACACATTTATTAGGATAACATGGATTAAGAAAACGTCCAGGCTAATCTATATAGATATCTTCTAGTAGATGTCTGTTAAGAAAAGCGGTCTTTCTTGAAATCTATTTGCTATATCTCATATTAAGAATATGAATTTATACTAAATAATATCCTTGTTGATCTAATCATAGCTACTTGTGAAAAAAAGTTTGCTCACAGTTAATGTCATGAGTATGAGGAGGACCACAATCAATGACATGAGTATGAGAAAATCCTTTTACTAAAAGTTTTGCTTTAACTGTGTATGGTTATCCATGTAATTTATTCTTTATAGAATAATCATATTTTCTCCTTCTAGCCTTGCTATAAAGATAAATTTTAATCAAGCCCATACTTGATTCCCATACATGGATTACATTTCATGTTCATGACTCTAAGTCATTTATCATATTCGAGATATGACATAGCATCTTGGTATTTGATGGATTTTCCAGAAACCATTAATAAAAGCTCATCAGTGAGAGATTCCACATTTATCAAGTCATAGATGATTTTTACCATTAATGCAAAAAATTTGTGTTTGTGAATAGTTATTATTCGAGTTTAACAATCCTTTTTAAAACTAGTGCCAACTATTACTACATAAGGTTATGGTTCTTGAGTTGCTTCAAGTTCCATGTACCTCCCACTTGCTATGTCATTAGAAGCTGGATTTCTACTAACTTAGATTTTATAAGAATAAGAGAACTTATTCTTGGTGGGTTTGCATATGATAATCTAAGCCACATTTAGATTTTTACACAAATATGTGTTTAGTAGATTTTGGGTTTAGAAGCTTTAGTCCAACATCGGCTTTAAATCCACAAAATATTAAGTAAGATGAGGATGGGACATTTCCATAGTAAACCTTATAAAGTGTTTAAGGCATGCCAAAAAGATTAATAGTGATTGAAGTATTATCCCAAAAAGATTAAAGGAGGATATTTCTACAGATTAGAAAGTAAATCATACCAAGTAAGATTTAATTCGTCCTTTATTATCATTAAGGCATTAGATGGTTCTTACCAGTTTGTATCTCAACTTTTGAAACCTTCAACAAAGATTTCACAATTATGCTTTACCACTTAAAATATGATTAAAACTACTGTAGTTGTTAATAAAGTTGATTTGGTATCTTCTGCTTAATCTCACACATTCATTAGAAAGGAAGTCATACACTAAAGTGTATAGTTCCTTAATTATTTTCTCTACACTTTAGTGAAAATATCATTAGGAATCCTTTACATATAAATAAGGTTCACATATGTCAAATAAACTACATTATTTTCCTTCAAAGATCTCTTTCTTGAAGTTGGAATATGAGAAGGTCATTTATATAATAAAGATAACAATGTCAAATATGAATTTGATTTAAAACAAGTATAAGTCAAAAGTGCTTGTGTATAAAACTTGATTTTATTTATAAAATTTTGATATTTACTTCATAATTCTATTAAGAGATCTAGTCTCATAAATAGAAGTTAATACTTATCTACAAGCAGTTCCTCTTTTTTACCTTCCATTTATTTTGAAAGAGAAGGTTTCCTCTCACCTAAAGAATGGATCAGAGAACGACGGCCTACGCATTGCAGCCATAACATTACTGGGAAAACTAGTATAGATTTCGGAAACTCTGGATCCCCCTAGTTGAAGACTATCGCCCACATTTAGAACCATCTAAAATAACGTCTATGATGGATCCATTACGAATGTCTCTTCCCAGAAGACCATCACTGAATATTATTGTTATGAAAAACGATTGAGTAAATTATCAAACATTTGAATAAAATAACTGAGATATAAATTTAGACATGTTAAAATAAAACATACATTGTTCCAAAACAAATATTTTTTTTACATTACAAGTAATTTATGTTCTAAGCATAAATAATAAACTAAACTCCGAGAATGTAGTTCCAACTTGGTTGTGCTCAGTTGGTTAATCTTCAGTAAATATCTGCAAACCAATTACAAATATTAGATTAACATTTAAGTACCAAGTACCTAAGTACTACATGAAAAGTATGAGTTATATATAGTAGATACTAGAAGTACTAGTCTCTTCCAGACATTCTTTCCAAATAAGAGGAGTAAATCCTCTTCCAGTGTCTAGTTTGTTCACAAAAGAAATAAGACTCGTCTATGTGGGCTTTAGTAGATTTTTTGGGCTTAAAGGTGTTCGGTCCATAAAACATGGGTCTCCTGGATCACACAAGGTGATTCTTTTAGTCTTGCATTAGTCCAATGTTTAAACTAGCTTTAAATAAAATATCAATGTATTTATTGGAATATCGCTTGACCTGTTATATCATATATATATATATATATATATATATATATATATATATATATATATATATAAATTGATGTTAGAAGCATTTTTAGCATCACAGTGATGCCTTTACTAGGTATCATGTTCAAGTTTATTGCTCAAAGCAAATAGTTTTGGACTACGACCTTTAAGTGTATACAATTTCATATCTCTCACTAGATTGTCTCTTAAGACATGAACCCATTCATTGAAGTTGTATTTATTGAATGTTATTGTTTCATTAAGTCAATGAAGAAAATGACAATTCTTGGTAATGAGAATGGAATATTTAACTACAAAATTTTAACAAAATTCATTTATTATTTTCAATATTTAATCTTTAATAATTAATACCCTTTTAGTTTCCAAAAACATTAATTATCAAAGTCTAAGATCCAATTTGCAAAAAAAAAAATAAACGGTTAGGTATCCTTTATCCCATCCATTTGAATTCAACCCAGTAGATATCGATTATCAATTATATCTTGTTATATAGTTCCTAGATTTATGGGATCTCTAATAACAAATTTAATTAGACATGTTTGATCTCATCTATTCCTCAAAACTCTCTTGCTTAGGTATCTTTTATCACAAAAAATTTCTGATCGAATCATCCAACTTGAAAAAACTTGTGTAATCGGCCTATAACTTAGTTATAGAAATCGCGAAGACACCGACCATCAAAAGACAACACTAAGTGGTTAGTTATCATTTATCCCACTAGTGCATACAAGAGATGTGCGAGTGTTCTTCAAAATGATTCCATAGATTTGAGGTTTGTAAAAAAAGGTCTTTATATGTTTTATAATTCTAGTTTATAAACAGATGATATCATGGTTATTACATGTATATAATAGACCATGATATCAATTTTCAAAAGAAAATCACTTTTAAATGTTCTATATAAAAAGCTAGTTTTTATATAATTTGACGCAGTTCAATTTTAATAACCGATATTAATTTTGAGTGCATTTGAACCTTATATATATTTAATAAAACTTCCATTTATTACTTATATATTTGGAGTTTGTATAAGTTACAAAATCACCATTTTAAAACTTATAATGGAGTATTTCAAAATTTGTCGTTATCAACAATTTTATAAAATCGGGTTTTATTTTTAAAATAATAAATTGTTACATTTTATGTCCAATTTTGAAAACCCAATCTCCATGTGATGTTTATTTTGTCTAAAATTATTTTAGCATATGAAAAACTAATTTATCAACCACACATAATAACTGCATAAAATAAACAACACAAACATGCATAAAAGATATATGCATAAATATAACCAACTAATGATATTTTTATGGGCCAACACAAAAGATGGCAAGTCCATTCCTAAAGGGACATTTAAGAGGACCAAAAAACTTCTTGTAATGTTGTTGAAGAAGCTCCCACTTGAGTACACACTCATTGCTTGCCAAGAATTGAAAAAATTCTTGAAGGCTAAAATTCTGCAACTGTCGCTAAAAGTCAAACAACCCTTTGTAAACAACATTAGTGACACTTTTCAGAAAATGTCACTGAAAATCTTGTACACCTTTTAGACTCGAAAATTGCTCTTTTTTCTTCAAAAAGTGGTTCCAACTTCATCTCTTGTTACATTTTTTGTACAAATAAATTAATTCTAAAAACTAATTTATTGCTTACAAAAATAAACAAAGAAAACTAATCTATTTAATTTATTACATACCATATGAATAAATAAATTATTACAACCATTTTTATAAAAACAACCAACACAACAAACACAATGGTCGTTAGCAAGTTTATGCACATAATATATATCAACATATACATAAAACAACCTTTGTTTTTCTAAGACAACTTTAAATTACAAAAGATGCATGAAACTTTTGTGACATAAAATAACAATTAAAAATATTTGTCAAAAAGATATGTATGAACTTATTTTTTATACAAAAAATAATTTATCCATATTCTCCAACAACTAAGATTTCGAAAAATCAAAAAAAAATCTAACCAAACTTGCAAGGTGGCTCTGACACCAATTGTTGGGTTTTAGTTCAAAAATTAGTTTCATAAACTAGAAAAATATGGCAACGGAAGGCTTAAAATTTTGAACATAACATAACAATTTTATACCCACCAAGGATCTTCTTACAAGTTCCGGAAAGATTTAAACACCAACCAAAGAAATGATGAAGAAATAACAAGCTTAGTAGTTCTTTGGGTCCTCTTGGGAGGCTTTGAAGTTGATGAAGAATGTGGAACCTTTAAGACACCAACAATGACTCAACTTAATGTAGATGCTAATCCATAAACTCATAAACTCTTAAGCTTTGAGTTCATAACCAATATGAACTTAAAGAGGACATGTAAGAGCAACTAATCTCCAAGTCTTTAAATCAAAACTAGAGAGAATGAGGGAATAGGAACAAGTTTCAGCCATTTTCATCAAGTAAAAGAAAGAATCACTAGCCAAAATGCAAGCCCTTTATTTATATGCATAAAGTGAAAGTATTAACCATTATGTCTTAACACTTTAAGCACATAAGTCCCCAAAAGCAAACTTGTCTCCCCATGCTTTTAAGGCATGCCATTCTTTCGTTTAAAATAATCAAAATCCCATAACATGCTTCATAGAAGCATGTTTCAGATTTTATATATAAAAGAAGTCAAACTTTTATAAAAAAAAACTCACAAGCCTTTTATAAGTTATAAAGTTTGCTTTTTGGCTACAAGACAAAAGTCTTTCTAATCCGAAATAATGTACATGACTTATAAATCATACCATATGATATACTGTGTTACTTACTAATGAAAATTATCATTTCCATGACTTAAATAATTTCCAATTTAATTATAAGAGTTTTATTGAATATTTATTAAAATCAATTTCAAATAAATAATCAATTCTATCAAGTTGTTGTTAGTGTGACTCATTAGTATAATATGTTAATTAGCAATATCACTTTAATATGACTCTTAAGCATACTAGACCTTTCTTGAAGAGGATTCGAGCTTTGTAGTGTCAGACAGGGGAGGTCAGGACTCCAGCAAGCGATGTTGCGGGTATGTATCTTTTGCTTCCTTTTTGGTTTTATCTAAATTTTGTTGTTGGAATCTTGCATCGGTTTTGAGTAAGTGTATCTCTGGTTTATTTCTATGCTTATGTCGGGGTTATATTTACAAGAAATGTTATATGTCATTTGCATGCCACAAATCATTAGAGGATTAGTTGAATGGTTTATTGTATAGCACGTATCAATTGTTTGGGTGTTATTCTGGCTTTTGGTCGGGATCGGATCAGGAGCGTTGTGCGGAAAGTCTATGGCCCGGGTTTGGCAGGATGATCCTCCTGCTTCATCAAAACTCGATGGTTTTAGCATTGTGCTGAGTTGGCCCTTAGATATGCTGAAGGAAGTGGTCTATTGCAAAGGTTTGGTTTGAGCATTGATTCCTTGGACCTCAAGATTTGAGTGTGATCTTATTTTAAGTATCTAGGGTTGTCGGTGTTGTTGGGATTCGGGGAGTGTTCAGTTGGTCCTCATAGATTGTTTGTGTTGGATTAATGTCTAATTCCATAACTATATTTGGTATGTACTTGACCCGACCCGGCATGGTCCATTTGGGTTGCACTTCACCGGCACTAGTGTGGTACACTAAGAAGGGCTAGCCGATTTCACTAGAGAGAACCAAGTATCCATATTCTCTAAAGTCTTCCAAGGTGTTTTGGTGATTTATGATTCCACTTGAGGCTTCCACACTATTGGGGCTAAGCTCTTAAAGCTTGAAGACATTAAGCTACATCAAAAGGTATGTCATCTTACTAGTACTTTGTAGTATAAGAGCTTCATAATATACTAGTTAGGATTAAAGCCTTGGAAAGTTATTATTTGCATGTATAATAGAGAAAACATAGATCCAAGGTTTATAGGGTTGCATGTACACCATAGGAGTGTTAGAATGCTCAAAATCCAACAGTGGTATCAGAGCCTAGGCTTGTTTTCTTGTTATCCTTGCAAAACTGCTTAAAAATCGAAGCTTTTTTTGCTATCTAGGCATCAGACTCGGCGAGTCCATGCCTAAAAAGTGATCAAAATGATCCAACTCGCCGAGTTGGTTCATGTACTTGACGAGTTGGACCCCCAGACATCATAAATTCGACTGTTTTGGCTAGAATTGGACTAGGAACATTACCCTAAGATGTTTTTGGACTTATAAACTTGTTTTTGATGTGGTAATGTTCATGTTAATCCAATTTCAAAGATAATTGTCAATAGATTCATGTTTTGTATTAGTTTAAAAGTTATGTTAATTACATGAAAAAGTTTGTTGTGTATTATCTTTGTTCATATGAGTTGCTTAAGATTAATTGAAAAGTTAATTGAATAGTTCTTTTCAATCCGTTTTAATCTAAAAGTTGATTCTAAAGTGTGTTTGTGTAACTTGTCCTCAAGTTACATGAAAAGTCACACTTAAGTGTCTTAAAACTCATAAAAATTTTCATAGGTTACAAAATGAAGAGTCTTGTTCTTATTAAATGGTTTCATGACTCCATAACTTATCCTCAAGTTGTGGAGGTTCAAGAGTCACTTCATTAAGTAATAAAATATGTAACCTTAATTACTTTCATAAGTTATGAATTATGAAGAGTCACTTTCTTAATTAGTTTAAAGTCTTCCATAACTTGTCCTCAAGTTATGGAACTTGAAGAGTTTTTTAATTAAAACTACTTTAAACACATAAGTTATGGAATAGAAAAGTTTTGAAAGTTACAAAACTTGCCCTCAAGTTTTGGAATTTTAAAAGTTTTCTCTTATGAATACTTTAATTCCAAGTTTAGCCCTTAGAATTTTAAAAGTTAAAATTCAACCCTTATACTTTATAATATTATAAGTTAATAATATATATATATATATATATATATATATATATATATATATATATATATATGTGTGTGTGTGTGTGTGTGTGTGTGTGTGTGTGTATGTATGTATAAGAGCAAGCCAGTCTTACCGTTAGTAGGGCTCATTCACGAAGCCGCTCTATAAGGAGGGTATAAGGTTACTACCTATAAAATGGCAGTTTAATGGGTGTCCACTCTCACCCACCGCTTCCTTGACCGGTGGAGGGTCGTTAGCCGAACGGGTAAGACAAGGACTATAATTCTCCCTTCATTAAAAGTATTAATGATAAATACTAAGTAACTAAACCTTTTATAAATACCCAATCTTAGTTACTTAGGAAAATGTGAATAAGGTGCTAATCCATGAAATTACACTTTGCACTTTGCTTAAGTCGGTTAGTGGAGCGTGTGTGGTTAACCGGCACACTAACTCGTATTTAACAAGGTAGGCAAAGGGTAACTTAATGTTTGTCATAGTATCGGTGGAGCGTGTGTGGTTAACCGGCACATCGATTGAGGGGTAAACACTTAAGGGTACCAAGTAATTTGCATGGTTACTTCACACCTTTTTTTGTGATCCTCGGCATCCCAGTCACAAAACCTGAAGGGCACACTCGAGATTGAAACATGCCATTGAAAGTTCAATGAATCTCAAAGATCTAGGAGTTTCAAATCCAATTAAAACCTAATAAATTATTTCATTTTTCATGGTGGAAATTGGTGAATCGTCATTCACCTACCTTCAAATATTCTATAGCTTAGATTACGGCATCCCTCTTTCAAGTTATAAAATAGTTTGTTGGGTCCTAGCCTTAATATTTCATATTGGGTGTTATATTAAGGACTTTAAATCAACTATCTTGAATATCTCCCAAAAGATGTCTAGTTCAGACATCTATGATCTTCCCAAATATCTTGGAACTTCTCTTCCTCCACCTCCTCCAATTATTCTCCCAAAGCCACAAGTTCAAGGTCACTCAAGCCTTATTGCAAGGCAAGGTCTAGGTGTGATCACATCTTGGAGATGAAGTCACACACTGACAAGCCAGGAGATTTGGGTGTCAAAGTCTTGAGAAAGTTAGTGGTTCAATCACTTTCTAAGTCACATAGTGAGTTCCTTTGGGACTCCTATGAAATAGACTATGACAAGACCCTTAATGATCTTATCTATTTTCTTGGTGCTGCTAAATTAGAAATGATTTAGTGTACTAGTAAATCAAATTTGATTAGGAGATCAACTTCCCAAAACTTTATGGACATTGACAATAGTGACGCAGGAAATCCAGAAATGCATTCTCTTCCCAATGGAAAGGGATTGGCCATAGTTAACTTGGTTGACTAAATGATAAAGAGAAAGGCTAAGTCTGAGACAGTCCCATGTACTATTACCTAAGGGTCCATATGTTTCTATTGCCAAAGGAAGGGGCTTTGGTTACGAAGCTGCCAAACTTACCTAAGGATGGTAAAGTCAATAAGTTTGACTTTATTTTAGGTAAAGTCCATTGTCTAACTCTATTAAGTTCCTACTTGGAGATTCTTATTACATGATGTGGTTGGGTCACATGTTGATGTTTTAAGAATCAAAGAAAAGTAAAGAAACTTAAAGGAAGTATATGATGATTCTGATCGCGAAGATGGATTTCAATCGCATGGTTCGGTGATCAGAATTTTGACCAGGTGCTTAAGAGTTATGATAGATTGCTTAGGAATAGATGACAACAAGTTTTCATATACATTTGCATTGTAAGGATTAGTTTTTCCGCAAAGTTTTAAAATAAAAGAAAAGTTTTTAATTTTATTTATTTTAAAATAACCTTATAATGGCATTTGGGAAAAAAAGATGTTGCTTATATGATTCCATTGATAGCAATATTGGAAATATGACTTTGATTCTTTCATTTGTGGTAGTGTCTAAATTTACCAAATAAGGAAAGATTCTCATCACCCAAGTTTGAGTTGGATAGAAACTTGGAATCATGCAAGTTGTATAGTATGATGAATGAGCACTTTCGAGCATTGGAAAATTAAGACTAACTGTTTGTTCACATGGATGTGTGAGTCAAGAGAATGACTAAGGGATCAAGTACACTTTCTTGTGCACTTGTCAAAGTCCACCACAAAAGATGGATAAGACTATTCATCATGATTTACTAAGGTTTAGTAAATATGATTATACTTACTAACTTAAGTATAAATCTGAAGCATTGGAAAATTTTCAATGTATGACAGAATGAATAAGAAGAATCAAATTAGGCAGAAGGATAGAAGTTTCTCAAATCTGAAAAGATGGGAGAGTACTTTAGTATCATGGTTTAAGATCATCTTAATGATTTTGAGACCTTATCACAATCATCCTCTAAGTACATTCTGATAGTTAAGAAGAGGAGTTATGAATTGTTGAAGTGGTTAAATCAAGAAGATTATTCATACTTCATTCCAAAACAATTCATAGAGTTATACTCTAAGATTGTAACTTGAGTGACATGTCTTAAAGAAGGTTTAAAACACTTGTCAAATGTAAGAGTAAAAGTTTTCTACTCTTGTACATTTGAAATTGGTAAGTTGTGATGTTTTGGATAAAAAAAAGACCAACTAAGGCTAATTGTGTTAAGTGACTGTCTTGATTAGAATCCACACTATCTCTTGAATATTTGGCAAGAAAGTCTTATAGGTCAAGGAGACAGTGGGAGTCTAAAAGATCCTGAAATGGTTTCAAGAAGTAATCAAGAATAAAACCTGTAGTTCATCGCTAGCACATAACTAGAGGTTTATAACCTATCGTGATGACATTTATGTGCCCATTCCAGTTAAGTTGGCTATAAATTTTAGTTCTACTTGTTCTCAATTGTTTGGATAGCTACTTGGAAGCAATGGCAGACCCTTGAGCTGCCAGGTGGCAAGAAGTTAAGATTGCACAAGTTCAATCCATATGAGTTAGGATTTGTCACTAACCTAGTCTTGTGATTATGGTTTTGACAAATTTACAAGGATAGGAACACTTACACCATAAAATCTAAGTGTCATAATGTTTCTATTCGATTCATGAAAATGATGGTAAGGAAACTCTTTCACTAAGTAGATTTTGAGTAAATAGCAATTGTGGAAATGGCAAAAGTCTAAACAATTGAGACTATGATTATGGCATCCCTTTTCATAGTTCTGAAACTGTTTAGATACACTTGTGAGCTATCTAAGAGAGGTGTATGATTTTGATAAAGTATTATCAAGGCAATCTAGTATCAGAAATCTGAACTTTGGTAAGAAAGTCAATAAAGTATTGATTTCTAGAAGTCCAGTTGATTTCTGGGTACATGTCAATGCTAGTGGGAGCATAAGTGTTATGCTATTAATCATCATGTTAGTGGGAGCATGATAATTATGATAAAGGTTGCAAGTTAGAAATGTTAATTATAGAAAACAAAAGGTCTCAATTGGGAAAAAAAGTTGTTTTGCTATAATTAAGGGAGAGGAAATTATACTTCATCTCAAATCTAAAAGCTTAGATTGAGGTCTTAATTGTATTTAGTCAAGAATATATGTGAATTTCATGTTGGAATGGCTCAACATAAGGAAATTCTATATATGGGTTCATTATTTGCGTTCTAAAAATCGATTATGATTATGGCATCCCTTTTCATAATCTGAATTATGAGAACTTGGCAAATAGAAATGGAAATATTATAGGAAAAGACTGGTTTAGTCTTTATGTAAGACATCATGAATCGTGTCCCATATGCTTCGGATATAGGATTGATTACATGTGCTATATCCATCCTTTCAAAAAAATTCCAAATGCCTGGGGCATTAAGAAGGGAAGAGTTCTAGAATTTGATATGACTAAAATGATTAAGCAATTGTTGAGGACAATCTAAGGTTTACCAAAGATTGGTTGCTTAAGGATAGTTGGAAGTATAGTGTTAATTTTGGAAGGACCATATTGACATAATTTGTAAGGAGGCAACTCTTGTTCAGAAGTGATAGTCAAAATGGAATATGGAAATGTTTCGAAGTTAAAAAGTATTCAATCTGTAAGATTAGGAAACTTAATGCAAGAAGGATGCTTCCAAGGAGTTGATCTCCTTTGGAATACTCTATAATGATTGTTACCAAGTCTTTGTGAATTTGTGCATAATCATTACAAGAGGACCAATGCATATAAGTTTAGAATCTAACATATTTTAGTAAATGGCATGAATTTGGAATTCTTGCATTTGCAGTAAGGAATTGGGACTGTGAAATGAGAATCATTGGAGTTATGTTCAACTGTTCTATTTCGCAAAGTAAAGATCATAGACAAACATAGTATGCATACTTAGTGTGTGGCATGACCAGTGTTTAGAAAACATAACGTACATGCTTGGAGCATGGGAAAACTAGTGTTTTAGTTCAAGTATAAAGTTGATAAAACCGAAACAATGAATAATGAGTAATCAGTATGGTGATAAATAGAAAATGTTTTATTTATATTCATAGGTTTTGATACCATATTAGATTCATTTATTTTTGTGTTTCACTTTGCATGTTTTGACTTCCATAATAACAAGGTTATTCTTCCGGAATGACTAAGTTATATAAACCATCCACAGTCGGTCATATGTTGGAAGTAGATATGAATCAAGACTGTCTTGGGTTGGCTTGTAGAGGTCCAAGTTGGTGGACAAAGTTGTGCTACAACACTCATGAGTGCTCATAAGTTCTGAGTATTGGATTCAACACGCGCTCATTTGAATCACTTCATGGATTTTATCACGAGTGATCATGAGACAATAATATCTTATATTCTTCAAACCTAGAGATATGAGTTGTTACTATGAGTTGATAGTACATTGATTGCACGAAAACGCATTGGTAACTCGATGTTATAAAACGTGCCTTTGTGTATGATTCAACAACTAGCAGAACAAGCCATATGAGTCGAAGTTTATCCATTCCTTTTACCTTCAGGATAAAAGCGATATATGTGGGGCCCTCGATGATTTAGCGATGACACATGTGAGTGCTTGGCCAAGCCAGGACTGATTTGATTTGTTCAATCAGTCAGTCATCATTAATCGGAAATCGGGAAACAACAAATGGACAGAGAGAATGATTATAATCCATGTCTCAGTCCATATGATATCTAGAATGGAGGAATATATGATCCCTTATCTAATGGACAAGTTCGTTGACAAAATCAGAGTTCGACAGCGGCTTTAAGAGCTACGATTGCCAGTTAGGTTTTGACGTCATACTCAATAATAGTTTTAGACTTATCCAAGTAGGAGACTATTGGATTAATGTCTAAGTCCATAACTATATTTGGTATGTACTTGACCCGACCCGGCATGGTCTATTTAGGTTGCACTTCACCGGCACTATTGTGGTACACTAAGAAGGGCTAGCTGATCTCACTAGAGAGAACCAAGTATCCATATTCTCTAAAGTCTTCCAAGGTGTTTTGGTGATTTGTGATTCCACTTGAGGCTTCCACACTATTGGGGCTAAGCTCTTAAAGCTTGAAGACATCAAGCTACGCCAAAAGGTATGTCATCTTACTAGTACTTTGTAGTATAAGAGCTTCATAATATACTAGTTAGGATTAAAGCCTTGGAAAGTTATTATTTGCATGTATAATAGAGAAAACATATATCCAAGGTTTATAGGGTTGCATGTACACCATAGGAGTGTTAGAATGCTCAAAATCCAACAGTTTGGTCTTCGAATGTGTCAAAGGAGCTTTATTTTCGTTTGGGTTGCGGTTAGTCAGAATCCAACAATTCTTTAGTATTGGATGTGGGATAAGATCCGTCGGTTCAAGGTAAGGGTTATAGTTTTAGTTGCTAGAGCGAGAGATCGGAAATCCAATGCAAGAGGTTGGGAACTTGGTTTAGTATCATGGGAGGTGATCTGGATTATCAGGTCGGTTGGATTTCAAGGGTATCCGTCGGGGTTCAGGAATCGGGAGATCAATGAATTTGGCTAGTAATGGAATGCTAGTATTGTTCAGCACGGGGTATTGACGGATTCACTCAAGTCGAGGAAGATGGATCGAGAAAATCCATAAGGATTAAAAGGTGGGAAACCTTCATTGAATTAAAGTGGGGGAGAACCGTTCAGATAGTCAGGACAGAAGCAAGTATGAAACTAAAATGAGTTTCGCATCCCCATTGAGGGGGAAACGGCCCAAGTGGCTGTATGGATTGAGGAATGTGTGATTTGGGAGTTCGAGAAAACTTCCTAACATTGGGTTCGAATCTTCTTGGTGTTTGATGGAAGGCTTTGGGGGACCGAGGTTAGGGTTGCAATCATGACTCGAGTTCAGTTCAGGTGTTGGTTGAGTGCATGCTCAACTTTGGATGTGCTTGATCGATAGATTAGTGGTAACGCCTTTAGCGACAGTTATGGTAAGGTTAAAGTGTTGTAAGAGTGTGGGGTGGCCCGTAGCATTCACTAGTTAGCAGATGGTGTTGGAGTATTGTAAGACTATGGGGTGGCCGGTAGCATTCACAAGTTCACAGATAGAGTAAGAGTGTTGTAAGACTGCGGGGTGGTCCTTAGCATTCACCTGTCCATGTGAAACGGTAAGATTATGGTAAATCTATGATTTGCTCATGGATTTCTCCAAAAGGTTTAGGCCAAGGTGGGTCTGTAACATCCCAAAATTCAAGGCCAATTTTTTTTATTTTAATTAAGTATTGCATAAAACCGATCAATATAAAAACTCTCATAATAATATCTCATGTCAAAACCAAAGTGTCAATAATCAAAACATGGTATCATAAAACCATATCAGAGTGAAATCCCAAAGATCTCGTGTCGGAAAACATAGTGTGATGCGCTGCGGCCAAGCCGGCTCCTCTCCTTTGTAACAAAGTACCTGAAACACAAAACACATAACACGATAAGCATGCATTCTTAGTGACTTCCCCCAAAATACCACGCACATATAATTAGCCACTCGAGGCAAAAACTTAACAAGACCTTCCGGTCAATGTGTCTCAGTGGGACCTTCCGGTGTCACTCTGATGACCTTCTGGTCCAAACCCTGCAAGCTCATAGCATATACGTATCACATAGATAAGAACATATTTCACATAAACAAGATGCATAATACCACGTAGACAAATGCATAATATCACATAGAAAAAATGCATAATATCACATAGACAAATTGCATAATTTCACATAAATAATTGCATAATATCATATAACTCATGTAAGCACATAAGACCTTCCGGTCCTGACTCTGTAGACCTTCCGGTCCTACTCTGTTGACCTTCCGGCCCAACTTTGTTGACCTTCCGGTCCGAACCAGTCAAACTCATAACATGACATATCACATATCACGTATAAGCATACCAAGATAATTATCACAAATACAATTATCTACCAATTACTCCTGTCGGTGGGTCGACATTGTGGCCTTAGAGCCACCCCTACTGGAAGGTAACTCACCTCTCACTGTTGAAGTCTCGTAGACTCAAACCCACACTGCTGAAGTCCTGCAGACCCAACCTCAGCTGCCGAATGACAGATTCCCGAACTGTCAATATCAAAACATCACCCAATTATTAATTGGGTTCCAACACATAACCATAAATACATACTTGGGTAAATACTACTTTACCCCTAACTCAGCTTTATCCAAGCCCAAGGCCCAATCCAAAGGCCCAAAAGTCAACTACGAGTCAAAGCCCAACATTTGGCTCAATTTTCCGAATTGGGCCCAACCTTTACAAGGTATTACCATAAGGCCCAACCATTTATTCCAGTCCAACCTTTGATAGTTTAATGATCCAATATTATATAATCATTAAGGCCTAACTATGGCCCAATTTTCCAAATTGGGCCCAACTCCTTATATGGGCCTTACCTCAAAGCCCATTAATTATTCTAGTCCATTTGCTTGATCTTGGACGACCCCTTAATAACCCAATCATCAAGGCCCAATAATAAACCAAAGTGAAATTAGGGTTTTCACATAAAATGATAATTAGGGTCAAGTGTTTCTCACTTAACCCATTAAGGACTTAATCCATTGAGTCCATCATTCTTCTAAATAAGTCATATGGTGTGATTGGGCTTAATAACACAATTCCATTCCAATGGCCCAAAAGTGGGTCCCAATAAGTCCTAGCCCATAAATCCAATATTAGGGTTTTCTAAAACCTAATTAGGGTGTCCAACCCCATCTTAGCCCAATAGGCCCGGTTGATATGCCTTTTGATTAATTAAGGTTCATTAGAATCATTAAGGTTTCACTAGGCCCATTAGTCATCTATTTGGGCTTTTAGGTCCATTAAGCTTTATTGGGCCCATTAGGGTTTATTAAGCTCATTAAGACTCATTGGGCCCATTAAGGTTTCTTAGTCCCATTGTCCAACCATCCAAACAAGTCAAAACACCATCAAAGCACACCGCCACCCGACACGGCGATCGGTGGCGGCAGCCACCACCTCACGGATGTAGTTTACAGTTTTCCTTTCATTATTCAATTTGTAATTTACACTTTACAATGTGGAAACTCAAAATAAACACACACACACAGCCGCCCTATGGTGGCCGGTGGTGGTAGAAGGTGGCAGCCACCACCTCACGGTGGTGATGATGCCTTTTTCGTCCAAGAAACACCCACACACATACTTCTCATTTAAGAGATGCACCTCAGCCACCCTCCTGGTGACTCACAGTGACAGCAACAAAAGATTTGGGGATGTCAGCCACCACCTCACGGTGGTGGCGGTGGTCTCTTTTGGTTCTCAGCCAAGTAGCAGCAGTTCAAGCAGCTACGATGGTGGCTATCGGTGGCAGAGAATGGCGGTCCTAGTCGTGCCTATAGCCGGCGGCAACAACTTGAACAACGAATCCCAACTATGTTGGCGCCTCACGAAGGTTTTTGTTTTGACGAAGATGACGGCGACTGATGGCTGATGGCGATCGGTGAAGTAGTAGTCCCTGGAAGCTGCCCGACGGTGCTAGGTGGTCGGAGAACGGACATATCGAATGATGTGTCGCCCATTGTAACGCCCGTAGATTAGGGCTAGTCAATTTAGAGACAATAGGCATCAAAAATGAATTTTTTATGAAAGATTATTTAGAATGAATAATCTTAACTAAGTTATAGTATATGTTACAAGGTTTTCGTGCATATAAAGAACGCCGAAATCCGAGTTATAACGAAGAAGTTATGACCTGTCGAAGTTTCGCGACAGAACCAGCACAACACAGCGCGACGTAAAAAGTGAATTTATGTTAGATCGATATTTAGCCTTAGTGATCTAAACGAAAGTTGTATAGTTCGTTAAACCGTGAGCGTGCATAAAAAGAACGTCCAAATCTGACTTCGTATGAGGAAGTTATGATTTTTCTAAGTTTCAGCTTAGTAGTATGCAGCCCGAATACTCGATTTGAGATCGAGCAGTTTTTAACCAAAGCAATCTAAATGAGAATCGAAGATCTCGTCAATTGTAGTGAAACGATAAAAAGATAGGCGAAAATGGACGTCGGATGAAGAAGCTATGAATTTATAACGGAGTTTTTCAGCCCCGGCCTACTAAAAATAATATAATAAAAATAAATTCAAAATTAGCCAACGGAGTCTAAACGAAAGTTGTAGAGCGTAGTCTCACCTACGCGTGGATATAAAGAACGTCGAAAACGGAGCTCGTATGCGAAAGTTACGCAATTTAGAAGTTCGACGAGTCAAATTACGCCCTGCGTAATTTGAGTACGCCCAGCGTACTCAAAGGGGTGCTACTTGTCTGACCAATACTCGAGTGCCACCAGTCGACGCACGCAATGACGTCAAAGTACGCCCTGCGTAACTCGAGTACACCCCGCGTACTGAGTACGCCCTGCGTAATTTGAGATTACGCCCCGCGTAATCCAAGACCCAGCAGCCTATAAATAAAACTCGAGATTAGCCATTTCCTTGCGATTTTTCTTACTTTCTCTCTAAGTTTTTGCCTCGATTTGCGAGCTAATCATATCCCGAAGCCCCGGTATTATTTCCGAGCCCCGTAGCAAGATCCGAAGCCCTGAGGATCCCGAAGAGTGTTATTCCCGAGCCGAAGCGCTGCCCGCGAGGAGCCGGTTTTTGTGAAGATCTTCCAGATCTACGGAGAAACACTACTTCTGCAAGCCAGAGTGCTGCCCGATCATCTTCTGATCAAGTGAGTGTATAGTCACTTTCATCTTACACATAAATATGAAGTATTTTATAAAATACGTGCTATGTGCTATATATTAATTATCTATTTGAGATGGATTTGGAATTGATGTTTTTATACGGGTGTTAAATGATTTAAATTGTGTTTGTATTTATATCTACAAAAATGTTGGGTAGAACATGGGTAGATGGAATTGTTGGTGACAATGCGACTTCGTGCCTATTGAGTAAGCCTTGGTGACGATGCGACTTCGTGCGTATTTGATAAACCTTGGTGACGATGTGACTTCGTGCCTTTTGTGTAAACCCAGGTGACTATGAGACGTAGTGCCTATTGTGTAAACCCTAGTGACTATGAGACGTAGTGCCAATTATATGAACCCTGGTGACTATGCGACGTAGTGCCTGTTGTATAAACCGTGGTAGCAAATGGACTGAGTGCCCGCTCCTTAGGTAAACCCTTAGGAATGAATGAAGAAAGTATAATCGATTCTTAAGGTAAAACCTTAATAAATAAAGAAGATAATGGGGATGGGTATTTGGGTTGATTGTTGATAATTGTATTTAATAAATGTATTATTGTGGGTTGAAAACCCTATATGCTCACCAGGCTCCCAAGCCTGACCCACTCAGTTTTCTTTGTATCACAGGTATCAATACGAAGACATAATTCACTGAGAGAATAAAGGAGATGTAAATCATTAGTGTAAATAATTGTAAGTTCTGTTTATGCTTATGTGTCTGTATCGGAACATGACATCCCGAGATTTTATTATATAATGAAAATACTTTTCTTTAAGAAATGCTTTGATAAATTCTTGTCATATTTTTTTTATTTTGGGGACAAATTCCGCAACAATTTTCTTTAAGCGATTACTCTGATTTTAAAAACAAAGCATAAACAAATCGGTCTTTTCTGGCCATGAAATTGGGGATGTCACAGTTGGTATCAGAGCATTAGTTTAAGCGAACTAGGAATTTGTAGGAAATTTCTAGACTTAAACTTAGAATGCTAAGTAATGATTGTGAGGAGTGTGTCTAAAATATGTTAGGTAGTACACCTAAATTGACACAAGCACTAGTTTATTTTAGGAATGATGCCTAAAATGCTTTTATGTGCAAAATGTTTTGTGTGATAACTATATTGATGCTATTATTTGTTCGGATCTATGGTCTGTTGCCGACCGGATCTGGAAACCTTATGTGTTTAGGATTCTAAGCATATGGCTACGATATTAGAACTAGCATATAAACGTTTCGGAGTGATAAGGACGATTTGAATGTCTATCATGAATGAGGATCTAATTTCACCTTATTCGGTGTGTAGATCAAAAATGGTGAGAACAAGAAGTGGAGTTGGAAATGCTGATGAAAACAGGAATCAACCACCTGTGATTGAGCAAATACCTGTCATAGCAGCAACACCTGAGCCGATAACAATGGATAGTGTACAATTGATGATTCAAACGATGTTGGATCGTCATATGGAAGAAACTAGACGTCTGCTTCAACAAAATCGTGAAGAACTTTCAATCCAAGTTGAAGAGCCCGAAGTGAATGGAGGGCCATCGGAAGGTGGAAACTTCAGTGGTACCGTTGGTCAAGCCAACCCACCAATTGTTAGACAAAACAAATGTGATGGAGGAAATGATGGAAGAGGATGTAAATACAAGGATTTCATGGCATCCAAACCACCGTGTCTATCTGGGAGCCCGACGCCGGTGCAAGTCATGGAATGGATCTCCGAGATGGAGACAATGTTTGAAAGTTGAGAGTGTAGTAACAGACAGAAGATCGCTCTTGCAATTCCTCTATTAAAATCTGGAGTACTGAGCTGGTGGAAGTTACTGGCCGGTTCGATGCCCAAGGGGGAAGCTAGCAAGATGTCTTGGGAAGAGTTCGTGGTACAATTGAAAATGCAATACTGCTCTGAGCAGGATCTCCTAGAAATCAACAATGAGTTCCAGAATCTGAAAAAGGGAAAATTGAGCATCACTAAATACGCCACAAGCTTTACGGAAAAGATGAAGCTTATTCCATACCTACTTCCAACTAAACTTTCCAAGGTCAACAAGTTTGCCAATGGATTCCCAGCGGACTTTGGTCCGATAGTCAAGCAAGCAACCACTTTGAAAGATGCCATCTGGGCAGCCAAAAATGTTGAAACCCAAATAAAAGAAAAGGGTCTGGAGAGAGCTGAAGTTGGAGAGAAGAGGAAACATGAAGGGTCTTCAATAATCAACAAAGAAACCAAATTCTCGAAATCTGGAGGAAGAGATGAAGCTAAGTGGTGCGAGAAGTGTAAAAAGAAACACTTTGGGAAGTGTAGTGAGGATATGACTTGCTACAAATGTGGGAAGATGGGGCATTACGCCAACAAGTGCGCATCCAACAAAAAGGTGTGCTACGGATGTAACGAGGAAGGGCATATTTCTAGAGACTGCCCAAAGAAAAACGCACCGCCACAGCCAAGGGCATTCCACATGATCCTCGACGAAGCGAATCAAGGATGAGGAATTTATATCCAAGGATCAACTTATGATGTAGCCAATTAAAGGCATAGTATAGGGTGAACTTGAACTTTTGTGTAATCATTTCAAGTTATAATGTAAACCCTGGTTTTGATATTTATGTGATATTTATGGTTTTAATACCTGATGTGTTAAATGATTGTGTGATTTTTGTATAGTGACTTGGTTCGACTGAGAGACATTGGGACAAGTATGAGTAGGTGTGAAAGGTAGTAGATGCATATACTACCGGAAGCACAGGACTCGCACTTGGATCAGGGAAAGTCACAAGGTTACCAAGAAGCTAGTGATTGAATCCATTTTATTCTGGTATGTCATTACCATTGTTTCGGTAATGACTAGTAAGATGGTTCTTGTTCCGACCCTAGTGGTCATGTTTAAATTTGAGTTCGACTACGAGGAGTATGTTACGTGGTCTAGAGGACCAAGTTAGATGTAACATCTGACTTAAGTCAGAAGGTTGAAGTTAATGCGATTGATAGTATCGCGCTCGTTGTTAAAAGAATTTTGTAGGCAGAAATGCTACATGCTGAAATGTGATTATATCACATTAGAATATAAAGGAAGGTATATTCCATTTTCGAATTTAACTCTAAGAGACCTGAGTCTAAGCATTACATCATTCCATGAGAGGTCAGTAGAGCACGACCCATCGGTTTGTTACAATAGATAAAGGAAAGTATTTATCCTGAGAAGAAGAAGGATTCCATAATAACGACTTATTTGGTAACTCGAAGGTTGCGATTGAAAGTACAACATAGTACGATAAGCAGAGGCAAGATTGAGCATCGTCTGCGATCAAGAAATCCATAGAGTTAAATACTCTTTTGAGGAATCATAGAATTTACGGTTATTACCTAGGATGAAGAGATAGCGTATGGAATCATTATACAAGTTCTATTTTCATTGATGATTCCGAGACGTAATCATCCGAAGGGGGAGATAATTGTAACGCCCGTAGATCAGGGCTAGTCAATTTAGAGACGATAGGCGTCAAAAATGAATTTTTGATGAAATATTATTTAGAATGAATAATCTTAACTAAGTTATAGTATATGTTACAAGGTTTTCGTGAATATAAAGAATGCCGAAATCCGAGTTATAACGAAGAAGTTATGACCTGTCGAAGTTTCGCAACAAAACCAGCACGACACAGCGCGACGTAAAAAGTGAATTTATGTTAGAGCGATATTTAGCCTTAGTGATCTAAACAAAAGTTGTAGAGTTCGTTAAACCGTGAGCGTGCATAAAAAGAACGTCCAAATCTGACTTCGTATGAGGAAGTTATGATTTTTCTAAGTTTCAGCTTAGCAGTATGCAGCCCGAATACTCGATTTGAGATCGAGCGGTTTTTAGCCAAAGCAATCTAAACGAGAATTGAAGATCTCGTCAATTGTAGTGAAACGATAAAAAGATAGGAGAAAACGGACGTCGGATGAAGAAGCTATGAATTTATAACGGAGTTTTCCAGTCCCGGCCTAGTAAAAATAATATAATAAAAATAAATTCAAAATTAGCCAACGGAGTCTAAACGAAAGTTGTAGAGCGTAGTCTCACCTACGCGTGGATATAAAGAACGTCGAAAACGGAGCTCGTATGCGAAAGTTACGCAATTTAGAAGTTCGACGAGTCAAATTACGCCCTGCGTAATTTGAGTACGCCCAGCGTACTCAAAGGGGTGCAACTTGTCTGACCAATTCTCGAGTGCCACCAGTCGACGCACGCAATGACGTCAAAGTATTCCCTGCGTAACTCGAGTACACCCTGCATACTGAGTACGCCCTGCGTAATTTGAGATTACGCCCTGCGTAATCCCAGACCCAGCAGACTATAAATAGAACTCGAGATCAGCCATTTCCTTGCGAATTTTCTTACTTTCTCTCTAAGTTTTTGCCTCGATTTGAGAGCCAATCATATCCCGAAGCCTCGGTATTATTCCCGAGCCCCGAAGCAAGATCCGAAGCCCTGAGGATCCCGAAGAGCGTTATTCCCGAGCCGAAGTGCTGCCTGCGAGGAGCCGGTTTTTGTGAAGATCTTCCAGATCTACGGAGAAACACTACTTCTGCAAGCCGTAGTGCTGCCCGATCATCTTCTGATCAAGTGAGTGTATAGTCACTTTCATCTTACACATAAATATGAAGTATTTTATAAAATACGTGCTATGTGTTATATATTAATTATCTATTTGAGATGGATTTGGAATTGATGTTTTTATACGGGTGTTAAATGATTTAAATTGTGTTTGTATTTATATCTACAAAAATGTTGGGTAGAACATGGGTAGATGGAATTGTTGGTGACGATGCGACTTCGTGCCTATTGAGTAAGCCTTGGTGACGATGCGACTTCGTGCGTATTTGATAAACCTTGGTGACGATGTGACTTCGTGCCTTTTGTGTAAACCCAGGTGACTATGAGACGTAGTGCCTATTGTGTAAACCCTGGTGACTATGAGACGTAGTGTCAATTGTATGAACCCTGGTGACTATGCGACGTAGTGCCTGTTGTATAAACCGTGGTAGCAAATGGACTGTGTGCCAGTTCCTAAGGTAAACCCTTAGGAATGAATGAAGAAAGTATAATCGATTCTTAGTGTAAAACCTTAATAAATAAAGAAGATAATGGGGATGGGTATTTGGGTTGATTGTTGATAATTGTATTTAATAAATGTATTATTGTGGGTTGAAAACCCTATATGCTCACCAGGCTCCCAAGCCTGACCCACTCAGTTTTCTTTGTATCACAGGTATCAATACGAAGACATAATTCACTGAGAGAATAAAGGAGATGTAAATCATTAGTGTAAATAATTGTAAGTTCTGTTTATGCTTATGTGTCTGTATCGGAACATGACATCCCGAGATTTTATTATATAATGAAAATACTTTTCTTTAAGAAATGCTTTGATAAATTCTTATCATATTTTTTTTATTTTGGGGACAAATTCCGCAACAATTTTCTTTAAGCGATTACTCTGATTTTAAAAACAAAGCATAAACAAATCGGTCTTTTTTGGCCATGAAATTGGGGATGTCACACCCATTCAACTCCCACAACCCCGTCATCCAGACTCACGACTCGTTGAACTCCTCCTCGCCGGCCGCAAGCACAATGGGGGTCCGGTGGTCACGGTGGTTTCTTGCCATCGTTGCTGGTCGGAAACGAGTTGGAATTGGGTGGTAATAGCACCGGCGACGAAGGGGCATAAGGTAATGGAGAGGTGGCGGCTGTAAACGGGAGGTATAAGGGGTGACGGTTGGAGGGTCTTCTATTAGGGTTAGAGTTGCATAACCTTTATATATCGGCTCCTTATACGAGTTTGCCATGATGACCAAAATGGTCCCTCCAGCTCCAATTTTATTCGAAAGTGATCCATATTTTACCCTTCTAACCCCTACTTTACAAATTCTTTTCAACAGATATCCATATATTATAATTCAGCCCTTAAGCCTCCAAAATCTCTTCAATTTAAGTGTGACAGTTAGCTCTATGAGACCATCATTTGATATATAATTATTTATTTTAGGGCTACTATTTGTTCATTACTTTATTTATTTATCTAATAAATAAACAGGGTGTTACAGAGTCTGTTCATAGGATTTTAGGAGGGCCACAACATGACCGGGCATGAGACATAGCTACAGTTGGTCTTGTAGCGTTCAGTTTAGCATCGGGTTGGTGTCGCAATGGTTCAGGTAATTATTGTAAGTCAAGGTTTTCGTTCTGAAGTCGCGTAGGGCGACTGTGCGGGTGTCGTTTGGCTCAGCAGTCGGGCGGGAATTCGGCATTTCAGATAGTTGACAGGAGTTAAGACTTGGGAGGTCTTGGCTATTTGTGGGAAGCATCCAGAAGGAAGCATGGTGCTTCGAGCAGTAGTTGTGATTTGAGGTTTCATGTGAAAGTGGGATAATTGGTTGATTGGGAAATGCTAAGTCACTCGCAGTGGTATTGAATAATCTTAGAGTAATTGATTTGACCCTGTTGCGCAGCTCTCGTATGAGTCTAACCATTGTAGGGATGAATCTTCTACTCGAAGGATTATCTAAGCCTTTTATCGAGTATAAATGTTATGTAGTTGTATGTGGTCAGTGACTTTGTTCTCCTTGAAGCATTTCATTAGTACGAAACTCTATGGGATTGGCTTGGTGTCAGTTCGATGTGGGGGGCCTGTCAGGCAGTCAGAACATTGATACTTTAGGTTTCAGAATTCAGGTGAGATAGGATTGGTTTTTATTCAAGAAATTGTGAATACGTTCTTCATCGGGCTTGAAGAACTATTCTAAGGATGGCTTCAGTAGATCTGGATTATGTTGGGTTTTGAGCATTCTAACACTCCTAAGATGTACATGCAACCCTAGAAACCTTGGATCTATGTTTTATCTATGATACATGCAAAATTGATTTTCCAAGGTTCTTAACCTATCTAGCATACATGGGGAACTATTAACCATAAAAGATAGTAAGAAATACATACCTTTAGTTACTTGGATTCCTTGAGAACCTTGTGACCCTAGAACCTCAAGTGTGATGCCTCAAATGTCTCACATAACACCAAATACATTTAGAATAACCTTGAGAGAAATGGAAAACTTATAAAATCGGCTATGCCCTCTTGTTCTCACACTAGTGCTGATTTTGGTTGCTCACATATTCATTTTATAGTGTCATAAGTAGGGTTACACCATGGAAACCCTAACTTGACATGGCTCTTCATTTCCATGATCCATGGGTTCAAAAACACCATCGAACGTCCTATGGGTTTTAGCCCAACTTGATAATCCATGGAGCATTAGCCCACTATACAAGTATTGGTGATTTACACAATCAACCCATATATTTAATTAGTCTTATTTTGATCACTTAATTAATTCCAAATTAATTCTTGATCAATACTAATTAAATAATATTATTAATATATTAGAACTTATAACATATTAATAAACCTTAAGTGTTATTTCTCTCATTTTGGTTTATCCAAATGCATGATGCCATGCAACCCAAATGGACCATGCTAATTGGGTCAAGTACATTCCAGAATAGTTATGAACTTAGACACCTAATCCAACAGTCTCCCACTTGGATAAGTCTAATAACTATACCTGCAAGAATAACTTCAGGAACCGATCAGCAATCGTAGCTCTTTCAAGGTCTCGTAGAACTGAGATGATGATGATACTCCATTTAAGATAAGTGATCATATAATCCTCTGTTCTAGATATCATCCGGACAAATACATGGAACAATGTCTTACTTATAGTCCAGCAGTTTGTTTCTCGATTTCTGATTTGTTTGACATAGAACTTATTTGAACACATCAACTTAGTTCTGACCGAGCCCAGTACATGGGTCAACACAAAATCATCGAGGGGCCCAGATATTGCTTCTAATCCAAGAAGAAGCAGATAAACTTCGACTCATATGCATGTTCTACTACTTGTTGAATCATACACAAAGGCACGTTTTATAACATCGAGTTACCAATGCGTTTACATACAATCAATGTATAACCAACTCATAGGCAACAAGTCATATCTCTAGGTTTGAAGACTTATATGATATTACCATCTCACGATCACTCGAGATAAATTCCATGAAGTGATACCAGTGAGCGTGGGTTGAATTCAATACTCATAACTTATGAGCACTCATGAGTGTTGTAGCCATGTCCAACATCTTAGACCTCTACAAGCCAACCCATGACAGTCTTAATTCATATATGTTGGGTTTTGAGCATTCTAACACTCCTATGGTGTACATGCAACCCTAGATACCTTAGATCTATGTTTTCTTTATTATACATGCAAATATCAATTTTCCAAGGTATTGCTCTAACTAACATAATATAAAGTACAAATAATATAAAATCTAGTAGAATGACATACCTTTTTGTTGGTGCTTGATTCCATGTAGCTTGAGAGCCTAGTGCCCAAAGTGTGACACCTCAAATGGTTCACACAATATCAAATGCACTTGGAATAACCATGAGAGAAATCATCACTTCATGAAATCGGCTTGCCCTCCATACACACACATAGTGGCCGATTTTGACAAGAATGATATGTTTATATAGTGTGACACAATTAGGGTTAACCCTAATTGTCATGGCTTTCCATTTCCTTGGATCCATGGGTTCAAATACACCATGGAGCATCCATGGAGCATCTTATGGGTTTTAGCCCAACTTGATAATCCATGGAGCATTAGCCCACTATATAAGTATGGATGATTTACACAATCAACCCATATATTTAATTAGTCTTCTTTTGATCACTTCATTAATTCTATATTAATTCTTGATAAATACTAATTAAATAATCTTATTAATATATTAGAACTCATCGGGGTGGACACTACTGCTAAGGGGATTCCTCATCAATAAATGTCCTTAAGGCAACCATGTGGGGGATGGAGTACACCTTGTGAGCACACGGTTCAAATAAACACCTACAGGTTGCGAGCCTGCTAGTGTTCCACAGGACTGTCTAGAATAGTCCATGGTCGTCATCTATACTCCGCTAGATGATTGGATCATAAATAACATCTATAACGAGGCCTCTCATTATTTCATTTTATCACACAGCAACTAATACATCAACCCATGTTTTATCCCAACATTTTCGTAGATATAAAATACATATACAGTTTAAATCATTGAAAACATATATAAAATGTTCATCCAGCATAGATAGCAAGTATTCAGATAATATGCACACATAGCACGTAATTTATATAAAATACTTCATATCTATGTGTAAGTTGAAAGTAACTATGCACTCACCTGAAAGGTGGTGACTTAGCACTCGGACAACGTTTCAATACTCTCAAAACAATTTTCCTTCGATAAAACCTAGTGCCAATATTACTAGGGTTTAGTCTAACGATAATTGCGGCAAATTAATAGTCTGGCTATTATTATTATATAATCGTTAAATAACACTTAATATAACTCATAATAATAGCTCAAATAGTTATTTTAAGGACCTAATAACATTAGTATAATTATTTGAAAGATATATTAAAAATTGTGTAAGCGTAGCTCACTTACAGCGGATTTTAGAGAAAATCGGGCTTTATTTGGAGCAGCGTTTCGAAACCAAAAGACACTTTTTCTCAGGACTCCGGGAGCCTCGGGGCTTCCTTCGGGTGCTAGGGCTTCACCTAGACTTTAGGGAACTCAAAAGGGGCTAAAGAGAGAAAGTTATTAGAGAGTGAGTGAGAAAATGTGTGAAAAATTTGGAGACCCTCACCCCCTTTTATACCCAGCGAGGCCTCGGATTACGCTGGGCGTAGTCCTTGGCTACGTTGGGCGTTCCTCGGATAAGGGCGCCATCTCGACCCAGCTGTCTCGCATTCATCGGAAGAGATAAGGCCGAAGGTATGCCGCACGTACAAGACCTCGGACGCTGGGCGTAGCGAAGCGAGGCGTGTCCGAATCCGAAGCGTTCACTTATCAGCGATGGACGGCCCACAATGCGCCACGTCATCAAGTTCTTATCAGCCTTCGCAAATTCGACCCTAAACTTTAAAAAATCGTAACTTACGCGTACGAGCTCCATTTTTAACGTTCTTTATATCCACGTGGAGGTGGGAACATACTCTACAACTTTCGTTTAGACTCTGTTGGCTAATTTTGATTCTATTTTAAAAGTTATATTATTAACAAGCCGGGACAGGATTGGTCCGTTAAATTCTCATAACTTCTTCATCCGACGTCCGTTTTCGCCCATCTTTTTCTCGTTACGCTACTCTTAACGAGATCTTCGATTCTCGTTCAGGTTGTGTCGGTTAAAAACCGCTCGGTCTAATATTCGAATTTCGGGTTGTACACTGCTAATCCGAAACTTCGAAAATTCATAACTTCCTCATACGAAGTCAGATTTGGGCGTTCTTTTTATTGATGCTCTCGGTTTAACGTATTCTACGACTTTTGTTTAGATCACTAAGGATAAATCTCGCTCTATCGTAAATTCACTATTTACGCTTTCCGGTATCGTGTCGGTTCTATCGCGAAACTTCGACAGGTCATAACTTCTTCGTTATAACTCGGATTTCGGCGTTCTTTATATCCCCAGAATCCTTGTTTCGACCACTACAACTTTATATAAAGATATCGGGCTTATCTCACACTTTAATTTTTTGACGCTTATTTTTATTCTTTATTAAATATATATTTATAATAAAGTAATAACCACAGAAATACACATAATTCACATAATACTAAAATATTTCATCTTTATTACTTCAAAAAGAGTTACAAAAGTTGACCTAGACTATTACATTGTCAAAAATGCTTAGCCCTGAAACCCGGGCGTTACAATTCTGTCCCCCTTAGGATGATTCCGTCCTGGAATCATGCATCAGCAAACAGATGTGGATAGCGACTCATCATGTCATCCTCTGTTTCCCAAGTGAGATTCGGTCCATTCGAATGTTTCCATCGGACTAGCACTAAGTCAACCATCTTGCGTCATAACTTCTTAGTCTTACGGTCAAAAATTGCCTCAGGCTCTTCGATCATCCTCTTATTCTCATACATCCTTAACTCTGAGGTTGGAATTATGTCGGGAACTTCTCCTGTGAATTTCCTCAGATAACACACATGGAAGGTGTTATGAATACCATCGAGTTCTTCGGGCTATTCCAGCTTATAAGCTTGGTTCCCAATCTTCTAAAGAAATTTAAACGGTCCAATAAACCTTGGACTTAGCTTTCCTCGTTTCCCGAATCTTATAAGTCCCTTCCACGGTGAGACTTTTAGCAAAACTGAATCCCCAACTTCAAAGGTCATCGGTCGTCTTTTCTTGTCAGCAAAGCTCTTCTGACGATCCTGAGCTGCTAACATTCTTTCCCTAATCACCTTCAACTTCTCAGCAGTTTCATGGACTATCTCGGGGCCCATAAACTGCTTCTCTTCGGCTTCAAGCCAACAAGACGGCGTACGACACTTCTGTCCATACAAAGCTTGATAAGGTGCCATCTTGATGCTCGAGTGGAAACTGTTGTTGTAGGAGAATTCTACCAGAGGTAAGTGGTCGTCCCAATTGCCTTGGAATCCGAGGGTACATGCTCTCAGCATATCTTCCAGTGTCTGAATCGTTCTTTCGATCTGACCATCAGTTTGCGGATGGTAAGCCGTACTCAAACATAATTTCGTACCTTGTAGACTCCTCCAAAACCTCGACGTGAAACGACTATCACAATCTGATACAATCGTAAGAGGAACACCGTGAAGTCTTACAATTTCCTTCACGTAAGCATTTGCGAGCTTATCCATAGACCACTTCTCGTTGGCTGCTATGAAGTGTGCACTCTTGGTGAAACGATCCACGACTACCCAAATCATGTCGTGTCCATTCTTCGTCCTGGGCAGTTTAGTCACAAAATCCATGGTGATGTCTTCCCATTTACCCATGGGTACAGGTAAAGGTTCTAAACTCCCATACGGTTTCTGATGTTGTGCCTTAACTCTCGCACATGTCACACACTCGGCCACATATTTCGCAACATCGAGCTTCATCGTCGGCCACCAGTAGTAGGGTTTTAGGTCCCTATACATTTTAGTGCTGCCGGGATGAATCGAGTACATGGTCTTGTGTGCTTCTTCCATCAGAAGGTATCTTATTCCTCCTGTCTTAGGTACCCAAATCCGATCTTGGAATACCTTCAGCCCTCGACTGTTTGTACCGAACGCTAACGTTTTTCCCAAACGTTCTTTCTTCTCTAAAGCTTCTTCTTGAGCCTTCCTGATACTTTCCACAATTGTCGAGACGACTTCGATTCTCAACGCTCTTGGCCTTTTCCTTTCAAGGTTGACTTTCCGACTGAGATCATCAGCGACAACATTTGCTTTACCAGGGGTGGTAGAGTATCTCACAGTTGTAGTCCTTGAGTAACTCTAGCCAGCGTCGTTGCCTCGTTCTTTTTGATTAAAGAAATACTGGAGACTCTTATGATCAGTGAAAAGCTTGCACTTCGTGCCATAGAGGTAATGCCTCCATATCTTTAGAGCAAAAACTACCGCTGCCAACTCCAAATCGTGAGTGCGGTAGTTCTTTTCGTGCTCTTTCAATTTTCGAGATGCGTACGCTATCACCTTTTCTCTTTGGATCAGAACACAACCCAACCCGACTCCAGATGCGTCACTGTAAACCGCGAAGTCTTTAACTCCATCTGGTAGAAAGTATCGATGCTTCACATAACTTCTTCTTTAGCTTCTCGAATGCCTCATCGTGTTTCTCACTCCACGTATATGTAGCTCCTTTGTGAGTCAAAGCTGTCAATGGAGCAGCTATCGACGAAAAGCCTTGGATAAATCGTCGGTAATATCCGGCTAATCCTAGGAAGCTTCGGATCTCCGTGGGACTCTTTGGACATTCCCGCTTCATCACAGCCTCGATCTTTGCGGGGTCAACCATTATCCCTTCTTGGTTAACCACGTGACCCAAGAACTGGACTTCTCATATCCAAAAGTCTCATTTGGAGAACTTAGCATAAAGCTTCTTCTTCTTTATCACTTCCAACACTTCCCGTAGGTGCTTGCCATGCTCCTCTTGGCTTTTCGAGTAGATCAGAATGTCGTCGATGAACACTATCACGGATTTATCAAGGAATGGTTTACAAACCCTGTTCATCAAATCTATGAATGCTGTTGGAGCATTGGTTAGTCCGAATGACATAACTAAGAACTCGTAGTGTCCATATCTCGTTCTAAATGCAGTCTTCTCAATATCCTGCTCTCTTACCTTCAGCTGATGATATCCTGACCTAAGATCGTTCTTTGAGAAGTAGCTCGAACCTTGCAGCTGATCGAATAGGTCATCAATCCTCGGCAATGGATACTTGTTCTTCACTGTTGCCTTATTCGGCTCTCGGTAGTCTATACACATTCTCATACTTCCGTCCTTTTTCTTCACGAATAACACCGGAGCTCCCCAGTGTGATGAACTAGGTCGAATGAAACCGTTGTCCAACAGCTCCTGAAGTTTCGTCATAAGCTCCTTCATCTCCGTCGGTGCTAATCGGTAAGGTGTCTTTGCTATCGGTATTGTACCTGGTAATAATTCTATCCGAAACTCCACTTGTCTATCAGGTGGTAATCCGGGAAGATCTTCGGGAAAGACTTCCGGATAATCACACACAACCGGTATATTCTGCACCTCCTTCTTTTCCTTCTTAGCATCAATCATAAATGCCAAATATGATGCACATCCTTTGGATAAACATTTTCTGGCTTTCATCAGGGTGATGATTCTAGAATTCACTCTGCGTTTGTCCTCGTACACCATAAATGATTCCTTTCCGGGTGGGTTTACCCTTACTATCTTCTTTCGGTATTGAATCTCAGCATCATTGGCGCTAAGCTAATCCATACCCAAAACGATGCCGAAACCGTTTAACTCTATGGATAATAGTTCTTCGTGGAATTCGTTTCTGTTTAGGTCGATGACTACTTTCTTAATACGATTACTAACAGGTACGAACTTGCCACTGGCAACTTCTACAATCAGGGCATTATTAAGTTTTTCTACAGGTAAGGCTAGTTTTCTACCAAATTTACACGAAACAAAGGAGTAGTTGGCTCCAGAATCAAATAGTATATTGGAAGGCAAACCATTTACAAGAAAGGTACCTGAAGCGATGTCTGTTGCCTCCTTTGCAGCCTCGAGCGTCATCTGGAAGGCTCTCGCCTTCAGCTTTGGTGGAATGTTGGGCCTTCCCGCATCTTTCTTCTTTGGGCAATCCTTAGCAATATGCCCTTCTTCACGGCACTCGTAGCACACCCTTTTGTTGATGGTGCACTCATTGGCATAGTTCCCCGTTTTCCCACACTTGTAGCAGGTTACTTCCTCGCTACATTTTCTCGAGTGCTTCTTCTTGCACTTCTCGCACCACTTCAATTCATTTACTCCTCCCCCAAGCTCCTTTGAACCAAACTTGCTCTTCTTTTTGTTGGGTTTAGCATACCCTTCAAATTTCCTCTTCTCACCAACCTCAACTTTGCTGGCAGCTCTTCCCTTAATCATATCCTCCACAGACTTGGCAGCCCAGATAGCTGCCTCCAGAGTAGGTTCCTGACGCACTGGCACCGCGTACTCCCATGGAAGTCCCTTTGTGTACTTATCAATTTTCGTCAGCTCATCCGGAACAAGACGCAATGCAAACTCCATCTTTTCTGTGAAGTTGTTTGTGTATTCATCGATTGACATGCTTCCCTTCTTCAGGGTTAGAAACTGGTTCTCTAGCTCAAGCAGGTTTTGAGCTGAGTAGTACTTTCGTTTGAATTGCACCAGAAATTCTGCCCATGTCAATTGCAGGGGCTCGTTGGGGCTTAAAGTCTTCCCCAAGGTATTCCACCAACGTACAGCGCCTCCTCGAAACCAACGCACTGCAAACGTGGTCTGTAGTTTTCCTCTACAACCGCACGTCTTGAAGGCTAACTCCATCTCCGAGATCCAATCCATGACCCCGATTGGATCTTCCTTTCCCGTGAAAGTCGATGGCTTGCAAGTCAGAAAATCCTTATACTTGCATGCATTCCTCTCGACTCCATCATCTTGGTTGTTTTGTTGAACTATTGGTGGGTTGACTTGACCAACAGTCTCACTGTAGTTTCCCTCCTCAGTCTGCCCTTCGTTCAATTCGGGTTGTTCGATCTGTATGGTCGCTTCCTCTCAATTTTGCTGGAGCAAACGTCTGGTTTCCTCCATTTGACAATCCAACATTGCCTGGATCATCGCTTGCACTCCGGCCATCGTTATTGGCTCAGCAGCGGCTTCCACAACCGGTATTTGTCAATCACTGGGGGTTGGTTTATGTTCCCATTTGCATTCACGTTTCCGCTATGGGTCCTTGCCATCTTGATCTATACACCGAATAAGGTGAATTTAGATCTTTATTTAGGATTGATGTTTAAATCATCCTTACCACTCCGAAATGTTTACATGCTAGTTCTAATATCGTAGTCATATGTTTAGAATCCTAAACACATAAGGTTTCCAGATCCGGTCGGCAACAGACCATAGATCCGAACAAATAACAACATATCATGCACAAAGCATTTAGCACATAAAAGCATTTTTGGCACAATTCCTAAAATAAGCTAGTGCTCACACCTCAAAATCATCGCTTAGCATTCTACGTTTAAGTCTAGAAATCCTACAAATTCCTAGTTCACTTAAACTAATGCTCTGATACCAACTGTGATATCCCCATTTTCACGGCCAGAAAAGACCGATTTTGTTTATAGTTTGTTTAAACATCAGAGTAATATTTTAAATAAAAGTGTTGCAGAATTTGTCCCAAAACAAAATATGATAAAGATTTATCAAAAGCATTTCCGTACAAATGTATTTCATTAAAAAGACTCGGGATGTCATGTTCGATACAGATCATAAGCATAAACAATACAACATAGGCCTTACTACATGATTCCGTATTTACAAGCCTAAAAACCATTAATCTCTCATCCCAAGACATCACATCTATGCTCATGCGTCACTACCTATAATACAAGAAAATTATTGGGTCAGGCTTGGGAGCCTAGTGAGCACATAGGGTTTTCAACCCACAATAAATAAGTTTATTAACTTTATCAAACCAAACAAACCCGATTACCTGTTCCCGTTATCCTCACTTTACGTCCCTAAAACATCTAACACAAGGGACCTAGTTTAAGGACAATCATCGGGGTGGACACTAGTGCTAAGGGGATTCCTCAGCAATAAATGTCCTTAAGGCAACCATGTGGGGGATGGAGTACACCTTGTGAGCATACAGTTCAAATAAACACCTACAGGTTGCGAGCCTGCTAGTGTTCCACTGGACTGTCTAGAATAGTCCGTGGTCGTCATCTATACTCCGCTAGATGACTGGATCATAAATAACATCTATAACAAGGCCTCTCATTATTTCATTTTATCACACAACAACTAATACATCTACCCATGTTTTATCCCAACATTTTCGTAGATATAAAATGCATATATAGTTTAAATCATTGAAAACATATATAAAACGTTCATCCAGCATAGATAGCTGTATTCAGATAATATGCACACATAGCACGTAATTTATATAAAATACTTCATACCTATATGTAAGCTGAAATTAACTATGTACTCACCTGAAAGGTGGTGACTCAGCACTCGGGCAGCGCTTCGATACTCTCAAAACAATTTTGCTTTGATAAAACCTAGTACCAATACTACTAGGGTTTAGTCTAACGATAACCGCGACAAATTAATAGTCTGGCTTTTATTATTATTATATAAGCGTTAAATAACACTCAATATAACTCATAATAATAGCCCAAATAATTATTTTAAGGACCTAATAACATTACTATAATTATTTGAAAGCTATATTGAAAATTGCGTAAGCGTAACTCACTTACAGCGGATTTTAGAGAAAACCGGGCTTTATTTGGAGCAGTGTTTCGAAACCGAAAGACACTTTTTCTTGGGGCTCCGGGAGCCTCGGGGATTCCTTCGGGTGCTAGGGCTTCACCTAGACTTTAGGGAACTCAAAAGGGGATAGAGAGAGAAATTTCTTAGACAGAGAGTGAGAAAATGTGTGAAAAAGTTCGAGACCCTTGCCCCCCTTTTATACCCAGCAAGGCCTCGGATTATGCTGGGCGTAGTCCTTGGCTACGCTGGGCGTTCCTCCGATAAGGGCGCCATCTGGACCCAGCTGTCTCGCATTCATCGGAAGAGATAAGGCCGAAGGTATGCCGCGCGTACTTGACCTCGAACGCTGGGCGTAGCGAAGCGAGGCGTGTCCAAATCCGAAGCGTTCATTGATCAGCGATGGACGGCCCTCAACGCGCCACGTCATTAAGTTCTTATCAGCCTTCACAAATTCGATCCTAAACTTTAAAAATTCGTAACTTACGCATACGAGCTCTGTTTTTAACGTTCTTTATATCCACGCGAATGTGGGAACATACTCTACAACTTTCGTTTAGACTCCGTCGGCTAATTTTGATTCTATTTTAAAATTTATATTATTAACATGCCGGGATAGGATTGGTCCGTTAAATTCTCATAACTTCTTCATCCGACGTCTGTTTTCGCCCATCTTTTTCTCGTTATGCTACTCTTAATGAGATCTTCGATTCTCGTTCAGGTCGTGTCGGCTAAAAACCGCTCGATCTAATATTCAAATTTCGGGTTGTACACTGCTAATCCGAAACTTCGAAAATTCATAACTTCCTCATACGAAGTCAGATTTGGGCGTTCTTTTTATGGACGCTCTCGGTTTAACGTATTCTACGACTTTCGTTTAGATCGCTAAGGCTAAATCTTGCTCTATCGTAAATTCACTATTTACGCTTTCCGGTATCGTGTCGGTTCTGTCGCGAAACTTCGACAGGTCATAACTTCTTCGTTATAACTCGGATTTTGGCGTTCTTTATATCCCTGGAATCCTTGTTTCGACCACTACAAATTTATATAAAGATATCGAGCTTATCTCACACTTTAATTTTTTGACGCTTATTTTTATTCTTTATTAAATATATATTTATAATAAAGTAATAAGCACACAAATACACATAATTCACATAATACTCAAATATTTCATCTTTATTACTTCAAAAAGAGTTACAAGAGTTGACCTAGACTATTACATTGTCAAAAATGCTTAGCCCTGAAACCCGGGCATTGCAACATCTTACTCTACATTTGACAAGTGTTATGAACTTTCTAAAGATTAAGTCACTCAAGGCTCATTCTTGGAGTATTACTCTAAGATTTGATTTTGGAACAAAGTACGATTTATCTTTTGATTTAACCATTTCAACAATTCATGATTCCTCTCCTTAGTCAAACTAATGCACTAAGGTGTCCTTAGGGGATCAATTGTGATATGGTTCCATAATCACTAAGATAATCATAAAACAAGATACTCAAGTACTCTCCCATCTCTTTAGATTGAAGAAACTTTTATCTTCTTGCCTTATTTGATTCTTCTTATCCATTCTGTCATACATTGAAACCTTTCTAATGTTTCAGAATTACACTTAAACTTGTAAGCATAACCATATTTACTAAACTTTAGTAAATCATGACGAATAGTCTTTGTGGTGGACCTGATCAGCGCACACCCAAGTGTACCCGATCCCTTTGTCCTTCACTTGACTCACATATAAATGTGAACAAGGAATTAGTCTTAATTTCCCAAAGATGAAAATTTCTCATTCATCATACAATACAAGTTGCATGATTCCAAGTTTCTATCCAACTGAACCTTGGGTGATGAGAATCTTTCCTTATTTGGTAAATTATGACACTACCACAAATGGAGAATCAAATCCATTTCCTAATATTGCTTATCAATGGAAACATATAAACAACATTTTTTTTCACAAATGCCATTGTAAGGATACTTAAAATAAATAAACCAAAAAATTTTCTTTTATTTTAAAACTTGCGGAAAAACTTATCCTTACAATGCAAATACATATGAAAAACATTTTGTTGTCTATTCCTAAGCAATATAGATCATAACTCTTATGCAACATCTCAAAATTCTGATTATCGAACCATGCGATCAGAATCAGCACACCTTTTCTTTAAGCTTACTTTGATTCTTCAAAAAACATCAAAATGTAATTACATTACATCATGTATTAAGAATCTCCAAAAGAGACTTAATAGAGTTAGATAACGGACTTTACCTGAAGTAGATTCAAACTTTTGACTTTACCATCCTTATGAGGTTTCAGGTAAATACGGCGGCTTCGCAACCAATACCCCTCCTATTGGCAAAAAGAAACATATGGACTCTTTGGAAATGATATACAGGACTATCACAGACTTAGACTTTCTCTTTACCATTAGGTCAAACGACTTGACCATGGCCGATCCGTTTCAATTGGGAAGAGAAAGTTTTTTTTGGACTTCCAATGTCACCAATGTCAATGTCCAAATAGGTTTGGGAAGTAGATCTTCCAATCTAATTTGTTTTACCAATGCTCCAAATCATTGCCGATTCAGCATCAAGCAAACATGTAAGATCATTAAGGGTCATGTCATGATCTGTCGTCAGGGAGTGACCGAAGAACCAAGTCAACAGCCAGCTACCTCATGACTTCGACACCCGACTCTCCCGACTTGTCAATATGTGACTTAATCTCCAAGACCTAAGCACATATATACTTTGTTTTCCAATAAGGATTGAGTGACTTAGAACTTATTAAGTCTTGAAACTTGTGGGATAGGGAGATTTATTGGAGGAGGTGGAGGAATTGAAGTATGATTTCTAGTCCCACTAATGCACAACAAAGGGATTGATCTTTCACCTTGATTGCCATTTGGGATATCATCTTCATTAGGAAAGCTTGTTCCTAAGGATTTGGGAAGACCATAGATGTCTTAAAAAGACATCTATAATGGGAGAAATTCAAGTTTAGTTGATTTAAAGTGCTTAACATAGCACCCAATATGAAATATTAAGGCTAGGACCCAACAAACTATTCTATAACTTGGAAGAGGGATGCCGTAATCCAAGCTATAGAATATTTGAAGGTAGGTAAATGATGATTTACCAATTTCCACCATGAAAAATGAAATTATTCATTAAGTTTTAATTGGATTTGAAACTACTAGATCTTTTGAGATACATTGAACTTTCAATGGCATGTTTGAATCTCGATTGTGCCCTCTCAAGTTTGTGACTGGGATGTCGAGGATCACAAACAAGGTGTGAATAACCATGCAAATTGACTTGGTACTCTTAATTTTATCACCTAATCGATGTGCCAGTTAACCACACACGCTCCACCGATCTATGATAAAACTTAAGTCGCCCTTTGCCACACATTGTCGGTCCCATGTTAGTGCGCCGGTTAACCACACACGCTCCACTAACGACTTAACAAAGGTGCAAAGTGTAATTTCATGGGTTAGCACTATTCCACATTTTCCTAAGCAACTAAGATTGGAAATTTATAAGTGTTTAGTTACTTAGTATTTATCATTATACTTTTAATGAAGGGAGAATTCTAGTCCTTATCCTACCTGTACGGCAAACGACCCTCCACCGGTCAAGGAAGTGGTGGGTGAGAGTGGACACCCATTAAACTGCCATTTTATAGGCAGTAACCTTATACCCCCCCCCCCCCCCCTTATAGACCGGCTTTGTGAATGAGGCCTACTAACGGTAAGACTTACTTGCTCTTATATATATATATATATATATATATATATATATATATATATATATATATATATATATTATTAACTTATAATATTATAAAGTATAAGGGTTGAATTTTAACTTTTAAAATTCTAAGGGCTAACTTGGAATTAAAGTATTCATAAGTGAAAACTTTTCAAATTCCAAAACTTGAGGGCAAGTTTTGAAACTATTCAAAACTAATTAATTTCATAACTTATGTGTTTAAAGTAGTTTTAATTAAAAACTCTTCAAGTTTCATAACTTGAGGACAAGTTATGGAAAACTTTAAACTAATAAAATAATGTAACTTTTCTTTATTTTGTAACTTATGGAATTAATTAAGGTTACACATTTTATTACTTAATGCAGTGACTCTTGAACCTCCATAACTTGAGGACAAGTTATGGAGTCATAAAACCATTTAATGACAACAAGACTCTTCATTTTGTAACCTTTGCCATCTTTTATGAGTTTTAAGAAACATAAATGTGACATTTCATGTAACTTGAGGACAAGTTACACAAACACATTTTAGAATCATCTCTTAGATTAAAATGGGTTGAAAACACATAATCAATTAACTTATCTATTAATCTAAGCAACGCATACAAACAAAGAGAATTCACATCAAAATTTTCCATGTAATTAGCATAACTTTTAAACTAATACAAAACATGAATCTATTGACAATTATCTTTGAAATTGGATTAGCATGAACATTACCACATCAAAAATAGGTTTACAAGACCAAAAACAGCTTTTAGTAATGTTCCTAGTCCAATTCCAGCCAAAAAACACGAAAGTAAGCTGTCAAGGGCCAAAACTCGTCGAGTTCTATAGAGAAATCATCGATTTCATGCAATAAACCATGAACTCGTCGAGTTTATTGAAGAAACTCATCGAGTTTTCTGTCTGGACAGCTTCTTGGCTTCGAAAAATGTATTTGCATCAAGTATAAGAGAAAGCAAGCCTAGGCTCTGAAACAACTGTTGGGTTTTGAGCATTCTAACACTCCTATGGTGTACATGCAACCCTAGATACCTTGGATCTATGTTTACTCTATTATACATGCAAATATCAATTTTCCAAGGTATTGCTCTAACTAGCATAATATAAAGTACAAATAATATAAAATCTAGTAGAATGACATACCTCTTTGTTGGTGCTTGATTCCATGTAGCTTGAGAGCCTAGTGCCCCAAGTGTGACACATCAAATGGTTCTGTTGGGTCAAAAATATGGTTTATACTTTGCTTTTCTAGGATAATATATTTTTATGTAATGTTGTATGTGTTTGCGGTTATGTGTACGGCCGTACATAGGGTGTGCGGCTGTACACGTGTGTATGGCTGGAGGTCCATATAAATAGAGGAGTGCATGTGAGTGTACGGTTGGAGAAGAAGAAAGGTAAGAAGACTAGAGAGGAGAGAGAAAGTTAGAGAGAAGAAGTGTGTGTGTGAGAGAATCTATTGTAAGGAGCATAATTCATATTGAATACATCATAGATTCATCTTCTTCTTCTTCTCATTCTCTTCTATATTGATCTGACATCATCCAATTGATTGGGATTCCGCACCATCAATTGGATCTGATTGATACACAAGCAATTTTTGGGACTTATAATTGGGTCAAAAATATGGTTTATACTTTGCTTTTCTAGGAAAATATATTTTTATGTAATGTTGTATGTGTTTGCGGTTTGTGTGTACGGCCGTACACGTGTGTACAGTCGCACACCCTGTGTGCAACCATACACAGGGTGTGCGGCTGTACACATGTGTATGGCCGGAGGTCCATATAAATAGAGGAGTGCATGTGAGTGTACGGTTGAGAAAAAGAAAAGAGAGAAGACTAGAGAAGAAAGAGAAAGTTAGAGAGAAGAAGTGTGTGAAAGAGAATCTATTGTAAGAAGCATCAATCATATCATCAATACATTAGATTCAAGTTATTCTTCTTCTCCTTCTCTTCTTAATTTGATCTGACATCATCCAATTGATTGGGATTCCGCACCATCAATTGGATTTGATTGATACACAAGCAATTTTTGGGACTTACAATTGGTATCAGAGCTTGGTTGTATCAATCAATTTTTTCAGATCTGGAGCTTATTTGATCTTATTTTGAAAAGAGAATAGCGTTTTTGGATAGATCTCGCAAAAAAAAAGGGGGGTTACTTCTTTGCATTTTTCATAAAAACGAGTTTTTGATCGAGTTTTGGAGCAAAAAAGGGTGAAAAACGTCGTTTTTTTTCGTGAATCTGTTGAAGGTGTGCGGCCCAATTGAAGGAGTGCTGCTGGTTGAAGGTGTGCGGCTCAGCAGCCTCGGTTTGCGGCTCAGGAGTATACGGCTCGGTGTATGCGGCTCAGTGTGTGCGACTCGGACGTGTGCGGCTTAATCTCGTGTACGGTCCAGCGTCTTCGCTTCGGTCTCGGTCAGCAGCAGTTTACGTCGAACCTCAGCCTCGTCCTCGCCTCGCACCTCAGTCTCGCATCGCGTGCAGCAGTCCTCGTAGCACAGCAGCTTCGCATTAAAAATAATGAAACCGATAGAGGGGTGCCGGAGATCGAACCAGGGACCTCTAGGTCATTGCCACAACGCTTTACCAACTCAGCTAGCGGACAACTTGTTTCCTTCCTTCGAAATTTAATTCATATAGTGTCTCTCTCGGTTCCAAATTTCGAAAATTGACTCTTTTAACCCTAAAATTCAATTTATTTTCATTTTAAATTCCAAATTCAACCAAAAACTTTAGTTTTTAAATTTTAACTTTTGTTTTTGACTTTTGATTTAAAATTTTGACTTTGACTTTTAAAAGTTGGCATTTGACTTAAATTTTGACTTTCTCATTTGACTTTTAATTTTTCAAATTTGGCTTTTCGGTTTGACTTTTCAAGTTTGACTTTTGAGTTTGACTTTTTTAAATTTGACTTTTAAGGTTGACTTTCTCGGTTTTTAAGTCAAAGGGCAATTAAAAATAAAAAAAATAGAAAAAAATGAGTTCCACATCAATTCCGGTAAATGAAGTTTCATGTACTCCATCTTGTAAAGCTACGATTAAATTTCTTCGCGAACAAATTGATTTGCTAAAAAGGGAAAATGAGGACCTTAAATATGAAGGCTATACTCTAAGGAAAGGTCAGAAACCGTTAAAAGCACAACTAGAAGCAAAAACCAAAGACTTTAGGAAGCTTCAGGAAGAGTACAGCAACAAGTGTGAAAATTACGATCACATTAAACGCAAACTTGCTGCTGTAACTGAAGAACTTGATGCTTTGAAAATAAAATGTGGAAAAACAGACGTTAGTTTCAAAAATTATACTGCATCAAGTAAGACAGTCGAGTTCTTAGTAGAAAATCAATTGAGTTTTAAAGATAATCAAACCAAGGGTCTAGGATATCATAGTGTGCCACCTCCTTTTAATCACAATTATAACCCACCCTTTGAGACTAATGAGGAAGAAATGCCTGCTCAGTATGGCCAAACCCCTGCTCCAGATTCAGTTAAGACTGAACAATCAGGGCCAACTGAGGGTGCTGAGCTGAATGATACTAATGCTTCTACTTCATGTGCAGGTAAAGTAGCAGAGGATGAGAACAAGGAGAAAACAATTGAACAATCCAATGACTCCTTGAACTTTGAATCTGTTGCTTCTAACTCAGTTACTTCTGATCAACCTGCTGTTGGTAAATACAGGCCACCAATTCACGCAAAACAGCCAACTTGCTGCAAGTGTGCTTGTGGGAACAATCAGAAACGAGGCAAGGTTACGCCACCAGGGGTAGGAAGAAACAACTTCACAATGAAGAAAAAGATATGTTTTCACTGTGGAACACCTGGACACATTGCCCGAAACTGTCCAAATCGCGCATACATTCCCTACTACGCACAAGGGTGGCAAAACGCGCCAAGAGGGAGATATTTCAAAAGAAACCCCTCAAGGTCGCGTTCAGACCATGATGACTAGAACGTGCAGAAGGCCAAGAATCAATCCCACAAGTCGGCCAAGAAGTCAAATCCAAGAGATGCTCCCATGAAGTCAAAATCAAAGTCATCTCAACGGCCGACATCAACTTCAAAATCAAGTACTGAGCCACCCATTAGATCAAAAAAGAAATGGGTTAAGACCAACTACAAATGGGTTCCAAAGGCTCACTCTCCCAAATCAACTAATGACTCTAATATTTCTTCATCTTCTGTTTGTGATAAACAGGATATGTCATGGGAGAGAGTACCGTGCAAGGATGACAAAGGTCGACCCAGTTTCAAAATGGACTGGGTTCCAAAGACCAACTGATCCCGCTCTGTGTCGGAGCAGCTATGGAGGCATATCATCAGACTTCGGTTTGTTGGTAGTGGCTGTTCCTGGCACTTGATAGGGGACATCTCTCAACTGTACAACATTCAGACATTTGTTTGAGAGTATGTGTCCTTTGCGGGAAAGGAAGACAGGAAGAGATCACTCACGGGGTTTGTGCTTAATGACATGAAGAATTTTCGGATCTGTTCTGAGTTTATGCGTGCTGTTCTCAGACCTTCTGGATGCAAATTCGATCGGTGACTTACGGTTTGCGTTTTCTTCTCTATACTCCTGAGTTTTCCTTAACCTGATTCGCTTTAAAGACTAATTTTTGTTTTAGGATAGTTTAAATTTGCGCATTTACTTTCATTTCTCTCTTATGCACAAATTTAGGGGGAGAAATAAAAACAAAACAAAAATTAGAAAATTTTAAAAATCCAAAAACATTAGAAAATTAGATAATCAAAAAAAAAATTGTTGGTTATGAAATGTGCTGCTTGAGGGAGATGTTCTGGGAAGTGATATGATAAAGTGATAACAGGCAACCTATGTCTGCATAACGTACCCGAAGTTGAAGGATCTATGCTCTGGTTTGATGCGTCGATAGGCACGAAAATGTTTTAAATGGACTTGACTAGGGAGAGTTGAACTTAGGAAATTTATAGACTTGACAAATCTTAACCTAGTTAGATCCGTTCAGCCTGACAATACGACGCTCGGATAGGTTGAGCAGGGAGATATATATGGGAATCTACTCGTCACAATAATTGAACCCGTACTTGGAACCGTGGCTTAACTTTTCCTCGATGTGCGGATTCTTTCCTTAATTCCGGTTGGATGGGGCGACTGGTAAATTCCGATAAATTAGGTCTGTAGAATATCATTTTCTTTCTTTCCGTATGTTAGTCATATGTTGTCTCCTTTGCATGACTTCCAATCCGACCTGGTACACAACATATGCAACTCTATTTCTCTGCAGGTTATATATGTGAAAGACTTCTTATCTGTTAGCCATATGCTGTCTCCTCTACGCGACTTTTAATCCGACCTAGTACACAGCATATGCAACCTTCTACTTCTCAACCCCTCTAAAGTAATAAGTAATAAGTAATAGAATTCTGAATCTATCTTCTCTCTGAATGGTTGTCTGCTCACCCGGTGTAAGGAGTACTCTGGAAGTTCTTGATGGCTAGGGCATATCAGGAAGCGGGAAACACGTTCTAGTATACTTAAAATTGAACACATACAGATTGTCTATAGATCTCGCTGCTCAATTTAGGTGGATAACAATATCCCTGGTCATCGTAAGATGAATGGTCCTTAAGATATAGTATCTAAGAAATTAGGATCAGATATAATTTTTAGGAACTTAAGTTCACCTGTCTTTGTAACAAATAGTATGCCCTAAATTTGTCACAATTTTTCGTGTTTAAGTGGACAACAATACCGACGATCAACCAGACAAAGATGTGAATATGAAAGGTACCGATAAGTGGATAAAAGCTATCTAAAAACTTTGATCCCAAATCTCTCTTAAAGTTAGATATCATTTTTATTTTCGTTAAATTTGTCATAGTTTCTTCTAATTTAAATATTAGGGGGGAATTAAAAATTAAAAAAAAAATCAGAAAAATTCAAAAATCAAAAAAAATCAAAGAAAAATCAGAAAAATTTAAAAATCCAAAAATAGTGTTATTTCTATTTTATTTCTTGTTCAGAAAAATCAAAAATCCAAAAATATTTTTTGTTTCTGTTTTCATTTGTGTGCTAAGTTTTCTTTTAGTTTTGTTTTGTCTTGAAAACTGATTTCAGGCATAGATAAGACTCATGGAGTTTGTGTAGAAGATTTCTGAGCCAAAGTGTAACACCGTAAATTTTCAAAATAATTTTTCTTTTTCAAAATCACATAACGTATCACATCACAAATCAAGATCCATAATTCATATTGTTTTCAAAAACAAATCCCAAGATCTCTACACATAATAAACTCCATCGGTGTGTGTGTGTACGTGTCAAGCCGTCGCCTTCCCACGGTCCTCGCTGGTACCTGAGACATCAAACACAACAACTGTAAGCATAAATGCTTAGTGAGTTCCCCAAAATACCACATACCACAAATATGCCACTCAATGCTAAATCCGACCCTCTGGTCTAGATGTCTCAGCGGGACCCTCCAGTCCCGCAGCTCGTCGGACCCTCCGGTCCAGTCACAGCTCATTGGGCCCTCCGGCCCGGTCAGAATCGTTGGACCCTCTGGTCCGGTCAACACAATCATACAGCATACATATAACACATAGCACGTAATCTCATACATAGCACATAATCTCATACGTAGCACATAAGACCCTCTGGTCAACTCATAATACCACTCAAGGTAACGTATAGTGAGAAGACTCACCTCGCGTGTCTCGGTAACTCGTAAATCTCTTAACCACTAGTGCTCGATCTCCCGAGCTATCGTCCTCCTACAACACAAACGTATTTCTACTTAATACTACCTCGACTCTGGCTGACTAACACTACGAAGTCAAACCAGTCAACACTGGTCAACGGTCAACGGTCAACCTGACTCGTCGAGTCTGGCGTGCACTCGCCGAGTTCCTACGGGAACCCGATCCCTCTGAATCTCTTCCGACTCACCGAGTCACTCACCCGACTCGGTTACTCAACCCCTGGTTCGAAATCGTTGAACAACCCGCACCAACTCGCCGAGTCTGGGGAATGGACTCGGCGAGTGCATTCCATGCACAACCCCAAACGACCTTCTGAGGTCAGATCCGCTTCACTAACTCATAGATCCAGTCTCCTTAAGCTTATTGACCACGTAAAGTCCAAGTCTTGATGCTCATCAAGCATTGAATAGCTCATGAATGGTGTTTTAGCCTCAAATACATTGATCCCAAGCCAATACCTCCATGGATGCATATAAAGCTTTGGTAAGGAGGTGCTCTGGACCTCTATGGGTCCAGATCCAGGACCTTAACTCGCTAAGGGACCATGAGGACACTAGATCTAGCCACAAATGGGTTCAAAAGCCCTAAATCTACATGAACATCACAATAACAGAGAATGATTCGAGATTGTACCTCAGTTGTGATGTTCTGGACCTCAAATCTTCAAGAATCCACCCCTTTCTTGCTTCCTCTTGGCTAGATCTCCTCTTTCCTTGCTAGACAACAACTCCAAGATCAATAATGGCTCTTTCCCTCACTTGAATCACTCAATCGCTCTAGGGTTTCACTCTGGGGACTGATGAGTGCAAATGACGGCCATAAGGCCCTTTAAATATGCCTCAAACCTGAGAAATTAGGGTTTCATTAAACAGCGTGGACTCGCCGAGTCCACTCTTGGACTCGCCGAGTCCGGACGCGAACCCGCGTCCAAATCCGCGATCATACTCGGCGAGTCTAGGCTCTAACTCGTCGAGTCTCCTCACAAATCACCAAAATAAATAAATGAATAATACCTGGGAATCCGGGCTGTTACAATTCTCCCCCACTAGAACTAGACTTCGCCCTCGAAGTCTCGCTCTACAAATAACTCCGGATGCTGCTCACGCATCTCACGCTCCGGCTCCCAAGTCATCTCGGACCCCCTCCGATGTTGCCACTGAACCAAAACCAAGGGTACCTCCTTGTTCCGCAGAACCTTGATCTTTCGATCCACAATCGCAACTGGTCTCTCCGCGTAGTTCAGGCTCGCATCCACCTGAATGTCCTCTAATGGCACTACCGCCGACTCGTCAGCTATATACTTCCTAAACTGAGACACATGGAAGGTATTATGAATCCGCTCCAATTCTGCGGGTAGCTCCAAGCGATATGCTACCCTGCCCACCCTCGCGATCACTCGAAACGGCCCAATATACCGGGGCCCTAGCTTGCCCTTTTTCCTGAATTGGATCACTCCCTTCCAAGGAGATACCTTCAGGAGAACATAATCACCGACCTGGAACTCGAGCTCGGTTCGACGTCTATCTGCATAACTCTTCTGGCGACTCTGAGCGGTCAACAACCTCTGCCTGACCTGCTGGATCTGCTCTGTCGTCTGAAGCACTATCTCCGTACTACCCATCACGCGTTGCCCTACCTCACCCCAGCAAATAGGGGTACGATATCTCCTCCCATACAACAGCTCAAAGGGTGGCATACCGATGCTCGAATGATGGCTGTTGTTGTAGGAAAACTCCGCCAAGGGCAAATACGCGTCCCAGCTCCTGCCGAAGTCCAACACACATGCTCGAAGCATGTCCTCGAGCGTCTGAATCGTCCGCTCACTCTGCCCATCGGTCTGTGGGTGGTATGCGGTACTAAAATGCAACCTCGTACCCAACTCCTCGTGAAATTTCTTCCAGAATCTGGAAGTGAAACGCACATCTCGGTCTGACACAATCGAGATGGGTACGCCATGCCGCGATACCACCTCCCTTACGTACAGCTCTGCCAACCTCTCCGCAGAAGAACTCTCACTAATAGCGAGAAAGTGGGCGCTCTTCGTCAATCGGTCCACTATCACCCAAATCACATCGACACCCCTTGCCGTTCTCGTCAATTTGGTGATGAAATCCATGGATATCTGCTCCCACTTCCACTCCAGAATCTCAAGTGGTTGCAACTTACCATGCGGTTTTTGGTGCTCGGCCTTAACCCTACGACAGGTTAGGCATCTCTCAACGAACCACGCCACATCCCTCTTCATGCAGGGCCACCAATACTCCCTCTTCAGATCCAGATACATCTTAGTGGCCCCAGGATGGATCTAAAAATTCGATCTGTGCACCTCTTCCATCAAGATAGTACGCGTCCCGCCCACAAACGGTACCCAAATCCAACCCTGGAAGGTCATAAGCCCACGGCTATGAGTAAGAAACTCTGACACCTGCCCGATAACTCGCTCTCTCTTACGGTTCTCCGGTCTCACCGCCTCGGCCTGGGCCCCTCTGATGGTATCCAATACCGGAGTCATCACCGTCAACCTCATACAGATATCTCGCATCGGGGCACCCTCTGTCCTACGACTCAGGGCGTCGGCAACCACATTAGCCTTGCCCGGGTGGTACAGGATCTCGCAATCATAATCCTTTACCACATCCAGCCATCTCCTCTGCCGCATGTTCAAGTTGGGCTGATCCATCAAGTACTTCAAGCTCTTGTGGTCCGTGTATATCGTACACCAAACCCCATACAGATAGTGACGCCAAATCTTGAGGGCGAACACCACAACCCCTAATTCCAGATCGTGGGTGGGATATCTCGTCTCATGAGGCTTTAACTGCCTCGATGCATACGCAATCACATTTCCTCTCTGCATCAACACCGCTCCCATCCCCGATATCGATGCGTCACAGTACACCACAAAATCCTCCATCCCTTCCGGTAGTGCGAGTACAGGAGCTTCGCACAATCTCTGGCGAAGGGTCTCAAACGAGGTCTGTTGCTCTGGACCCCATGAGAAAGCAACACCCTTCCGGGTCAACTTGGTAAGTGGCACGGCGATCTGGGAGAAATCTCTGATAAATCTCCGATAGTAGACTGCCAGCCCTAAGAAGCTCCTGATCTCCGTAGGTGACCTCGGCACCTCCCAACTCATCACAGCCTCAATCTTGGCCGGGTCAACCAAAATCCCATTCTGGTTAACGAGATGCCCTAAGAACTGGACCTCCCGTAACCAAAAATCGCACTTGGAGAATTTGGCGAAAAGCCTCTCCGCTCTCAGAACTCCGAGGAGCTCCCTCAAATGTTCCGCATGCTGCTCTCTGGTCCTCGAATACACCAGGATGTCATTAATGAAAACAATCACCGAACGATCCAACATCGGCCTACACACCCTGTTCATGAGATCCATGAACGCCGCTGGTGCATTGGTGAGCCTGAATGGCATCACCACGAACTCGTAATGCCCGTAACGAGTCCTAAACGTCGTCTTCTGGATATCCTCATCCCGAACTCTCATCTGGTGATATCCCGATCTCAAGTCTATCTTGGAGAACCAAGACGCCCCCTGCAACTGATCGAATAGATCGTCGATCCTCGGTAATGGGTAACGGTTCTTGACCGTCAACTTGTTCAACTCCCGGTAATCAATGCACATCTGGTGTGAACCATCCTTTTTCTTGACAAAAAGGATCGGCGCTCCCCAGGGAGAGCTACTGGGACGGATGAACCCTTTCCCCATCAGCTCTTGCAGCTGTGAGGATAACTCCTGCATCTCTGGCGGTGCTAGCCGATACGGCGCCTTGGCGATAGGCGTAGCCCCAGGAACCAGATCGATACGAAACTCCACCTGCCTCTTGGGAGGCACACCCGGCAACTGCTCGGGAAACACGTCCGGGAACTCACGCACTATCGGCACCTCATCCACTGAACTTGGCCTCCCAGCGGCCTCTCGCACATCTGTCACATAGGCTACGAACCCCTTGCAGCCCTTCTGCAAACTCCGCCTCGCTCTAGCGGCCGAACAGAAAACCGAACCACCACGAGTCCCCTCGCCGTAAACCGTCAGCGCTCCCCCACTAGGATCTCGGATCGTCACCAATTGGCGCTCGCAATCTATGACAGCCCCAAAACGGATCAACCAATCCATTCCTACTATGACACAAACATCCCCCATAGCGATCGGAATCAAATCAATCGGGAACTCCACCCCGAAGATCTCCAGCATGCATCCACGTATCACCTCGGTAGCACATACATCACGCTCATCTGCTATGCAAACCCGCAGAGGTCAACTCAACGCCTCCCTCGGAATACTAATGTGCCGACTAAAAGCCAAAGATATGAAAGACCGACTCGCACCCGAGTCGAATAAAACCAATGCAGGTACAGAACTCACAAGAAAAGTACCTACGCATAACATATAGTAATTACAATAGCATAAACTCAACATAAAAAAAGATAGAGATTACATACCCGCCACGACGTCAGGTGCTGCGCGGACCTCCTCCGCAGTCAGCTGGAAGGCTCTCCCCCTAGCCTGCGGTGCTTCGGCCTTCACTGGCCGGGTCTCAGCAGCTCGAACCGCAGGTGCAGATCCCTGCGCTGACCTCTGAAGCTGGGGGCACTCGGCCTTCCGATGGCCGGTCTCGTTGCAACGGAAGCAAACAGAGAACCCCTTCGGACAGTCCCTCGCAAAATGTCCTTCCTTCCCGCATTTGTAGCATACCCCAGTCTTGCACGACCCATCATGGCTCTTGTCGCACTTCCCACAACTGCGGCCCCTCGAACTGCCCGTCCTCAAATCAGCGGGCTTTGCCTGCTTGGCGGCCGGCTACGACTGCGCCGGTCGCCGATCACCCCTCTGCAACTCAGTCTCCTCCCTCGCCTGTGTCTCAAGCTCAATCTCCCACTTCCGAGCATTTGCCTGGAGCTCGGCAAATGTCTGGTAAGTCGAGTTTGCCACGAACTCACGGATGTCCCTCCTCAGTATACTCAGATAACGGCTCATGCGAGCCTGCTCAGTGGACACCAACTCCGGGCAAAATAGCGCCCGCTCATGAAACATCCTCGTAATCACTGTCACCGACTCTATCCCCTGCTTGAGGGTCAGAAACTCCTGAGCTAAACGTTCCCTCTCCACCTGGGGAACATACTCGTCACGAAACATCGCAGTAAACCTCTCCCAGGTCACTGCAGTCAGCTCAGCTGTAGAATAGCTCGCGGTCACGAATTTCCACCAGTCCTTCGCCCTCAAGCGAAGCTGGTTGAGTGCGAATCGCACCCTCAAGTGCTTCGGACACGAGCACGTATAGAAACACCCCTCTATGTCTGAGATCCACCTCATAGCGGCGATCGGATCCTGTGTAACATCGAACTCCGGTGGTTTCGTGTTGCTAAACTCTCGGTACAGCAACGAATCACCACCCTGGGGTCTCGCAGCAGCAACATCTGCGGTGGCTGCAGCAACAGCAGCATTAGTCAAAGCAGCGTAACGCTCGTCAAACGTCTCGATCAGTGTGGTCTTAATAGACCCAAACATCTCCGGAATCTCGGCTCTGATGGTAGCAGCCACCTCCTCATGGATGATCCGACGGATCTCCTCATCGCTCCCCCCACTGCTCTCGGGGTTATGGCGTGTCCCGGCCATGATCAACCTCTGAAATACAACATAAGAAATATCAGGGATACTCTCGAGTATACTCACACTCGATAACTCAAACATCCTCTCTCCTGGTACCCCCAAGGATTCTTACTTGGACTGCGCACCAATCCGGTGTCTTCAATAGTACAGGCCCAATACTATCATCCACACCGAATCGATATACAACCCAAGTCCTCCTCCTAGGATCCCAAATCGCAAATACTCTACTCTCTCTATGCACTGGCTACCCTCAATAGCCCTCTCCTGAGCTCCTTACTACTACCTACTCACTCTCAAAGTATCTCATAGAAGCAGCGATCTCCTAAGCTAAGGCTTCACAAATCAGGCCCACTCTAGTCCTAATAGGAATACCTAGCCTCTCTAACATGCACAACATAATATCTCATAACTCATAACATATAATGTAAGGGTATTTTGGGGATTCACCGTTCGGGCGCTGGCTGACCGTACACACCTTCCACTCTGCTCGTTTCCAAAACCTCTTTTTCTTTTTTGAAAATTTTAGTTTTATTTGAAAATTTCTCAAATCCTCAGTTTGAGTTCAAATACGCCCGAAGGCGCATCCGAATCCATCAAACCAAGGCTCTGATACCAACTTGTAACACCGTAAATTTTCAAAATAATTTTTCTTTTTCAAAATCACATAACGTATCACATCACAAATCAAGATCCATATTTAATACTGTTTTCAAAAACAAATCCCAAGATCTCTACACATAATAAACTCCATCGGTGTGTGTGTGTGTGTACGTGTCAAGCCGTCGCCTTCCCACGGTCCTCGCTGGTACCTGAGACATCAAACACAACAACTGTAAGCATAAATGCTTAGTGAGTTCCCCAAAATACCACATACCACAAATACGCCACTCAAGGCTAAATTCGACCCTCTGGTCTAGATGTCTCAGCGGGACCCTCCAGTCCCGCAGCTCGTCGGACCCTCCGGTCCAGTCCAACTCATTGGGCCCTCCGGCCCGGTCAGAATCGTTGGACCCTCTGGTCCGGTCTACACAATCATACAGCATACATATAACACATAGCACGTAATCTCATACATAGCACATAATCTCATACATAGCACATAATCTCATACGTAGCACATAAGACCCTCTGGTCAACTCATAATACCACTCAAGGTAACGTATAGTGAGAAGACTCACCTCGCGTGTCTCGGTAACTCGTAAATCTCTTAACCACTAGTGCTCGATCTCCCGAGCTATCGTCCTCCTACAACACAAACGTATTTCTACTTAATACTACCTCGACTCTGGCTAACTAACACTACGAAGTCAAACCAGTCAACACTGGTCAACGGTCAACGGTCAACCTGACTCGCCGAGTCTGGCGTGCACTCGCCGAGTTCCTACGGGAACCCGACCCTCTGAATCTCTTCCGACTCACCGAGTCACTCACCCGACTCGGTTACTCAACCCCTGGTTCGAAATCGTTGAACAACCCGCACCAACTCGCCGAGTCTGGGGAATGGACTCGGCGAGTGCATTCCATGCACAACCCCAAACGACCTTCTGAGGTCAGATCCGCTTCATTAACTCATAGATCCAGTCTCCTTAAGCTTATTGACCACGTAAAGTCCAAGTCTTGATGCTCATCAAGCATTGAATAGCACATGAATGGTGTTTTAGCCTCAAATACATTGATCCCAAGCCAATACCTCCATGGATGCATATAAAGCTTTGGTAAGGAGGTGCTCTGGACCTCTATGGGTCCAGATCCAGGATCAATAATGGCTCCTTCCCTCACTTGAATCACTCAATCGCTCTAGGGTTTCACTCTGGGGACTGATGAGTGCAAATGACGGCCATAAGGCCCTTTAAATATGCCTCAAACCCGAGAAATTAGGGTTTCATTAAACAGCGTGGACTTGCCGAGTCCACTCTTGGACTCGCCGAGTCCGGATGCGAACCCGCGTCCAAATCCGCGATCATACCCGGCGAGTCTAGGCTCCAACTTGCCGAGTCTCCTCACAAATCACCAAAATAAATAAATGAATAATACCTGGGAATCCGGGCTGTTACACAAAGCCTCGTCCGTGAGCATCGAAGAATTCACATTCGAAGGAGCAAGAAATGAAGACTATTCTTCCATCATTCAATCTGTCAACCCCAAAGCATGGTGAAGCTGTACTTGAAGAATATGTGACAGATTGCATTGAAGCCTCCTCAATCAATTTGCAGCTATCTATGAACCTGCTGAAGTGATCCAGAAGATTATTTCTCTCCGTTGTTCTCTCTGAAGATTCTCAATCTGAAGCGCTATCTTTCAAGAATCTGTACATCAAGCCTCCTCATCCAATGTGCGTCCAGAGTCAAATCTTGAAGAAAAGCCCAACCCCTCGAGATGAAGTCATTCATGAAGATTCATCAAGTTCATCTTGAAGTTGTGAAGAAATCAAAGATTAATGCTGAAGCCAAGCTCCCAATGAAGATTAACAAGAAAGAGCCAGCTACTTTTTAGGGGGAGCTTGTTGGGTCAATTAGAAAAGAAAGTTATAAACCAAGGGGGAGATTGTTGGGTCAAAAATATGATTTATACTTTGCTTTTCTAGGAAAATATATTTTTATGTAATGGTGTATGTGTTTGCGGTTTGTGTGTACGGCCGTACACGTGTGTACGGCCGCACACCCTGTGTGCGGCCGTACACAGGGTGTGCGGTTGTACACATGTGTATGGTCGGAGGTCCATATAAACAGAGGAGTGCATGTGAGTGTACGGTTGAGAAAAAGAAAAGAGAGAAGGCTAGAGAAGAGAGAGAAAGTTAGAGAGAAGAAGTGTGTGTGAAAGAGAATCTATTGTAAGGAGCATCAATCATATCATCAATACATTAGATTCAAGTTATTCTTCTTCTCCTTCTCTTCTTAATTTGATCTGACATCATCCAATTGATTGGGATTCCGCACCATCAATTGGATCTGATTGATACACAAGCAATTTTGGGGACTTACAGGTTCACACAACATCAAATGCACTTGGAATAACCATGAGAGAAATCATCACTTCATGAAATCGGCTTGCCCTCCATACACACACATAGTGGCCAATTTTGACAAGAATAATATGCTTATATAGTGTGACACAATTAGGGTAAACCCTAATTGTCATGGCTTTCCATTTCCTTAGATCCATGGGTTCAAATACACCATGGTGCATCCATGGAGCATCTTATGGGTTTTAGCCCAACTTGATAATCCATGGATCATTAGCCCACTATATAAGTATGGATGATTTACACAATCAACTCATATATTTAATTAGTCTTCTTTTGGTCACTTAATTAATTCTAGATTAATTCTTGATCAATACTAATTAAATAATCTTATTAATATATTAAAACTTATAATATATCAATAAACCTTAAGTGTTATTTCTCTCATTTTAGTCTATCCAAATGCATGATGCCATGCAACCCAAATGGACCATGCCGGGTCGGGTCAAGTCTTACCAATTATAGTTATGGACTTAGACATTAATCCAACAATATCTACTTCCAACATATGACCGACTGTGGATGGTTTGAATAACTTAGTCATTCAGGAAGAGCGAATTAGTTATTCTAGAAGTCAAAACATGCAAAGTGAAACACAAGAATAATCGAATCAACTATGGTCTCAGAACTTATGAATATAAATAAAAACACCTTTTATTTATCACCATATTGATTACACAGTATTCATTGTATACTGTTTCAAACTATCAACTTTATACTTAAATTAAAACAACAGTTGTCCCATTCTCCGAGCATGTACACTACGTTTTCTAAACACAAGTCATGCCATACACCAAGTATGCACACTATGTTTGTCTAAACATTAGTCATGTCATACACAAGTATGCACACTAAGTTTTTCTATGATCTTTTACTATGTGAAATAAATCGATTGAACATAATTCCAATGATACTCATTTCACAATCCCAAATGCTTATTGCAAATGCAAGAATTCCAAATTCCTGCCATTTACCTAAATCTTTTAGATTCTAAACTTATATGCATTGGCCCTCTTGTAATGATTTTGCACAAAGTCACAAAGACTTGTCAACAGACATTACAGAGTATTCCAATGGAGATCAACTCCATGGAAACGAAGTCTCATATTCAAAGTTCATTGCTATGAATATTCTTCTTGCATAAAGTTTCCTAATCTTACATAGATTTAATGAATAGATTCCACTTATGGGAACATTTCCATATTCCCCTTTTGATATTACTCCTGAGCAAGAGTTGCCTCTTTTCAGAATATGTCAATATGGTCCTTCCAAAACTAACACTATACTTCCAACTGTCCCTGAGCAACCAATCTTTGGTAAACCTTAGATTGTCCTCGACAATTGCTTAATCAAATTAGTCATATCCAGTTCTACTACTTTCCCTCCTTAATGCTTTAGGCATTTTGAAAAATTTAGAACAGATGAATATTATAACCCATGGAATCGATCCTATATCCAAAGCATATGGGACACAATTCATAAAGACATAATACTAGACCAGTCTTTTGCTATCATATTTCTATTTCTATTTGCCAAGTTCTCATAATTCAGATTATAAAGAGTGATGCTGTAATCATAATCGAATTTTTAGAACGCAAATAATGGACCCATATAAAGAATTTCCTTATGTTGAGCCATTCCAACATAAAATTCATATATATATATATATATATATATATATATATATATATATATATATATATCCTTGACGAAAGATGATTAAAACCTCAATCTAAGCTTTTAGAATTGAAATGAAGTATAATTTCCTCTCCCTTAATTATAGCAAAACAATTCTTTCCCAATTGAAACCTTTTGTTTTCAATAATTAACATTGCTAACTTGCAACACTTATTATAATTATCATGCTCCCACTTGCACGATGATTATTAGCATAAAACTTATGCTCCAACTAGCTTTGACATGTACTCAGAAATCAGTTGGACTTCTAGACATCAATACTTTATTGACCTTCTTACCAAACTTCATATTTCTGATACGAGATGCTTTAATAAAACTTTATCAAAATCATACACCTTTCCTTAGATAACACAAATGTGTGTCTAAACAATTTCAGAACTATGAAAAGGGATGTCATAATCATAGTCTCAATTGTTTTGACCTTTGACATTCCTCACAAGTCCATGTTAGTGGGCCAGTTAACCACACACGCTCCACTAACGACTTTGAGAATGCAAATATCACACATGCTATCTACCTAAAATCTACTTAGTGAAACCATTTTTCACCATCATTTTCATGAATCGGAGAGAAACCTTATGACACTTTATATTTTATGGTGTAAGTGTTCCTATCCATGTGAATTTTTCAAAACCATAATCAGAAGACAAGGTTAGTGACAAATCCAAACTCTTATAGATTGAACTTGTGCAGTCTTAACTTCTTGCCACCTGGCAGCACCAAGGCTTGCCATTCATTCCAAGTTGTTATGCAACCAATTGAGAACTCCCAGATTTCATATGCAAAGCCAACTTTAACTGGAATGGGCAGAGAAATAGGAATATTGCAACACGATAGGTTATAAACCTAAGTCGTGTGCTAGTGATAAACTATAGGTTTTTTCTTCTTGATTAGATCTAGAAGATTTTTCAAGATCTTTAAGACTCCCACTGTCCTCTTGACATATAAGACTCACTTGCCAAATATTCAAGAGATAGTGCGGATTCTTTATCAAGAGAAACACTTCACACAATTGGCCTAAGTTGGTCTTTGTTTTATCCAAAACATCACAACTTACCAATTTCAAATGTACAAGAGTAGGACACTTTTACTCTTACATTTGAAAAGTGTTATAAACCTTTCTTTAAGATATATCACTCAAGTTACAATCTTGGAGTATGACTCTAAGACTTGTTATGGAACGAAGTATGACTCATTCTTCTTGATTTAACCATTTCAACAATTCATAATTCCTCTTCTTAGCCATAAGAATGCACTAAGAAGTCCTTAGAGGACCAATTGTGATATGGTTTCTTAATCATTAAGATGATCACTGAACATGATACTAAAGTACTCTCCCATCTTTTCAGATTTGAGAAACTTTTATCTTTCTGCCTAATTTGATTCTTCTCATTCGTCTTGCAATACATCGAACTTTTTTTTCAATGTTTCAAAATTATACTTAAACTGGTAAGTATAACCATATTTACTCAACTTTAGTAAATCATGACGAATAGTCTTATCGATCTTTTGTGGTGGACTTGACCAGTGCACAAGAATGTGTACTTGATCCCTTAGTCCTTCACTTGACTCGCATATACATGTAAACAAGGAATTAGTTTTAATTTTCCAAAGCTGAAAGTTCTCATTCATCATACTATACAACTTGCATGATTCCAAGTTTCGGTCCAATTGAAACCTTGTGTGATGAGAATCTTTCTTTATTTGGTAAATTTAGACACTACCACAAATGAAAGAATCAAATTCACATTTCCATTATTGCTAGAAACATATAAACATCAATTTTCCATAAAAGCCATGCAAGGAGATATAAACTAAAATAATATCAAAATTTAATTTATTTATAAAAATGAAGAATTTTTTTTCCTTACAATGCAACTTTAAATGAAAACTATGCTATTGCATATTTCCTATTAATCTATCATAACTCTCTAAGTAGTAGCTCAAGAATCCGATCTTCAAACCATGCCATTGAGATCCATCTTCGCGATCAGATTCAACATACTCTTTCTTTAAGTGTCCTTCCCTTTGCTCAATTCTGCCAAACACCAAAATGTAACCGAGTCACATTTTGTATTAAGAATCATCAATAAGGAACTTAATAGAGTTAGATATTGGAATTACCTGAAGCAGAATCAAACTTTCTGACTAGACCTTCTCTCAGATCTTTCAGGTAGTTAGGGCAGCTTTGCAACCAATGCCCCTTCCTTTTTGTCAATAGAACCATATGGACCCTTTGGGAATGGTACACATGACAATCTCAGACTTAGCCTTTATGTTTACCATTTGGTGAACCAAGTTGTCTATGGCCGATCCCTTTCCATTAGGAAGAGAAAGCTTTCTGGATTTCCAATCTCACCAATTTTTTAATGTCCTTGGTAGTTTGGGAAGTTGATCTACTAATCAAGTTTGCTTTACCAGAACTCCAAATCATTTATAATTCAGCAGCACCAAGTAAATATATAAGATCATTAAGGGTCATGTCATAGTCTTTTACATATTAGTCCCAAAGGACACTCACTATGTGACTTAGAAAGTGATTGAACAACCAACTTTCTCAAGACTTTGACACCCAACTCTCCCGGCTTGTCAATATGTGACTTCATCTCCAAGATGTGATCACACATAGACCTTGCTTGCCAATAGGGCTTGAGTGACCTTGAACTTGTGGGATAGGGAGAATAATTGGAGGAGGTGGAGGAATTGAAGTATAATTTCCATGATGCAGTCACGGGACATCATCTTCACTAGGAAAGTCTATTCCAAGAGGGATGTTGTAATCCAAGCTATAAAATATTTGAAGGTAGGCAAATGACAATTCTCCAATTTCCACCATGAAAAACGAAATAAATTATTAGGTTTTAATTGGATTTGAAACTCCTAGATTTTTTGAGATTCATTGAACTTTCAGTGGCATGTATCAATCTCGAGTGTGCCCTTCAAGTTTTGTGACTGGGATGTCGAGGATCACAAAACAAGGTGTGAAGTAACCATGCAAATTACTCGGTACCCTTAATGTATTACCCCTCAATCGATGTGTCGGTTAACCACACGCGCTCGATCGATACTATGAAAAACATTAAGTTACCCTTTGCCTACCTTGTTAAGTCCAGCTAGTGTGCCAGTTAACCACATGCACTCCACTAACCGACTTAAGCAAAGTGCAAAGTGTAATTTCATGGGTTAGCACCTTATTCACTTTTCCTAAAGTCACTAAGATTGGGAATTATAAAAAAAATTAGTTACTTTATATTCATCATTAATACTTTTAATGAAGGGATAATTCTAGTCTTTGTCCTACCCGTTTGGCTAACAACCCTCCACCGATCAAGGAAGCGGTGGGTGAGAGTGGACACCCATTAAACCGTCATTTTATAGGCAGCAACATTATACCTCCCTTATAGACCGTCTTCATGAATGAGGCCTACTAACGGTAAGACTAACTTGCTCTTATATATATATATATATATATATATATATATATATATATATATATATATATATATATATATATATATATATTGTTACTCTAGATGGTGAAGATGTTATTGACTGTGAACCAATATTGGGTTATTTACACAGAGGTATGGAAAAAATTGCAGAAAATCGAACAATTATACAATATTTGCCTTATGTAACACGTTGGGATTATTTAGCTACTATGTTCACAGAAGCAATAACTGTAAATGCACCAGAGCAATTATGCAATATTCAAGTCCCTAAAAGGGCCAGTTATATATATATATATATATATATATATATATATATATATATACATATATATATACATATATATATATATATATATATATATATATATATAACTTATAATATTATAAAGTATAAGGGTTGAATTTTAACTTTTAAAATTCTAGGGATTGGACCTAAAGTTTTTAAAGTGACTTTACATGTTCCAAAGCTTGAGGGAAAGTTTTGTAACTTTCAAAACTTTTCATCTTTCATAACTTATGAGTTAATGATTTAATAAAATGAGTGACTTTTCATTTTATGTAACCTATGTGTTTCTTTAACTTTAAAAGAATGACTTTTGGTAATCCATAACTTGAGGACAAATTATGGATTCCATTAAAACACATAATGATTAAGAATTAAACTAACAAGTAAGTTACAAATAATTCCTATGATCTTCTAAACTCATAAGTTCATGAACATGCATATCAACAATTTCAAGAATCATAAAATTAACCATATAAAACTTGAAATTTTGATAATATCTATTGAAAATGGATTAGCATAACCATTACACCATCTAAAACAAGTTTTATAAGACCAAAACAGTTTAGGGTAATGTTTCTAGTCCATTTCCAGCAGCAAAAGTCGAAAAACTGCATTCTGGGGCTCCTACTCGTCAAGTGCATGAACCTACTCGACGAGTAGGATGAGTTTATGCTTGGACTCAGCGAGTCCACTGTCCAAACAACAAGTTTTTTCAGCTTTTTTCACAATTTTGCATCAAATATCAAGCAAACAAGCCTAGGCTCTGATATCACTGTTGGGTTTTGAGTATTCTAACACTCCTAAGGTGTACATGCAACCCTAGAAACCTTGGATCTATGTTTTATCTATGATACATGAAAAATTGATTTTCCAAGGTTCTTAACCTATCTAGCATACATGGGGAACTTTTAACCATAAAAGATAGTAAGAAATACATACCTTTAGTTGCTTGGATTCCTTAGGAAACTTGTGAGCCTAGCACCTCAAGTGTGATGCCTAAAATGTCTCACACAACACCAAATACATTTGGAATAACCTTGATAGAAATGGAACACTTCTAAAATCGGCTATGCCCTCTTGTTCTCACACTAGTGCCGATTTTGGTTGCTCACCTATTCCTTTTATAGTGTGTCATAAGTAGGGTTACACCATGTAAACCCTAACTTGACATGTCTATTCATTTCCATGATCCATGGGTTTAAAAACACCATGGAGCATCCTATGGGTTTTAGCCCAACTTGATAATCCATGGAGCATTAGTCCACTATACAAGTATTGGTGATTTACACAATCAACCCATATATTTAATTAGTTTTCTTTTGATCACTTAATTAATTCTTTATCAATACTAATTAAGTAATATTTTAATATATTAGAACTTATAATGTATTAATAAACCTTAAGTGTTATTTCCTCATTTTGGTTTATCCAAATGCATGATGCCATGCAACCCAAATGGACCATGCTAATCGGGTCAAGTACATTCCAGAATAGTTATGAACTTAGACACCTAATCCAATAGATTAGGCCGTTGTATAATCAGAGTTTAAAGTGTTATGTTTGGTCTGTTATTCGTGAGAGTTCGATATGGAGTTGTTTCAGTGTGGGCGGTCTGTCGGGGAGTCAACCCATAATAGATATCAGGTCTTAGAAAAGTAGAAGTGGTTGCATGGGGCTAAAGGTTTGATTGTTGTTTTTGGGATGGAAGTTTCGGTTTGGGTTTCGGATGTCTTGGGAAGATTATCTTATGTGCAGAAGTTCCGATTGTGGTTCTCATGTTGTTTATTTTGATATAAGTGTTAATAAGGAGTGATTTCGAGTACGAAATCTAATTTAAGTGGGGGAGAGTTGTAACACTCGGAATCTAGAATACTAATTGTGGAATAAATCCCCATTTAGGGACCAACTCATCGAGTTGTTGGTAGAAACTCGACTTCTTGGAGGCCTTTAAGTCACGCATTTTTATGAACCAACTCAGTGAGTTTGTGAAGGAAACTCGACGATTTGGGCACTGTTTGAGAAACCCTAATTTCATGGTTTTGCACCTTATTTAAACACCTTAAGCTCCAGGTGTTGGCCTCATTCCCAGCCTCCATAGCCCCTAACCCTAACCTCGAAACCCTAGAGCCTCCTTGAGTTTTGTGAGCTCATTGTGGGTGTATTTTGGTGTGTTTGAAGCTTATTGAAAGAAGAGAAGCTTGGTGCAAGGTGGTGGTTCAAGTAGGAGCTTTCAGATCTTGATTCTCTGCTCCAATTCCACCACATTTCATGTATAAAGTTCTAACCTTGCTTAATATTTTCTTAGATCTCTTCTTGGGATAAATTGTACGCTTTTAGACATGGATGGGTGATTGTTGGGGAAGTAGAAGTCCCAAGTGTTTATTCTTTCAAATTTATGATCTTCATGAGCTCTCTTGGCATAAAGGTGCCAACTTTATGGTCCTAAGGGCTTCATGCATTCATTAAGTCCATTTTTAAGCCCTTCTTGAGCATTGAGCTTCTCCTAAGCTTGTATGAATGTAAAGTTGGTGACTTTACGTGGTTAGCCTTATGGGGTTAGATCTACATTTTGGGGTATTGTCTTTGATGATTAAGTGCTTTTTGGTTAAGCCCTCACTCTTTCAAGTCTAGGGTTTGGGTTTGGACCCAATTAGGTGGTTCATAGGGGTACAGTTGGAAACTTTACCCTTCTTGATCTCATTTTGGTCGAGACCTGAGATTTGGAGCTCTTGGATTCGATGAAAGTAACTCAATGCATTAAGCTGTTAGATCTTGGGTGAACTCGGCGAGTTGGGTCGATGCAGATTATGGATATTGCCCTTTCGATTTATGTCTTTGATCCAATTGTCTCAAGGGGTGCTTGAGGTAATCTGAGTTGGATCTAAGGAAAATATGGGCTTAGGATAAGGCCCATGTGGGATTGGGCCCAATATGGAAAATTGGGCCATTAGTGGGCCTTTGTGGATCCTTTGGTTTTGGGCTTGAGAGTTTGTATTTTTAATCGGCTCCGAAGCACAATGTGTTTGGATTAGAAATATTGGTTGGACCTTTAGGCAAGGCCATGTAAGAAGTTTGGGCCCAATTTGGAAAATTAGGCCATTGGTTGATTAATGGGCCTTTAGGCCTTTCAGATTGTAGTTTGGGTTATAGATTTGGACAAGGCTAGGTTGGGGGTAAAATGGTCATTTTACCCCAGGTATGTGGTTGTGGTTATGGATTTGAGCCTAATTGCTAATCAGGTGTATTATTGGTATTGATAGTTTGGGAAGCCATCAGGGCAGTAGCTAGGGATTCTTTCAGTGAATTTCAGCAGTGCGAGGTGAATCTTCTCACTATATCCACGGGTCGAAGGCACCAATGCCAGTCCATTACGTGTTATGTGGTATGCTAGTTGTCTATGTGATACTTGCATGGAAGACCCTAGGGGAGCCCATGACATTTGGATATCAGACCATGGGGAAAGCCCATGGCATTCCAGGTAAAGACCATGGGGGGAGCCCATGGCATGTCAGATAAAGACCATGGGGGGAGCCCATGGCAACTATATGTATGTTGCATGATAAACTGTGGTTGTATGTTGTGTGGTATTTTGGGGAACTCGCTAAGCTTTGTACTTACGGTTTTCAGTTTATGTTTCAGCTACTCCGGTTTACAAATGAAAGAGCTCGGGATGATTGCAGAGCACACACCACATGTTTCCGCTTTCTGTGAATTACTCTAGTTTAATGATGTTTTGCTAAATATTGGTTACTTTGGTTTTATGGGAACAATTTGTATTAACGATTTATTAATCTAAAAACAAAAATTTTTATGTTATGATTTTTGGGGCGTTACAAAATTATATTGGGTTATTTCTTAATATGTAATTAAGTATTTGAATTATTGAGATATAAAAAAATGGGCTTTAAAAGTTTCGATTTATATTAATCTTTTTGCCAAACAAATTAAAGTAGGTCACTCATAAAATTTTAGGTAGGTCATAAATAAACATTATATATTTCTTGAAAAAAGTTTTTTATTTTTATTTTTATTTTAGGTGGGTGAAGTGACCTACCTTTGTTACCTTCATCCAATGTATACTCGCCATTGGTTGTACACGTTCCAACAAATCCAAGTAATCTTTCAAATAATGCAAACCTCCACTGACACCGGAGTTTTAAATGTCAAGCTCATGTTATGTCCGATCTCCAATATCTGATGTTTTGCTAGTAACGTCAATTAAACCACCAAAACATTTGACATTAGCATATATAAATCTCCCTATTTTAATAAAAGATTAGGTGTATTCTTTTTTTTTCATGTGTCACCATATTAGGTCTTCTAATTAATCTTATGTCACTTGTCAACCTATTGTTTCTCTATTTTAAATATTAAATTTCTCACACCAATTACATTAAATTAATAACATTAGAATAAAAATTAAAATTAAATTAATACAGATTATAAGATCACATAGTTATTTAAATCAATGATTATAATTTTATATAACTAAAAAAATATCTCTTAATTAAAAATTTATTTAAAATAATTAATTATTAATTTTGGCTTTTACTATGAAAGTTTAGTTAATTTTATAAGCATGGTTCCAATAGTTTTGTAAACCAGTAAACTAATACAAATATTATTGAAAAAGTTTATTTGTTTGATGACGTAGTTAGGTCCGTTCTTTCCAAACATAAAACCATCAATATTTTTCTAAGTAAACCCTCCACATTCATGTAAAAAAGAGAGTGCAAATAAAAGGTGATGACATTTTTTAAAAATACTTTTTGAATTCAAATAAGATATTTTTGCATTCGGATATCCAGTTTTAGGAATGAGCATTAGAACTCTCGGAACCGGACCGGAACCGGAACCGTAATTGGTAACAAGGTCCGGTTACCGGTTCTCCATTGTTATAAAAACCAGTCCCGGTTCTAAAAACGGTTTGACATTTTTTTCGTTTTTTAAAATACGTATATCTCACTCATATGAAGTTGAAATTATTTGATTTTTTTCCAAAACGTAATTTGGAGTTTGTAGTTCATTTTTACTATACAAACATATGTTTTGGTTAGATATTGAATCAGACACATGCTCCAAAAGAAAGAATATCGATGCTGCGTTTTTTCTATTTCAACATTTTTTTGTTTTTCTGAATATGTCATATTTTTTCAAATGAGCATAACTCATTCATATGATATCGAAATTACTTCATTTTTTTTCCAGCATGGAATTTGGTGTTTGTAGTTTATTTTAGACTATAAAAATACTTATTTTTGTTAGATATTGATTCAGTTATAGACCTCGAAAGACAACATATCAATGTTGCGTATTTTCTGTTGTAACATTTGTTTTTTGAAATCCGTCCCGCTTTTAAAATGAGCATAACTCCCTTATATGAAGTTGAAATTACTTGATGCTTTTTTCATCATGTAATATAGTGTTTGTAGTTCAATTTAGAATGTAAAAAGTCATAATTTGGTTAAATATTGAATCATTTACAAGCTCCAGAAAATAACATATCATCTATAGTATTTTGAACCAGTTCTAGTTTAAAAAATAACCGAAAAACCGGGACCGGAACCGGAACCGTCGCTAGAACTGACGGTCCGGTTCCCGGTTCTTATAATATACGAAAACCCGTTCGGGTTCCGAACCGGTCCGGTTCTAAAGCTCATCCCTATCCAGTTTTGCTATGCACAATGCGCTTGTTAGCATGGCAGGTGTCTACTATTAGTTATATGGAACGCTTTTTGAACATGATTACTAATAAAAATTAAATTCTAAACATCGTCGTTAATAAGATTCATTTGTGAAAAATGCCAAATTAATTCTAAAGGCTTTACTATGATATTTAATGTGATGACTATTGAGTGCTTTTATTGTGACATGTCTTCTTCTCATCCCTGACTTTTTCCCGCTCGTTTTACAATCAAGTTTATTTACAAAAATGCACTTCAATTGCTTCAATCCCATTAAATCAACACTTGATACGTTTTTGTTATATCAACGTAATCTCAATAATAAGGGAACTATAACCGTAGGGGCGGTGCTAGAATTTTAGAATAACGGGACTTATGATTTAGCCTATAATTGGCTCCTTAACTGTCTAGGCATGTATTATGAACCTTTTTCTGTATTATGAACACATAACATTATTCCTAATATTATCATTGACATGATATAATTGTGGTTCATGAACATTTTTAAATCGATGATTCTTTTTTCTTATGATTTATCCTATAATTTTAAGAAATTAAACCAATCATAATAAAACTATTAAATACAAATTACAAAAAAAAAACAAAAACAAAAACAAAAACTAAATACGATATACAATTAGAATTAAACTAACCTTCTTATTGAATATGAGATTTGAACTTTGGAGATAAGTTGTAGGAGCAAAGATTCTTAAATCTAAATGAAAACTCACAATAGGTTTTTCTGAAGCCGCCGATTTACTATGTAGCGTAGAGGGATTAACAAATATTATACTCATAGTTGAAGGGAGCTCTTCAGCTTTTGACTACATCCAATATGGGCTTTAACTTATTTTTTCACTTGGTAAAATACCCTATTAAAATGATATGCGAATTAGGGGGCACGGCACCGGCATGTCCCCCTATTGTCTCCGCGACTGTATAGCCGCTCAAACTTGATTGCAAATTGGATTCTATTCAATTTGATAATGCATCTCATAAAATCAACAATAATTGAAGATAAATGATCAACTAGATCGGAATAAAACAGGAAACATCGCATCTCTCCGCCTTGCTAAGTGGTTGGGAAAGCTGACATCATCACCAAAAATTATGTTCACTATTGGAAAACAGGCAATATAGTACACCCACATATAATACGGTTGTAAATAAAAACGTATTAGAAAGGGCTAAATAAATATAATACGCCCAATTACAACATCTAATACGGTTAATGAGTTGTACTAGAAACAAGATCAAATACCTAAATAAAATACGCCCTATTTTGAAATAAAGTACGGCTCAATACCTAAATTGAATACGTTGAATAAGTACTCAGCTTCCTCAGCTTACAACATCTAGTACTCAGCTTCCTCCTCCTACACTTCTCCCAACCGAACACCTTAACACCACCCTTCCTCCATCTCTACACCACTAGTTATCTCCCCTGTCGCAAAACCATCATCACCGGCCAGCCTCGCCTCGCACCTCCAATAATTCAACCAACCCACCACCGGACCATCATCATCATACGGCAAGAGCTTTGATTTCTGTTTTTGCAACAGACAAACACAGGCAGAAATACCTTGGAATCTTAAAATTCAAACGCCCTCTGTTAAAATCAATTGTAATTATCATCAAAATCATGTGTTTTTTGATCCAATTCCTTTGATAGATGATCCACCACCCCACCACCACCATTGTATTCCACAAGAGTTTGAGTTCCTAAAGAAATGCTGCCAAGGCCATCCCCCCTTGAATCCCCTTCCCCAAGACTCTTCTTGGCTGCAACCAAACTCTTCTGCACCATTCCACAACAAACCATATGGTAAGTAAACTCATTTACTTGTAAATAGGTAAAAAGGTAAAATCACTTGTAAAAAAAAGGATAATAATGTAAATTCATTGGTAAAAGGGTAATAAATTAAACTCAATTGTAGAAGGGTAAAGTCACTAGCCCACACCAATTAAGGTTAATCACAAAAAAAATCCAAATAGTAAAAGGGTAAAATGGTAAAGTGACCAGTAAAGAAGTAATCTGTTTTTGCCAAGTTTCCTCCACAGACTTCATTTTAATTTCATGTTCAGACCAGCGTGTTTCAAATTGTTTAATTTGGTCCCTCAAAGCTGTATTTTCCTTCTCCTTTTGACCCAGGGACATGTCTCCCTTGATGATCAGCTTCAGCAGCTCTATAACATCCGAGGGCATAATCGGAAGATTATCTTGCAACATACCCTATATACAAAAAAAAACAACCATTTTTTTATTATAATTATATTTAGTTTATAAAATAAAATTACCTTTGTAGACATCTTCCAGCTGCAGACATGGTTGAAATATCTTCTAGCCAACCACCCACGACAAATTGACTGTATATATACAATTGAATTCATATTCACATTCATTGATTTTCATTATTACACTTCCTTCTTGAATTTTCACCACGGATAACTGCAAACAGGTGTGACAAAAATTCAAATTTGGACAAAATAAAAAAATAAAAACACATTTTTTACATGATTGCAATGTGGCAACTCCCGCCATTAGTTCACGGAAATCACAATCAATTCCAATTCCGATTCCAATTCCAAAAAGCCCTTCTCCACCTTATTTTCTGTAACTTGTTTTCTTAATTTCTCCAAAACCATAAACTGTTATTGTCATAAATATATTTTGATGTACCAAAAACTGCATTAAGGCTGCTTTTATGATACCTGGAAATGATATCCTCCACTCTGAAATTATGCTAAAATAATCTAAAAAAATAATAAAAAAAAGTAGTTAATCAGAAAAAGGAAAAGGAAAATGAAAACAAAATAAATAAAAGTGTTAGATATCAGTATCAAACCTAGCTGAATTAATTTAGAAGTAAGTATTACTCCCTCCCCAAAATTATTGTCCACAAACAAAATTATTGGAAATTCAAACACCCTCTTGTTAAAATCAATTGTAATTAACATGAACATTGGAATGAAAAACACTACTTGACAGTCCTTGAGTATTGCATGCTCTTTTATTAAACAAGAAACAAAAGCAAAAAAAAAAAAATTGATGTTTTTTTTGTCTTTTTTACATATATAGATGGACGTGAATCCCATTTTTCTTTTATATGGATGTGCATATTGAAGGGGCCCATCAGTGCAGCCCATCACATTTTCAATTCGGTCAAAATTTGCAAACTAAACAAAATTGACCCAAAAGTCAAAATTGCAATTACGTTCCCTTTTGCGTGTACTTTTTTGCTTATCACGAGAACGACGACGCCTCCGCCTTCAGCCGACGACGCCTCCGCCTCCGGTCTTCAGTCGACGACACAGACGAAGTCTCCTACTCCGGCCAACAGCCGCTTCTGCCTCCTCCTTCTTTCACGTTGTTTACAGGTACGATCGGCCTTCTTTGATTAATGTTCTGTTTATGACAATGTCTTCTTTGATCAATGTTGTGTTTATGCAATGTTGCTAGTTGGCTAGGATTTGATAATGGTTATACTGTGTAAAAGTATAAATGCTACTCAGTTGTTGGTTTATTAGACCATAATCAGTAAAATTTCTAGTAATCGACAATTTCAACTGGTCTATGATATCATAATCATATTAATTTATAGTAACCTACATTTGGAGGATAGATTTAAACTATTGTATGATTTAGTAAGCACACGAGTATTTACACATGATTCCATTGGGTCACTAGCAGTAAAGTCTCCACTTTGTTTCTTTACATTTACTCCCTCGGTCTGTATTTCAGCTATACTGTTAAACAAGTTAAAATTACATAAATCTCCCTCCATTTTATCTACATTCTTGCCTTCACATGGTTCCAACTTCACGTTAGTTTTCACATCAGAAACATGTTCCAAACCAGAATCATTACCGGAATATGGTGATTCTTTAGGGAGGGTAATCTGGTCTTTTTGTTCTGGACCGGTGATTGAAGTAGAACTTTCACTCTCCTGTGATAACTTGTCAGCTATGGATGCCAACAAGTCAAAGGCGCATATTTTTCTACCCTCTGATGATTTCCTATGTGAACTTCTCTAAAGAAACAAAAAAAATGTGTCAATATGAGTTTCAATAGGAAGAAAAACTCAGTAGCAGTTAAACCGCTATAGAAAGAATTTGTTACAAACCCCTTTGCCTGCATTTGATAAAAGAAAAAGAGAAATAAGAATGAAAATGAATAATTAAGAAACCATGGACAAAGATAAATAGATATAAAGCAAGTGATATTTATACTAAAGAAGGAATATGAGAGAAGAAAACATACAGCAGGGGTCTTAGAGTTTGTGGGGAAATAGGAGAACCTTTCGACCCACATTGAGACATAATCAAGGGGTTGTTTCTCCAATGTAGTTTTTCCATACACACCTGTCCAAAAATAAAAAATGTATTTGTTTTCCATCAGTGAAACAAAACTTTTGCATAGTTTTATCCCAATTTATTTTATACGGTTTACAATCTTGATTACATCAATAGTTGATAGAAAACAAACAAATGGAGGGAGCTATTTAATATTACCTTTCCAGTTTCATCTTTGATCTTATTCAGGACACCTGTGATCTAAGCTTCGAGGGTCTGGGCAGCATTGCAACCAGGTTGGCACTTAAGGTTTCCTTTATTATAATCGAGTATGAAATTATCACATTTTTTATTCCCTTGTGAAATGATTATGTTTGTGTTGTGATTCAAATTATCCCCAGGTTGAACATCATCAATTCCAATTGAGAATCCATGATCTCCTATCCACCGAGCACTTCTTCAAAATAATCTCATCATACACTTTCACCAAACATCTATTCAGAGCTCACAACTTCTCCAATAGCAGCAGCCTCACTTGGGCAGGTGTATAAGGGTAGATTAAAAGAAAATGGGGATTTGGTTGATGTTAAGGTACAAAGGCCTTATATACTTGAAATGGTAACTGTTGATTTATTCATCATAAGGAACTTGGGATTGGCTCTTAGACGTTTTCCTCAGGTAATATTTGTCAAAATTCAGTTCCACATAACATGCATTGTTTTTCTTGATTATATGAGGCTAGAAAACAAGTGGTTAATGTTATTTGTAAATTAGTAAATTCTTTCTACCTGTTTTTCATATCTTTTTTGCATGACATGATTTCTCCTTAATGTCTCTTCAGATATCATTCTTTCAGAAAAATATTCAAGTAACTGATTCACAAATACAAGATATAATCATATAATATCAACTTTCTTAATGTGAGTAAATGAGTAAATGACCATTTTACCCTTCTGTAAGTAAAAAAGAAAAGTAAATAGGAGAAAAGATTTCTACATATTTGCACAAAGGTTCCAAATTCAATTCATCTTCTATGAGTTCCTTAATTTTTTTCACTTTAGGGAGTGCATTCATCCTCTTGTAACTTGATTTAACATCTGCAAAAGCTTGAAATTAAAGAATAAAAGAAATATTAGGTCAATATAACAGTTAAATGAGTACATTTGGCTCGAAAACAAGTCAACACAGCTGAATTACTAAAATGTTTTATAAAATTCAGTGTCATAATTTTAATAAATAAAGTCGATTTTAAGAATATGAGGCAATTTACATACCAATCATCAGAAATGAAGAGAGAGTTTCTTCTCCCTTGAGTCGCCACCTTTGCACTATTGAGTAGAAAGATGCATTTAGAATGGAATGAAAACTACAAAGTAACCGATTTTTTATTTTTGTAATCTTCAATCACATTGATCCTTTTGAAATTTTCTGTACAGGACCAAAAGATTCAGAGACTATTCCAATCTCCTTCAATTTCACTTCAAGTGCCTGTAGCTGTGGGGTATCGATTATTATTTCATCATCTTCTCATTAGTTGGATTAAGTCATAATCTTTAACATATCTTTACCCTCATCATTTTCTATGATCATTTTTATGCTCATTTTCTTATCAACGGGTATGAGGTTATACATTGGAAATTTACCATTACATATGGATGAGGTACTAGTGCAAACAACCAAGAGCAGGAAGATCTGTATGGTAGAAAGAAAAACCAGAAAAAGAAGTGCTGATAAACCCAAAACGAAACATCTTGAAGCAAGGTATACATATTAACAAACATTATTTGAGTTAATATATGAATCAAGAGTACATAAAGCATTGAATTTGTTTTGAAAAGAGCAGAAACTTACCTTGGGCATCTTCAATTTTATATAAAATGAAAGCATGATCAGTGATGTCCCACTTCTTATGGTTGGAATGGAATCATATAGTAGGTTTGTATTTTGTAGAGATTGATCATTCGGTTACAATTCACATGGTAAAAGCTTTGCAGAAATTAAAGAGTTTGTTTCAGTTGGAATAGTTGGAATGGTGATCCATGTGTTTCGCAGCATCCATGGAGTGGAATTGGCTAATTAATAAGGCTGGAATGTAAAGCCAGAATGGGCTGGAAGGAATGGGATACTTGAGACATCAAGTACGGTTGTTTATTGGTGTATTAGATGTGTATATATGGCGTATTAGATGATACTTGAGACATCAAGTATGGTTGTTTTGGTGTATTAGATGTGTATATATGGCGTACTAGATGATTGTATGTAATGATTGTATGGGATGGTATAGGATACATATAATACGGTTAAATAGTCGTATTTTATTATGCATGTAATACGCCTGCAATGTACGTACTATATTCATAATTTCAACCGTACTCTATTAACCTTTTTCTAGTAGTGGATGCTCCATGAGATATCAGTCCCCCCCCCCCTCCATTTCGTCTATGTTTATATGAAACGTTCCTTTAAATCTTTAATTGTAATGCTCACACTTTTCGTTAGACATTTCACGGATAGACCCTTATTTACGTTGTCATTTAAAGGTAAATTGCATCGTAAATAAATAATAAACGATAAGTTTTTCTTATGTGTTATATGTTTACGGAGTGTTCTTTGTTCATAATATGTAGTGATGTTACACATATAAATATTACGACAAAATAATATTTGTATAAAACTACGACTAACGAGATGAAAGACTAAAAATATGAAATAAAAATAAAGTGAAAAGTAGTCGATGAATTCTAAAAGAAAGTCATAATACATGTCAATAGCTACGTGTGCATATAAAGAACGCCTAAATCTGACTTCATATGAGGAAGTTATGATTTTTCAAAGTTTCGAGTGCAACATAGTATAACAACATGCGACACATAAATCGAAATGAAAATCAGTTGATTGTTAGTCGAAACAATCTAAATGAAAGTTGTAGTACTTTTAATAGGATACCAACGATATAAATAACATCAAAAACGGAGTTCGTATAAAGAAATTATGAATTTTGCAGTGTTATTTATAGTCTAAGCCTTCTCGGGTCGTAAAACGAAAATTAAATTGCAAATTAGCCGACGGAATTTAAATGAAAATTGTAGTACTCGTCGATAGCTATGCGTAAATATAAAGACCATTGAAAAAAATAGCTCATATGAAAAAGTAATGAATTTTACAAAATAATAAAATTCGGCTGATCGGGAAGCGACACATGGCACCACAAGAGTCTGACACGTGTCACGATCTGGCACCCTTGTTTTTCAGCTATAAATAGATGCGTTTTGCAAACCTTTTCTTTGCCAAATCCTTTCTAATACTTCCAGTCTCTCCCAAATCCTCGAGGCTCGGTTCTAGTACTTCTTAGGCCTCAGTAGCGAAGCTTTGGAGCATTCAAGAGCCCGAAGAATAAGAGTTTTGGGTTTTGAAGTTTTGTCCGCGCAAAGTCCGGTTTTTCGCTAAACGACCTATAAGTTGAGTTTTGTTTACCGTGCTTTAAGTATAACTTATGTTTATGTTTATAATCATTATTATGAACTTATAAATAAGATTTTTCAGTGATACTATAACACCCGCAGATTCGGACTAGTCAATAAATGTATAATAAGCATTAAATATGAGTTTTGATAGAATATTATTTAGGATCAATAATATTAACCAAAATTATAGTATATGTCACAAGGATTCAGTACATATAAGGAATATTGAAATCCGACTTATAACGAAGAAATTATGACCCATTGAAGTTTCGCAATTAAACCCACACGACTCTACATATCATAAAAAGTAAATTTTTGATAAAATACCTTTTAACCTTAGTGATCTAAATGAAAGTAGTAGTAAACAACAAACCGAGAGCGTGTATATAGAGAACGTCTAAATCTGACTTCATTAGAGGAAATTATGATTTTTCAAAGTTTCAGCATAGCCGTATACACCTCAGAAATCAAATTTTAGATCGATCGATTTTTAGCCGAAACAATCTAAACGAGAATTGAAGATCTCGTTAATAGGAGTTCAACGATATAAACATAGTCGAAAACGGACGTTGGATAACAAAGTTATGAATTTTTAACAGACTTTAACTGTCTAAACCTGTTTAAATATAACTTTAAAAATAAAGTCAAAATTAGTCGGCGGAGTATAAATGAAAGTTATAGATCTTGTCGATAGCTATGCATGGATATAAGGAACGTCAAAAACGGAGCTCGTATGCAAAAGTTGAGAATTTTACAAAATAATTAATTTTCGAATTAACAAAGGTGTGGCACGTGTCGTGATCTAGCACACACCGTTCTCCCCACGAATTCCCACCAGATTATGTCATGTGGCCCCTAGTACGCCCAACATAATTGGAGTATACCCAACATAAGCCTATAAATAGAAGCCGAATTTCACTCATTTCTTCACCCATTTTCATCATTTCTCTTCGAAAAGCCTCCCAAGGTCCTAATGAATTTCTCTATCACTTCCTAAGTGTTAGTAGAGAAGCTTCGGAGCATAAGAAATCCCTAAGAAATAGAGATTTCGGTTTAGAGGTTCTGCCTGCGCAAAGTACGGTTTTGTGCTAAACCACCTGTAAGTTGAGTTATGGTTACAGTGGTTTAAGTATAACTTATGTTTAAGTTCGTTATCATTATTATGAACCTATAAAAAAGATTTATCAGTGATTCCAGTTCATTATACTGATTGATCTACTTAAGGGAATGATAACTAGGTTAGATTTAGTGAGGTGTTTAAAGTGGGGTTTCCAAATAATATACTATATATGCCAAACAAACCCTACCTCCGATATGATCTTACATGGTTGTCCCTTATCAGCTATAGATCAGTCGACTTTGAATTAATGATGAATCTATACTAATAATTAGTCGCAAGAAACATTAGATTAAGAGTTAGTGATAATGATATTAGGTTATGTCAAAGGAAAAGACAATTGCTAGAAGCGAATCGTTGTCCGAGTTTCAAGTCATCACTTTAACAAGTGAGTGTATACTTACCTTCATCTTACACATAGATATGAAGTATCTAGATATTTACATGCTTTATGTGCTTATTATCTATGCCAAAAATGTTATGTTTTAGATAAAATAATATGAGATGACATTTAAATTGATTTAATCATGTAAGTATTATACACTTATAAATATGTATTGGGCAGTGATATGGGATGGTATATAGGATATGATAGATAGGTGATGGTAGATAGGTGATGATAAATAGGTGATGATAAATAGGAGATGCCCTGACCTTGACTTGCGATGTTGTGATATAGTCATCTACCGGAGTATAGACGGCGACCACTGACTAATCTAAACAAATCATGTGGAAACATTGGCGGGCTCATAACCTGTAGGTGATGAATTATGAGTTCATGCGATATAGTAACTATGTATTCATGTGATGGTACTCTAACCCTTACGGGACACGTATTGGGTAAGCAATCCCCGAAACAGTACTATCTATGCGATATAGGCGATAATCCTTAGGAAAAGTCCTTAGCAACAGACATATAAGGAGATGCGATGAAAGCAATGATAGGTAAATGCGATGTAGGAGATGACCCTTAGGATAAATCCTTAAGGAAGAATAAATAAAGGAAAAGGGGATGGGTAATCGGGTTAATTGTTTGACATGAAATATGTGAATAAAAAAATTAACTTTCTTATCGTGGGTTGAAAACCCTATGTATCTCACCAGGTTTCCCAACCTGACTGTCACACCCCAAAACCGATAACGGTGGAATACGTTTCGGGGTGGAGGACGTTATGTACCGTATCATCACAATTGCATAATAGTAAAAACAAGAAACATACAACCATTGTATTACATAGTGAATTTAATTACAAGCGTGTTTTGGAATGTTTAGCGAACACCAAAAATAGTACAAAAATAAGAGATGGATCTTGTATGCTCCACCTTCTCCAAAATGTTGCACCTGTACCTGTCTATCTTTGACCTGAGGATACAAGTTATTTTGAAAACGAATATCAGCAAAAATCTGGTGAGTTCATAAGAGTTTAGTGTGAGTTTTTGTATAAAAGCATTAGAACCGATAGTATGAAAAGCTGCAACTTTACAATCATAAGTGGTAGAAAATCCTAGAAAATCCTATATTTTCCAGAAATACGTTGTAAGTGAAAACCTTTAAGAAACATATCATTTTCATCTTTGAAAACCATTTATTGTAAGAGTGTAATAGTAAGTTTCCAATAAGTAATGCAATACGGTAAGTTATGCCTGAAGTCCATAATAGTGGTACAAACTTTCTTTAGTATTAAATATTTGTTTACTTCGGGATATTAACTTTAACTTGTTGTTTAGTATTTTAGTGTAGTTATAGTGTATTTCTTGTATGTTACCGATAGTGTGAGAAGTAGCGGACCCCATGACCTTCCCGGTCATGCACAGTGTAACGCGGTAGTGGCATCCCTGGACTTGTACGGCTCGGACTGAAGTTAACAGTCAGGATGTAATAGTGTCTGCCCTGTATAGATCTATACATATAGCGTCGTCTTCCTGTTGGAAAACTCTGGGCGTAGTGCGTAGCGAATAGAGAATCTCGTAGTGAGTTAGTGTGTTATCTCCTGATTAGTGCCTTCTCTTGCATTATAGAGGAGTAGTCTTTTGTATGTCTCGTAGTGTGTTCTCTTATTAGTGTATAGTATCGGAATAGAGTGTATTATAGTGTAGAGTAGTAGCTATAGCGAGTAATAGTGGCCTTAACTATACCTATTATAGTTAACTTAGTGCGTATGATTCTCGTCAGTTTAGTGGTTTCAACATCGAATGAACCGAAAATACTCGTATCCAACACTAATATATATGATATATAACTAAGAAATCAACGACAGTCGGACGGATAACAACTACCCTAAGCCCACAATCAAACAAGAACAGGAAATAAGGCGAGCTATCGGTCCTAAGTCCTTCAAGTCTTACTTATATAATTATATTGGTGTGGTTACATTTTATAAGGAATTTATTTAATAAAAATATTGTCAAAAGGGAACATTTAGAAAATTGATCTTTTATCCAAAATATTTTTGAAAATGAAAATCCTTTTTATAAAACATAGTGGTAAATCACATGTGATTTGAACTACGGATAGTGAATCACATGTGATTAATTTCCGTAACATGAATAATTGACTTGTATAAATTTCCATAAACATGTATAATTGACTTGTATCCCCCCCCCTAAAACATATAAAACATTTGAAAGGTTCATTAAAGGGGTATGAACTCACCTAAAATCGCGTAAATCGGGTAAATCGGGTGAAAGTGTCGGTTGAGCGTTTTGTACCAAATAACGACTTGTGCACCTTTTAGGACCCTAATGTCATATGAAATGTGTATTTTACAAGAAATTAATCATTTTATGATTTTCATTAAAGTATTTAGGTATTCTAGCATCGATTCGGGGTTTTAGGGCTTAGAAGGGGTTCCCGGGAGTAGTACAAGGCCAAGAGGGGTTTACGGGGGAGTCCAAGAGTTTACTCCCTTGGAGTTTATGGCCCAAAGTCCACTCCTTGGGAGTTTACGGCCGTAAGCCCCTAGGCTTGGCCGTAAACTCTTGTTTTCCTCCAAGAGTGCAATTTAAGGCCTTATTTCAACTCCATATAATTCTAGTAAATGCCTAGGACCAATTTGGAGGGTTAAAACCTTCATTTGATGTCATTTGGGGGAGTTTACGGTCCAGGCTTGTGCTTGGGCCGTAAACTCCATTTTGTCCCTCAAAATGGTTTGTTAAATGGTCCAAATCACTCCCTAAATTCTTAGTTAAATTCTAGAAGGCCTTAGGTGAGTTTTTGGGACTTTTTACCAAGGAAATTGGGTGTTTACGGCCCAAGCATAGACTTGTCCGTAAACTCCTCTTTTAGGGTCTAAAATGTGTTGTTTAATGGCCTTAAGCATTTCATAGAGTCATAACTTAATTCCCATATGCCTTAGATGAGTTTTTGAGGCAAAAAGCATGGAATTTTTGGTGTTTACGGCCTAAGCACAAGCTTGGGCCGTAAACTCCCTTTTAGGTCCTAAAAACTTGTGATTTCATGTCCAAACTCATCTAGGCTATTTCCTTTATTAATATCTAAGCTTAACGGAAAGGAAAATGTGACATTTGGCTAAATTTTTGGGTGTTGACGGCCTAAGAGGCTTTCTAGGCCGTAAACTCCCTTTAATCCACTAATTCTTATGATTTTTGACCTTTAAATGCAATAGACTATGTTTAGAATAAGATAGGGAAGAAACCCTTACGTTTGGAAGCCGGAATTTGCGGTTTTGGAGTCGGGTTCGGGTCTAGAGAGATAAAGTAGTGAGAGAGAGTGAATGAGTGGTAAAAGAGTGTTCAAATGGTGTTCACTCTCATTTCATATGCCTCGGGTATTGCACCCGATACACGGCTACCCGATGCTAAAGTTTAACGGGGTTAAAACTTTTTACCCGGGTGAAGTGGTTGAAAAGTAATATAACTCTATTTAGTTAAACGGGGTTAACACTTACAAGTTATAATTACTTATGATAATATCAAGAAATAGAAAATAACTAGATATTTATTTATTGGCGACTCCAAACTTTACGGAAAATAATATATAACGACGAGTTTCGTTAGTGAAGACGGGACTTTGTAACGGTAACAAATTTGGGTTGTCACACTGACCACTCAGATTAATTGTATCAAAGGTATCGATGCGAAGATACATTACAGTGAGATATTAAAAGAGACGTAGATCATTAGTATAAATTAATGTAAGATCTGGTTATGCTTATGTTTTGTATCAGTTATGACATCCCAAGTTTTAAAAAGATATCAATATCGAACGTTTCTTTGGAAATGTTTAATGTTAATATTTTCTCACACTGAAATAATATTTTTGGGACCAATTCCGCAACAAAAGAAATACTTTGTTTTAAAATAAGCATAAATATAATTTTTAAAATGACCGTGAAATTTGGGATGTCACAGTTGGTATTAGAGCATTAGTTTAAGCGAACTAGAAATTTGTAGGATTTCTAGACTTAAACTTACAATGCTAAGCAATGATTGTGAGATGAGTGTCTGCTATATTTCGGCAATATGTCTGAATAGACACGAGCACTAGCTTATTTTGAGAGGATGCCTAAATTGCTTCTATGTGTTAAATGATTTATGTTATAGCTATAAGATGCCTTATATGCTTTAGGATGCTATTATTTGATCGGAATCTATGGTCTATTGCCGACTAGATTTGGAAATTTTGTGTGTTCAGGTTTCTAAACGTTTAATTACGGTATTAGAACTGACATATAACTTTTAAGAGTGATAAGGATATTTATACATCTATCGTAAATAGAGCTTTACCTATCTTAATATTGTCGTCTCAAACGTCTGATTTGGTGTATAGATCATCATGGTGAGAACCCGAAGCAGATTAGGAAACACAAACAGGAACTAGTAGCCTGAGCGATATGTGGTTAAGCATGCACCAGTCGTTGTCCCTGCACCCGAACCTATCACGTTGGCAATGACATATAAAGTATGATGTATGTTTATATCATTATACTTTTAATGAGATTATGTCTTATCAAACCCGTTCGGCTAATGAACTTCCACCACACAGGATAGCGATGGGTGAGAGTGGACACTTATTCAACAACCATTTTATAGGCCGCTTCGTTATACCCTCTTTATAGCATGGTAGTGAATGAGGCCTACTATTGATTTGACTGACTTTTCTTATACATATAGTAACAAATTTTAATAATATAAATATAAGGTGTATTTTAAAACATTTCAAAATACAATGTTTAAACTTTTAATTATCTAAATTAAACCTTTTAATTCAGTTAAATTTAAACCAACTATGATTTAATCTTTATCTTTTACTTAACTATTGATTAAATTAATTTAAATCATTTATGGATTAAATAATTATTTAGTATTAAACAATTAATAAAATAATTTAAACTTAATCCTAATCCATGACCCTTTCTAATTTTCGAAAACTAGGGTATCGGTTATCCAAATTTAATTAATCTATTTTAAGGCTTTTAAAACAATAATTAAGGAAACAAGACAAACCCAATATTACCCTAGCAATTTTCTAAATTTAAGGGGTGAAGGCTACGATTTAAAGAACCCTAGCCATTTTCGAAATTTCATCCCTTAGGGTTTAATTTCTATAAACCCTAACTTTGATCTATTGAACATTATGCATAATCAATAGAAAACTATGGTTCTGATACCATTGATAGGTTTTATAGGTTATAATTAAACATGTAGGGGAAATAACGTAACCCTTAAGTTCACATGCAACCTATTTGGATCTAAGTTTTCTCTATTGAAAACAACAAACAATTGAACATCAAGAACCCTAAGGAAACCCTATTATAATCGAAAATTACAAGGGATTAGGTTTCCGTAGGCGGTCTATTCCATATGTGGTTCTTGCTTTGCACCGATGTCCACCTCCACATTCCTTACACCATCGCATCCTTCATATCCACTAGTCTATCTTTGGGTACTCAGCCACAAAGCATGATTTGCAGGGGTCACTTTATTAGCCTATTGGCTCAGTCGTATGGGGTTGATACTTATTGGATGACTCATTGTCCTATCATGGACTTGGATGAGAGGGGATTGAAGAGGATACATGTGATTAAGCATGAAACAAATCAGATTTGGAGGATCTCACCTGATGATGCTGCCGTGCCTATTCGCCAGGTAAATCAAGAGCACGATGATGAACAACAGTTTGTGTCGCGTCCGTGTCATTAGCGAGCTCAACACACATCATCAGTTGCTCAACAGCGTCGGCTGCCTGAGGTTTACCTACGATATATATATATATATATATATATATATATATATATATATATATATATATATATATATATATATATATATATGTATATATATATATATATATATCGGTGTATGGATATGTTGCATATGGAGTTTGATGATTTTAGGTCGAAGGTTCGTCGGGAGAATTTGTGGATGATAGGTTCCACAAGTGAGTTACTTACAGAGCTGAGGATAGATTATCCCGCTCATCCTCATTCGAGAGATGGGGCGAGAACATATGGGATGCATCTAGGTAATGATGATTATGATGATGACGATGATGACGGTTGTGGTGATGATGGTGATGAGGAATATGACGACATGTATATTTAGTTGTTTTTCTTTGTCGTTACTTTTGCACATGATGTATTTATATAGGTTACTTTTGATACTTTATCATTTGTATATGTAGGATAAGTTGTATGGGTATAGATTTTTCTTTTGTAGGCTACTTTATGATGTATTTATTTTCTTTCTTTTTATCATGGTTGTTTTGTTTTTTTTAGTAGTGCATTAGGCATATCCAAAATAAAACATAGCTAATCAGTTCAATGTCTACTCTCGGCTCGACCAATGTACTATAAAACTTATTTAGGGTATTTGATCTAAAATCTTGAATCCAAGAAAATCCAAATGTGTATTTTATTAATTTTTGGTTTGTACTTTAAATACAATCAAATAAGGATCAACCATGTGAGAAGTACCGAAGGGCAGGACCAATTTAACCTATAGTTGTTCTGAAATCCAACAACCCAAGCGATAGTTCAAACTAGCCACCTCTCCCATAAGTAGTCTATCGGTAGAGTAATTAATAATAATATTTTTATTTGTAGATCTGAGGATGGACATTTATAGAGTATATGTCCCTTGGTTATAGTTTTATTTCCCTATGAATTACTAATTCGCTATAACATTTAGCTCTGATACCAATCTATCATACCGCGACCTGACGGCAGAAACGTCGGGCGGTGCAACATTAGGATGTTGGATCACAAATACATATTTTTTACAACATAAATATCACTTCTATTTAATAAATGATATCTTACATAAAGGCTTTATGTTATTACATTGAGTTTTATCTTGGTAACTATACTCTTTGATTGACTTCAAATCACTTCAAATAACTTTTGTTGAAATATCTTTTGTCTCCATTGGTGACCTAGGAATACATGTGGTTTTTGAAAGGTCAACACAATATTGGTGAGTTCACAGGTTTTGTATACTTTAAAAAAAATTGTGTGAAGTTTGTTAGGCCAATGTTTATTGTATTCTCATACTTATGTTAGTGTATCTGTGTATACCAAATTCCCTTATTAATGTTTCTAGTAGTGGATTCAGATGGTTTAGTAACTATATATGAATCTAGATCTTTGTTTATGAATAGAAAAATGTATATTGTTACTGTCTTTAGTTCTTAATAAGGTCTCTAGAATCCTTTGTTGTTACTAGGGTAATACTATCCTAGTATTCTTTTATTATGTTACGTATACTACTACTTCCTTCGAGGTGTCCCTTAAATAGTAGTAGATTAAGTTTAACAATGTTAGCATGAGTTCCTATAATCAAGCTATGACTGTTGAGAGTCCCCCAAAAACCACGACGCTTCTTCGAACGATGCAAATGTGTTTAGAAAGTTATGCTTGCTTCGACTTGTCATCTGGTTGTAGCTAGCAACCACATGTGTGAGTGTCAATATCGTATAGATCTATACATATCTTTCCCACTCACTTAAGATTTAAAGATTATAGGTCGGGGCTAGCTGAAGGTATTTCAGCTAGGAGATCAATGTGTCTCATCTAACCACTTGTTATGTGAAGCCTCCACTGGTCGTTCGTGTTGTTATTCTTTGTTGTATTTATACGGGATAATTATTATATATATTATCCATCATATAAATATATATATATATATATATATATATATATATATATATATATATATATATATATATATATATAATCAAAGTATAGTGTTTTGTGTAGCCAAATATTTGGGCAGAGTAACCGCTAGGTACTAAGCTTATCCAAATCTTGGCTATAATAATGGCAAGAGTATCGTCGTTTCGTGGCAACTGGTCAGTGTAACAACTAGGTATGATATTTTCTATGAGTGTGAGTCAGTATAACAACTAGGCATAATATTATCCTTAAAAGTTGGGCGGAGTGTCTACCGAACATATTATCATCCTAATGTTATGAGCAAAATTATCTAACTAATATTATACGATTAGTAATAACTATGAAATATTTGTATTTTAACATGTATTCCCCCAAAAAAGTTTTAGAAAATGTGGTTGTGAACTCACTTGTGAGGCATGAAATCGTTGATGTGGAGGTGTATTTTGAGGTGTGAGTAAGATCAGCCGAAACTTGCTATTTATAGAGGATATTAGGGTGTGCATCGTGTAGTGCGTGTCATGCAACTTACGTGTGAACCACCCAGATTTTGACACGTATCATCTTCTCATGGTGCCACGTCATACGTATAATGACGAATCAAGGTGTCAGGGTGCATGTTGCACATTAAGCGCTACGCATGAGTGCACGTGAGCATATTTTATAAACTTTGAAAACCCATAATTCTTGCATACGAACTCTGTTTTCAACGACTCTTTTAATCCGTGTAGGTCTCAACATATACTACAACTTTCCTTTTGGTTGTTTTATCTAATACTGACTTTCGTTATTAGCCTATATTTTATAACCCTTATGATTTTATAAAAATCATAACTCTCTCATACAAGTTTCGTTTTAGGCATTCCTTGTTTCTTAAATCCTACTTTGGGTAGTACTGCGTTTCTTCTTTTGGTGACTTCTGAAAAAGATCAACCATTATCTTCGTAGTTTTCAACATTGTAACGTTTAGCATGCAATAGATTTTTATTTCCTATAAAAATCATATCCTTTCTGTACTGAGCTGGATCTTTATGAAGTTTATATTTTTGGGCTTTCGGTAAAGCGTACGTTCTAAAAATGTTAACGTGCTCGTAATATGACATGTTTTTTCGCGCACTAATTTTTTAGTCTCATTGTCGACGTAATCAAGGGAAAAAATTGAATATGTTTTTTTATATGTCAAATGATTTTAGAGATGTTCAATCAAGTGTCGTTGGTAGCGTTAGATCCTAACAGTGGTCGATAACATATTTTTTAGGTTGTCACAAAAAATTTTGTTGAAGATACAAATGGAAGAAATCCTAGTGTAGTCTAGGGAAATTTGTTGTACATGATTGCTTGGACACATCCATATGTGTTCAGTTGCTTTTGTGATTTTAGGATTAGCAACTTGGGAACTATGAGGTAATTCTTGGGACGAGTATAAGTAGGTGTGAAATGTAGTAGAGGCCTATACAACCCAAAACACATGACTCACACTTGGATTAGGAAAAGTCACAAGGTTACTAATGTAATAGTAGTTAAATTTGTTTTGTTCATTTCCATTGTTACCATTGTTTCGGTAACGACTAAGAAGATGAATGTTATCCCGACCCCAATGATCATAGTAAATCGAGTCCGAATATGATAAAAGCATCAAAATAAGTTACTCGGTTCAGAGAACCACGTTCGATGTAACATCCGACTTAAGTCAGGAGATTAATGGAAAATACAATCGAATCGGTTGACATAAGTATAGCTAGAAATGATGCCTGCTATGATGTGATTATATCATATTAGAAAATTATGTAAGGTATCTTTTGTGCTAAAGTCTGACTCAAAGAGGCATGTGTCCAACCGTTGCATCATGCAATGGAAGGTTATTAGGGTACAACCATTTGGTTTGTACAATAGACAAAGTAATACCTTACCATGGGTTAAGACTGTTTGAGAAGGAGCAGGAGTATCCGATGAATGTCAAGTTTGTAACTCGAAGATTAGGAATGAAGGTCCAAAATAGAATGAAGAGCGAGTACAAGTTTGGGCATTGCCATTTTTCAATAATCAATGAAACATATTAGTTATGGGGATACGTACAAGGAGCAAGAAGGAGCAGGAGTCTCCTTAGGATAGGTCCTTAAGAATATAAAAAAATAAGGATTGGTAATCGATTTAACTATTTAATAATTATAACATATTAATTATATTATTATGGGTATAAAATCCTATGTACTCACCAGGTTTTCCAACCTGACCCACTCAGTTTCTTTGTATCATAGGTATTAATACGAATGTATTTGATGTTTGGAAATGATGAGAGACTCAAGGAAATATAGACCATAGTATAAAAGATATTTTAAGGCTTGTAATGATTACGTTTATGCTTATGTTTCTTGTATCCATTATAATATCCCAAGTTTTTAATAATCAAGAAAAACATTTCTTTGCAAATACTTTTTATGGGACAAATTCTACAGTTATAAATAAACTCTGTTTTAAAATAAGCATAAATAAAAAGGTCTTTTATAACTGTGAAAATAGGTATGCCACATCAGACATATCGTTTCAGTTTCCTGATCAGACCCACCATATATTGTTGTCCAAATGAATACTATATCTTACTTCGATATGTAATCCGTACATCGACACTTGGTAGTGTCACAAAACATAGTTCTACTCTCCGTTCCTATCACACACCCTTAATATGATGTTGTGACATCCCCATTTTCATGGCCCACAAAAACTTTTTTTATGCTTATTTTAAAATAGAGTATTCTTTATATTGTTGAATTTGTCCCATAAAAGTAGTTTTGAATAAATGTTTTTCATTGATTATTAAAAACTTGGTATGTCATAACTGATACAAGAAACATAAGCATAAACATAGTCATTATAGGCCTTACAACATTTTTTATACTAATAGCCAACACCTGCTCGAATCTCTCATCAGATCCAAACATCACTATCCATGTACCTTTGTACTACTTTCTGTGATACATAGAAACTGAGTGAGTCAGGCTAAGGAACCTGTTGAGCATATATGGTTTTCAACCAACAATAGTATAATTAATTTGTTTTAATTATATACTACAACTTTTATTTAGACTTCGTCGGCTAATTCTCACTTTATTTTTAACAGGCTTAGACCGTTAAAGTCCGTATACAAATCATAACTCTTTCATACAAATTATGTTCTCGACTATATTTATATCGACGTAATCCTATTCACAAGATCTTCAACTCTTGTTTAGATAGTTTCGGCTAACAATCATCCAATTTGAATTTCGATTTCTGCGACCGCACTGTTGCGCTGAAACTTCAAAAAATCATAACTTCCTCATATGAAGTCAAATTTGGACGATCTATATATGCACACTCTCGGTTTTACGATTACTTGACTTTCGCTTATATTACTTAGGCTAATAATCAACCTATCTCTGATTCACTATTTACGATGCATATAGTCGTGTTGTTTAATAGTAAAACTTCGAAGAAACATAACTTCTTCATACAAAGTCGGATATCAGAGTTCTTTAGATGTACGAAATCTTTGTCACGTCTACTATAACTTCGTTTAAGATTATTAATCCTAAATAATCTTCTATTGAGAACTTCGTTTTTTCGCTTATCAATAAATCTACAAAAAGACTTATAATATGTAGTCTGCAATGCGCAAGACTAGTGTTCTCCCTATTCGTGGGCTTAAATTATAATAACTAATATTTATTATATCTTAATTGTCTAGCCCAAAGTTGTGGACGTTACAAATGCTACCCAATATTCAAACTTAATTGAACTAAGGATTCTTTATAAATTTTATTTGCATTGTTTTTAGACACCCTACAACGGTTGGACTCAAACAAGAGCTGCGCAATAGGGTCAAATCCAACACTCTGAGATTATTCAACCCTGATCACATGTGATGTGACGTATTCACCTAATGGCTAACTCCCATCACTCGAAGTCTCACAAAGCACAAAGCAAGTAGCATTTGGACACAAGAAACTACTCAAGCAATTATATCCTCATAACGAGAAAATTGTATTAGCATACAATGCTAAACTCATACTATCAGGCATAACCTAAACAGGCTATCCTACTGCTGTCTACTCAATACTAGCATGCAATTCTCATAAAGCTGAAACACATATAGCAGGCACATAATGCATCCTCCTAGATCCTTAGTCCTATACTAGCATGCTGTTCTACTGAAACTGAAACTGAAACTGGAACTAAAACTGAAACTGAACTAATAAACTTGTATGGGTAATTTGGGAGTACTTACTTGAGCTCGGCTGATCGCATGCACCACACCCTTATCTCGTTTAAAAATTCTTTCTTTCTAAGTGCTTTTCAAAATTCTTTCGAAAACATTTTCCTTTTGAAAATCTTTTTATCTTTCCCTTAGTTTGAGTTTAGATACACCCGGAAGTGTATCCGAATCCCTCAAACCAAGGCTCTGATACCAACTTGAAACATCCCAAAAATACGACCTGAAAATTTCATTTTTTATATAACCAAAATTCATAAAACTGAGTATCACATAATAAAACCATACGCTACGTATCTCAAACCATACTAAAATATTGTGTGAAAGCTGTGTCACAACTGTATCAAAACATATCTAAGTAAACTGAATCAACTCCCAGGACAAAAACTGAAGCTGTGGTGTGTGCGATGCCATCATCCCGAGCTCTTCCCTTTGCTTGCGGAAGTACCTGAAACCAAAAACTGAAACCGTAAGCACGAAGCTTAGTGAGCTCCCCCAAACTACCATATACCACACAATAACAAATAAAGCACATATTGGGCCTTGCCCACTGCATCAGACCGAAGTCTGGAACTAGCTGCATCGGACCGAAGTCCGGAACTGACTGGGACCTTGTCCCCTGCATCGGACCGGAGTTCGGAACTAACTGCATCAGACCGAAGTTCGGAACTGACTGCATCGAACCGAAGTCCGGAACTAACTGCATCGGACCGAAGTCCGGAACTGACTGGGACCTTGTCCCCTGCATCGGACCGGAGTCCGGAACTAACTGCATCGGACCGAAATTCGGGTCTGTCTGAACATAGCATATCATAAAACACGTATTTGCTAACATAACACATATACTGCATCGGACCGAAGTCCGGAACACATAACACAAAACATGCTTGAATCACAAAGACATCAAGCACTCTTACTACTGCATCGGACTGAAGTCCGGAACTACTGCTAACTAAACGAGCCGGCATTTTGGCCGCAGACCCGTTCCTACTGGAAGGAAACTCACCTCGTGAACTGGCTGCTGTGTGTATGGCTCTGGAAGCTATCTGTTGCTGCTCTGGTATCTCCCTGGCTACAATTCCATAAACACACTCAATCAAATACTAATCACTGCATTGGGGTAAAATGACTCTTTTACCCCCTGGTCAAAGTCAACTCTCCCGGTCAAAGTCAACCTACAGTTGACCTGACTCGCCGAGTTGGGCCGCCAACTCGCCGAGTCTCTATTCTCATTTCTCAACCCTACTCGTGGCTACTCGTCGAGTATGGCATCAACTCGACGAGTTCCCTTTTGATTCAAAAAAACTCAGGCAATCTGCATCCGACTCGCCGAGTCATATGAACAACTCGACGAGTTGTTCTTCGAGCTAAGAAGATTGCCTTGGACTCGCCGAGTTGTATGAACAACTCGTCGAGTTCCTCCATTACTGAGTCTAACCTCCAACTCACTGAGTCCACTCTACTACTCACTGGTCCCCACTCGGCATCACTCAAAAGGGGAAAATCGGGGACTCGCGACTCGACTCGCCGAGTCGTTCTTCCGACTCGCCGAGTCGCTTGCATGCAGCTACTCTAGACTCGATTCTGCTTGAATCCAGCGTATAAAACTTATAGATCTGGGCTCCCTTAGCTCGATTAGCACGTAAAGATTCTATCTTTACGTGCCCATAAGCATCCATGAAGATAATAAGGCTCAAAAAGCATAATAAAGGCTAGATCTAGGGTTCTCATGCAAAGCATCTTCAAAAAGGCAATATATCCGGGCTCTACAACTCCTAAATGAACAGATCTAGGGATATCTCGACCTATTAAGGCATCCCTAAAACTATAAGGTTTGGAAAATACATCAAACTAGCCCTAGAAGTGTTCTAATGGAGGTTTAAAGCAAAAAACATAAGGAATCCGAGAAATACCTCAATGAACTCTGATTTTGACCTTGGATCTTTGCTCTACACCTCTTCTCTTTGGACCTTTCTTCTTTTTCTTCTTCAAGCCTTCAAGAAATCACACAAAAACACTTAATCAATCAAGGGATGGTTTAGGGTTTCTCACAGACTCTCTGAGGGTGAGGGAGGCGAGTTTGGGGCACATAACAGTGCTTAAATAGTGAGCAACCCGGGGATTTAGGGTTTCTTCCTGGCAGGCAGACTCGCCGAGTCCCGAATATGGACTCGCCGAGTCGCCGACTTACACGTGCTCGAAATCCCGTCCCTACTCGACGAGTCGGGCTATAGACTCGTCGATTCCCTCTTGAAAACTTCTAAATAAATATCATGGAAGCAACATACCAGAGACGGGTCGTTACAATTCTCCCCCACTTGACTCAGACTTCGTCCTCGAAGTCTGCTACGGCTGAATCTGCAAATAACTCCGGGTAGTGCTCTCTCATCTCCTCCTCAGCCTCCCACGTCCACTCAGACCCCTTCCGGTGCTGCCACTGCACCTTCACTAACTGAATTACCTTGTTCCTCAAGGTCTTTGTCTTCCGGTCCATAATCGCGACCGGCCTCTCAATATAATTCAGGCTGCTATCAACCTGAATATCTTCTAAGGGAACAACTGCTGACTCGTCCACCAAACACTTCCTCAACTGAGACACATGGAAAGTGTTATGGATCTGGCTAAGCTCTGCTGGAAGATCCAACCGATAAGCAACCCGACCCACTCGGGCCAAAACCCTGAAAGGACCAATGAACCTGGGACCCAGCTTGCCCCTCCTCTGAAACCTGATGACACCCTTCCAAGGTGAGACTTTCAGAAGGACCATATCGCCCACCCGGAACTCCAAGTCTGAACGCCTCCTGTCGGCGTAGCTCTTCTGCCGACTCTGAGCAGTCTGCAGTCTACTACGAACCTGCTGAATCAACTCGGTCGTCTTGAGCACCACCTCTACGCTCCCAATGACCCGCTGACCGACCTCGCCCCAACAAATCGGGGTCCTACACTTCCTCCCATAAAGCATCTCAAAGGGAGGTCGATCAATGCTCGCATGATAACTGTTGTTATACGAAAATTCCGCTAATGGAAGATACGTATCCCAACTGCCACCGAAGTCTAGGACACATGCCCAGAGCATGTCCTCGAGAGTCTAAATCGTCCTCTCGCTCTGCCCGTCCGTCTGAGGGTGGAAAGCGGTGCTGAAATGGAGACGAGTACCCATCTCATCGTGAAACCGCTTCCAGAATCTGGATGTAAAATGGACGTCTCGGTCTGACACCACTGATACCGGCACTCCATGACGTGCCACTACCTCCCGCACATAGATATCGGCTAACTTTTCTGCCGATATGCTCTCCTGGATCGGTATGAAATGAGCACTCTTCGTCAACCGATCCACTATCACCCAAATCGAATCTACCCCACGTGCGGTCCTGGGAAGCTTGGTGATAAAATCCATGGTGATGTCCTCCCATTTCCACATGGGAATGTCTAACGGCTGCATTTTGCCGTGAGGCCTCTGGTGTTCTACCTTGACCTTCCTGCAGGTCAGGCACCTCTCTACATACCAGGCGACATCCCGCTTCATGCAGGGCCACCAATAATCGGGTCGAAGATCTCTATACATCTTCGTCGCCCCTGGGTGGATAGAAAATCGAGACTTATGAGCCTCATCCATCAACACCTGCCGTACTCCACCCCAGTATGATACCCATACTCTCCTATGAAGGGTCAACAACCCTCGACTATCATAATCAAATGAAGCTACTCGGCCCACTATCCTTTCACGCTTCTGTCTCTCCTCCTTGAGGCCCTCAACCTGAGCCTCCCTGATCTGATCCAACAATGGAGTAATCACTGTCATCCTCAGACATAAGTCTCTGATAGGGGCTGCTGACGCCTTGCGGCTTAGGGCGTCGGCCACTACATTGGCCTTCCCTGGATGGTAAAGGATTTCACAATCATAATCCTTCAGCACATCCAACCACCTCCTCTGTCTCATGTTCAGATTCGGCTGATCCATAAGGTACCTCAAACTCTTGTGATCCGTGTAGATGGTACAATGAACCCCATAAAGGTAATGTCTCCAAATCTTGAGGGCAAACACAACCGCCCCCAGCTCTAAATCATGAGTAGGATAGTTAGCCTCGTGAGGCTTCAACTGTCTCGAGGCGTAAGCTATAACACGGCCTCGCTGCATCAATACTGCTCCCATACCTGTGATTGAGGCATCACAGTAGACTACAAAATCCTCTACTCCCTCTGGCAGGGTAAGGATCGGAGACTCGCACAACCTCCGCCTGAGGGTCTCAAATGTTGCCTGCTGCTCAGGCCCCCAACGAAACACCACCGACTTCTTGGTCAGTCGGGTGAGCGGCACTGCTATCTTGGAGAAATCCTGAATGAACCTCCGGTAATACCCTGCCAACCCAAGGAAGCTCCGAATCTCGGATGGAGACTTCGGGACCTCCCACCGCATCACGGCCTCTATCTTGGCCGGATCTACTAAAATACCCTTCTGGTTGACGAGGTGACCAAGGAACTGCACCTCGCGCAACCAGAACTCGCACTTGGAGAACTTTGCGAAAAGTCTCTCCCTCCTCAGAACTTCTAGCACCTCTCTTAGGTGCTCCTCATGCTGCTCCTGCGTCTTGGAATACACTAAGATATCATCTATGAATACTATCACAGACCGGTCCAGCATCGGCCTGCACACACGGCTCATGAGTTCCATGAACACGGCTGGAGCGTTGGTGAGCCCAAATGGCATCACCACAAACTCATAATGACCAAACCTGGTCCTAAAAGCAGTCTTCTGCACATCCTCATCTCTGACTCGCATCTGATGATACCCGGAACGTAAATCGATCTTGGAAAACCAAAACGCTCCCTGAAGCTGGTCGAACAAATCATCTATCCTCGGGAGTGGGTAACAGTTCTTCACCGTTACCTTATTCAACTCCCGGTAATCTATACACATACGGTGCGACCCATCCTTTTTCTTCACAAACAAAATCGGAGCTCCCCAAGGCGAACTACACGGTCTGATGAAACCCTTGTCTAGCAGCTCCTGCAACTGCGTAGACAACTCCTGCATCTCAGGGGGAGCTAACCGATACGGGGCCCTAGCTATCGGCGCCGCACCCGGAATCAGATCAATCCCGAACTCTACCTGTCTCTTTGGAGGTATCCCAGGAAAATCCTCTGGGAATACATCAGGGTAGTCTCGCACTACCGGAACATCATCTACTGCCATCTTACCCTTCTCCCTGGCATCCAAAACATAAGCTACATATCTGGCGCAACCCTGCTGAAAATAGCGCCTCGCTCTTGCGGCTGAACAAAAAGCTGGTCCGCGCTGTGGCCTCTCGCCCTGAATCACTAACTCTCCCCCACTGGGAGTGCGAACCCTCACTAGTTGCAGCTCACAATCAATCACCGCCCCATTGGGACTCAACCAATCCATGCCTACTATAACCTTATTCCCTCGCAGGGGAATAGGGACCAAGTCCATCATAAACTGCTCGTCGAACAACTAAAGAGAACATCCTCTATGCACTCTGGCAACCCTCACGGTCCTGTCATCTGCTATCTCGACCTCTAGTGGACAATCCAGCTCCCCTGGAGCTCTACTAAATCTCTTGCTAAGCGCTAGCGATACAAATGATCGGGTAGCCCCCGAATCAAATAATACTGTAGCAGAAATGCCGTTCACGGAGAATGACCCTATACAAAACATATAACCATAAGCAATAATCAATCAATGATAATAAAGAGATGAAAGGAGAAATACATACCCGTCACCACATCAGGAGTCGCTCGTGCCTCCTCTACTGTCATCTGAAAAGCTCTACTCTTCGCCACTGGCGCCTCAGCTCGGCCCTGCCGGCCATCTGTAATCCTCAAAGTAGCAGGGGCAGGTGCAGCCACCTTCCCCGCTGCAGCTAAACTCGGACACTGGGACTTTTTATGTCCCCTCTGATTGCACTGAAAGCAAATCAGATCTGATGCTGCAATGGCGGTAACAGGGGCCGTACAATCCCTGCTCAAATGCCCAGTCCGACCGTACTTGTAGCAGCCGAAACTCCCTGCCTTGCACACCCCATCGTGCAATCTCCCACACTTGCCACATCGGCCATGGCTCTGCTGAATCCTGGATCTGTGATCTGAAACCTTGGGCTTTTTGCCCGAACTACCTGTACCCAAAACCACCTCCGGTTTCCTCTTCTTCTCCATCTCAAGGTCAATCTCCCTCTCCCGAGCCCTAGCAATCATGTCATCCAGTGTTTTACAGCTGGACCGGCTCACAAACTGGCGGATATCGCTCCGCAACATCTCATGATAACAGGCCTTCTTCATCTCCTCATCGGCTGCATACTGAGGAACGAGAAGAGCCCTCTCCCTGAACTTGGCGGTGATCTCCGCCACGGTCTCTGTAGTCTGGGTGAGGTCCTGAAACTCTCTAGCTAACTGCTGCACCTCAATAACCGGTGCAAACTCCGCCCTGAACGTAGTAGAGAAATCAGCCCAGGTCATGGCATCTAGCGCTGCATCATCTCCAATGGTATGTCCGACCTCTTCCCACCAATCCCGTGCCCTGTCCTTCAGAAGACAGGACGCCAATCTAACCTTGTCCCCTTCGGGACACCTGCTCGTGCGGAAAGCGTTGGCCACATCCGCCAACCATCTAGTACTCGCTATGGGGTCCCGCGCCCAGTGGTAATCTGGAGCTCCACATGCCCTGAACTCCCTGAACGTAAGTGTGCGCGACCCCATCATGGCCGCCACCTCGGCACGGAAGGTGCCCAATCTCTCATCCATCAGCTCTAGGATACCCTCCTTGATCGAACCGAAGATCACAGGAGTCTGCTCCAGTATGATACTAGTAATCTCTGAAGAAAGAAACTCTTTGGTCTGCTCATCCATACGCTCGGCCCCCGAGCCTGATCCTGATCCCTCCCCGGCACCGGTACTGCCATCTGCTAGCCTCGAACGCAAAACCACCATTCTGAAACACATCAAGGCAACATCCGAAAACTAAAATATCTCAAGGGATCATTGATACTACTACTAGCTTCCTGGTCTTGCCTCAGCCTTCCTTGATTCGAGTACGGATCCTCTGCTTTCAGTAGTACGGGCCCATACTACCTTCCACATCTATCCGTACTTTCCTCAAGAACTGCCTTGACTCCACCAAGTCACTACTACTACTACTGATCTCTGTTACTCTCATCCTAGGCTTGCCCTAGGGAAATCTCTGACTCCCCTCAAACCAGTCCTCAGCTGCTGAAGGCCTCCTTATAATGCTAATTAGCCATCACCTGAATACCATCACATGTGATGAGGCTCAGATAATCCTTCGAGTAAAAGGCTCGTCCCCTACAACGGTTGGACTCAAACAAGAGCTGCGCAATAGGGTCAAATCCAACACTCTGAGATTATTCAACCCTGATCACATGTGATGTGACGTATTCACCTAATGGCTAACTCCCATCACTCGGAGTCCCACAAAGCACAAAGCAAGTAGCATTCGGACACAAGAAACTACTCAAGCAATTATATCCTCATAACGAGAAAACTGTATTAGCATACAATGCTAAACTCATACTATCAGGCATAACCTAAACAGGCTATCCAACTGCTGTCTACTCAATACTAGCATGCAATTCTCATAAAGCTGAAACACATATAGCAGGCACATAATGCATCCTCCTAAATCCTTAGTCCTATACTAGCATGCTGTTCTACTGAAACTGAAACTGAAACTGGAACTAAAACTGAAACTGAACTAATAAACTTGTATGGGTAATTTGGGAGTACTTACTTGATCTCGGCTGATCGCATGCACCACACCCTTATCTCGTTTAAAAATTCTTTCTTTCTAAGTGCTTTTCAAAATTCTTTCGAAAACATTTTCCTTTTGAAAATCTTTTTATCTTTCCCTTAGTTTGAGTTTAGATACACCCGGAAGTGTATCCGAATCCCTCAAACCAAGGCTCTGATACCAACTTGAAACATCCCCAAAATACGACCCGGAAATTTCATTTTTAATATAACCAAAATTCATAAAATTGAGTATCACATAATAAAACCATACGCTACGTATCTCAAACCATACTAAAATACTGTGTGAAAGCTGTGTCACAACTGTATCAAAACATATCTAAGTAAACTGAATCAACTCCCAAGACAAAAACTGAAGTTGTGGTGTGTGCGATGTCATCATCCCGAGCTCTTCCCTTTGCTTGCGGAAGTACCTGAAACCAAAAACTGAAACCGTAAGCACGAAGCTTACTTAGCTCCCCCAAACTACCATATACCACACAATAACAAATAAAGCACATATTGGGCCTTGCCCACTGCATCAGACCGAAGTTTGGAACTAGCTGCATCGGACCGAAGTCCGGAACTGACTGGGACCTTGTCCCCTGCATCGGACCGGAGTCCGGAACTAACTGCATCAGACCGAAGTTCGGAACTAACTGCATCGAACCGAAGTCCGGAACTAACTGCATCGGACCGAAGTCCGGAACTGACTGGGACCTTGTCCCCTGCATCGGACCGGAGTCCGGAACTAACTGCATCGGACCGAAATCCGGGTCTGTCTGAACATAGCATATCATAAAACACGTATTTGCTAACATAACACATATACTGCATCGGACCGAAGTCCGGAACACATAACACAAAACATGCTTGAATCACAAAGACATCAAGCACTCTTACTACTGCATCGGACTGAAGTCCGGAACTACTGCTAACTAAACGAGCCGGCATTTTGGCCGCAGACCCGTTCCTACTGGAAGGAAACTCACCTCGTGAACTGGCTGCTGTGTGTATGGCTCTGGAAGCTATCTGCTGCTGCTCTGGTATCTCCCTGGCTACAATTCCATAAACACACTCAATCAAATACTAATCACTGCATTGGGGTAAAATGACTCTTTTACCCCTGGTCAAAGTCAACTCTCCCGGTCAAAGTCAACCTACAGTTGACCTGACTCGCCGAGTTGGGCCGCCAACTCGCCGAGTCTCTATTCTCATTTCTCAACCCTACTCGTGGCTACTCGTCGAGTATGGCATCAACTCGACGAGTTCCCTTTTGATTCAAAAAAACTCAGGCAATCTGCATCCGACTCGCCGAGTCGTATGAACAACTCGACGAGTTGTTCTTCGAGCTAAGAAGATTGCCTTGGACTCGTCGAGTTGTATGAACAACTCGTCGAGTTCCTCCATTACTGAGTCTAACCTCCAACTCACTGAGTCCACTCTACTACTCACTGGTCCCCACTCGGCATCACTCAAAAGGGGAAAATCGGGGACTCGCGACTCGACTCGCCGAGTCGTTCTTCCGACTCGCCGAGTCGCTTGCATGCAGCTACTCTAGACTCGATTCTGCTTGAATACAGCGTATAAAACTTATAGATCTGGGCTCCCTTAGCTCGATTAGCACGTAAAGATTCTATCTTTATGTGCCCATAAGCATCCATGAAGATAATAAGGCTCAAAAAGCATAATAAAGGCTAGATCTAGGGTTCTCATGCAAAGCATCTTCAAAAAGGCAATATATCTGGGCTCTACAACTCCTAAATGAACAGATTTAGGGATATCTCGACCTATTAAGGCATCCCTAAAACTATAAGGTTTGGAAAATACATCAAACTAGCCCTAGAAGTGTTCTAATGGAGGTTTAAAGCATAAAACAGAAGGAATCCGAGAAATACCTCAATGAACTCTGATTTTGACCTTGGATCTTTGCTCTACACCTCTTCTCTTTGGACCTTTCTTCTTTTTCTTCTTCAAGCCTTCAAGAAATCACACAAAAACACTTAATCAATCAAGGGATGGTTTAGGGTTTCTCACAGACTCTCTGAGGGTGAGGGAGGCGAGTTTGGGGCACATAACAGTGCTTAAATAGTGAGCAACCCGGGGATTTAGGGTTTCTTCCTGGCAGGCAGACTCGCCGAGTCCCGAATATGGACTCGCCGAGTCGCTGACTTACACGTGCTCGAAATCATGTCCCTACTCGACGAGTCGGGCTATAGACTCACCGAGTCCCTCTTGAAAACTTCTAAATAAATATCATGGAAGCAACATACCAGAGACGGGTCGTTACATTTGGTCCCTAACTTTTTTTTTGCATACGGACCATCCCTATGGTTTGATTTTGTTGCGTTTTTCGTCCCTTGACCAAACTTGCAATTTTGACCAAACGATAGGGACGAAAAAACACAACAAAATCAAACCATAAGGACGATCCAAGTACAAAAAAAAAGTTAGAGATCAAACGTGTAATTTTGATCAAACCATAGGGACGATTTCAGTAATTTACTCTTAACAAAATTGTTGGGTTGAATTGTGTTGGTAAACTTATTTAATATTTGACTCTGTTTATGAGCCAACCCAAGTACCCAACCCAAAATATTGATACCTCCGGTTTCAACTAGCTACTATATGATCACTAATTTTCCGATATCATAAAGTCCTTTATATCAATCGTGATGGTTTTTAACGAAAATTTAATCCAAAACTAATACAACTCGCGTATACAAATATATGGATATTCAAACATGGGATTTTCATATTCTTTCTAATAATTCTGGGAATTTGGGATGAGCGTTAGAAGCATGGGCAAAGGTTGTATGGGAAAAAGAAAAAGCGGTTTTGATTTAAATAGAAAATGTGCAGAGGAATGAGGAGGCATGCTTTGTTAAAAGATGAGTTTTACCACCGCCGGCAGCTTTTCCTCAAACCTTCAAATACTTTAAAATATACTTCCCCACTTAAAAGAAAATATATATACAAAGGTTAACTCCAAACATTTTATAAATAAGATAAAAAAACAATTGAAAATTATGAAATCTAGTCTAAAACTAGTTTATAAATGTTAATATTTCTTTAATATATAAAAATACAACATTTGTATTTAAAGCTATCTAGAATAATACGACCTCTCATTTTCTAAAAGATTACAATCTAAACTAGCAATTATTAAAAAAGATTGTGACATTCATCTTAGGCCACAAATATTAACTTTTGAATTAGTGCTTTTTAGGCACTAGATTATAAATCTAATTTTTTTTTTGGTATATATTAAGACCAAAAGATGTATCCATCGAATGTATAATGAAATGATGCGGCATTACAGTGAGATGAGGAACACCACATCATCTGGTGTGATGGGTGCGATAATCCTATAACCTTCATTGCAACGACCTTTTTTTTTTCATTGTTTAGACATTTGTTCGTTATAATATTTCATTGCTTCATGTTTATTAAAAGTAAAATAATAGTAAAAATATGGGTAAGTGAATGGTGATCTTTTCCTAAACGAAGGAAGAATGACAGAAAAATAAAGGAACAAGGAACTACACTACTTGGCCATAGCTAGATATGACATTTTCTTTTTAAAAAGAAAGAACTTTAATAATTACTCTTGAATAAAATATATGGTATCTTTTAGACAAAAAAATGTTACCTTTCGATTTAAAATAGTAATTAATTATGTGACTTCTGTCCGTTCAAGTGTATATAGTCTAAGGGAAAAGTGTAATACAACCACAAAACATGTTTAAAATTAAAATCACATAAAAATCGTTAAAAACGCACGTCTTTGGGAAATTTTGTTATGCTACGTATTATTCATTTCGTGTGCAAAATTTTCTACATAATGTTTTTTTTAAAAGGTTTCAGATTTTGATATAAGATTTTTTTTCTTTTTATCAAATTATACATTTCTTCCAAAAAGGAATTTAATTTAATAATTAACAAAGGAAACCAATTCATAATCCCACTTACGTGCCTTAAAAATTGTGACAAGTGTTTTATACTAAGATCTACATATAATCAAAGTATATTGAATTCTATAAAATTTACACACAAATATAATATTTTGTTTGTTATATAGTTTTATTATTTTTTATAAGGCCTCAAACTCTATAAACGTTCAATAAAATATATTTTAAAAAATATCATTATTAAAAAAATTATCCTAACAAAAAGTTTAATGATACACCTATTGAACGTTAATATGATATTGAGTTTAATACTTTAAAAGCCGATTAGATTTTATTTCGTTCAAACATTTTATTAAACTACTCATAATTATTCAAAATATTCCACAAATTACTAAAAAATATTAATTGATTTACCGATTTAATTCCCCTTTGGTTCATGAAAATTATTAAAACTCCATTTTCCCGAAAAGCACAAACATCCCCTTCAACGTTCAGTTTCCTGTCATTGATTACCCGAAAAGCATAAACATAAAACACCCCCTTCTCGAATTTAACTTGAATACCTACGATACAACCTACAAAAACACACATTACCTTACCTTGTATGATAAGACATCTTTCATTTTAACAGGATATTATATGGATACTATGTTCACCCTCCGACACCAACAACTCCTCTCTGATTATCAACAACAACATCATCATCATCATCATCGTCAATCTTTCAACTCCACCGTAAGTTCTAGCAGTTCTAGATCCTCCACCGATCATCAAACAACCACCGGCGCCGGCCATTACTACCAACCACAAGAAGAATGTTTCCCTAGTACTTTCTTCATGGAAGAAGATGATCTCTCTTCTTCTTCCTCATTGCAACAACACTACTACTCTTCTAACCAGTTACAACCCCATTTCCACCACCAGTTTTCCGCCACTCCTACTCCTACTTCCACCACAAGCACCACCACCACTCCTCCTCCACCTCCCAAGACTCATGGTTTTTCTTCTAATTCTGATCATACCAACTTTAACTACTCGTCTTCCCAGGATCATATCGCTATGGAGTTTTCGAATTCGTTCTCCGCCAACGGCTGGGCGTCGGATGTGTTATTGGAGGCTGCGCGTGCGGTGGCTGATAAGAACAGCACGCGTCTACAGCAGTTGATGTGGATGCTCAACGAGCTCAGTTCTCCCTATGGCGATGTAGATGAGAAGCTTTCTTGTTACTTTCTTCAAGCGCTTTACAGTCGGATGACGGATTCCGGTGAGTTGAATTACCGGAATTTATCGTCGATTTCGGAGAAAGTTAGCACCTTTGAATCAACCAGAGAATTGGTGCTCAAGTTTCAAGAAGTCAGCCCATGGACGACGTTCGGACACGTTGCGTGTAACGGAGCGATCTTAGAGGCGTTAGACGGCGAGACTAAATTGCACATTGTTGATGTCAGCAACACATACTGCACACAGTGGCCGACGTTGCTGGAAGCCATCGCCACCCGGGCAGATGAAGCACCTCATCTCCGCCTCACGACGGTGATCTCCTCCAGATCAGCCGGCAGCGACGGAATAGAGAGGATCATGCGAGAAATAGGGAGTCGGATGGAAAAATTCGCCAGGTTAATGGGTGTCCCGTTTAAATTCAATGTGATACACCATATCGGCGATTTATCCGATCTGAATTTTAGTCAGTTAGCTATTCAATCTGATGAAGCTCTTGCTATAAACTTAAATGGCACGTTACGTTCTGTTAGTAATCACCGTAGGGATTATTTGATCTCGATGTTTCGGAGTATGAACCCTAAAATAATGACGATCGTGGAAGAAGAAGCTGATTTGGAAGTGGGGATTGATGGGTTTGAATTCTTGAGAGGATTTCAAGAGTGTTTGAAATGGTTTAGGGTTTACTTCGAAGCTCTCAACGAAAGCTTTCCTCAAACGAGTACCGAGAGATTGATGTTGGAGAGGGAGGCGGGGCGGGCTGTGATGGACTTGGTGGCATGCTCGCCGGCGAATTCCGTGGAGAGGCGGGAGACGGCTAACCGGTGGTCCAGTAGGCTTCGTGCAAGTGGTTTTGGTGGGGTTTCATATAGCGAAGAAGGGTGCGACGATGTCCGGGCACTGCTGAGGAGGTATAAGGAAGGGTGGTCAATGGCTCCGTCGGAAACGGCGGCCGGAATTTTTTTGATGCGTAAAGAAACACCGGTGGTGTGGGCTAGTGCATGGAAACCTGTATGATGATTGCGACTTCCACTAAAAGAAAATAGAAAAAGGAAAGTGGAGTGGGTGGCACGTGCATGGCATGACGAGGGTTCGCTAGCTCATCATTAATTTAATCTTGTCTGCCAAAATTGTATTCATTTTCTTTTTATTTTTATTATGATTTTTTTACCAAAATTTTGAAAATTTGTATCAACTTTTTATCGTAATTTCTAAATGGAAGCTTTCATGATTTGAAATTTCCTTTTTGATCAAAATTACATCTTACATAAAAGGTTATTTAAAACAAGTGTCGAACTAGTTGGGCCGTGAGGTCACATAGATAATGGGTTAACTAAAAGTGGGTTGTGGTTCGGGGAAAATTAGGGAAATATTTTTTGTTTTTTTTTATGTTTAGATAATATATTTTTACTAATTTATAAAATAAATCCTATTATTTTTATAAATAGATCCAATAAAATAATAATATTTTTTTAAGACGTTCAAGTCTCTAAGCGTAAAGTACAACTAATCGTGAATAAAATAATATTATAATTTGAATGCGATTTTTACTCGGTCTCACATTGTTAATAAACCCTCATATCTCGGTTCTCTCCATCTCCAGATTTTGAGTTGTACCTCTCAACGCCTTTCTCCGGTATATCCAACTTCCTACCACCCTGACTTTCACTCTCCCTTTCTTCTCTCTACAAACCCTAAGCTGCCTCCACCACTACCAACATCAATCGCCTCATCCGTCACCACCATCACGTCTTACCACAGTCGCCCACCTCACGACCACCTACTCCACCATTTCCGTCGTCATACTACCGTAGAAATCTTCTTTCCTTGCTAAGTGGTCGTCTTTTCCTTCTCACAGACCACCGACCTCCAGATGCGTCGTACCATCTCTAGCCACCTGAATCAGCATGCTCCCAACGATTCCCTTTCTCTCCCTTAATAGAAACCCTAATCGTTCGAAACCTACATCTGGAGGTTAATGGCCGATGAGTTTCTGTATCAGAGCCACCTCAATTTGGAGGTTGAAGACCCAAAACCAAATCAATCTATTAACACCACTATCCGCCACATCTATTGTTATCATTAGACAGCACCATCGGCAAAGCCAACCATCATAATTGTGACCATCATTAAAGATCGCTGCACCAACAACATTATACCACCTATAGTCTCCTTGTCGAAACCATCACCACCAACACAACTCTTCCCATCTCTATATCGCTAAAAAATTAGGATGAGAACCACCATTACTCACAACAACCTTCAACTGTCACCACAATCCACCGGTGTCGCCTTTTCTGATTCCAACACGCCTCCCTTTGTCTTCTTCTATATATAAACGTAAGTAACTTATCCACTGCATACCGTTTATTTGACGCTTTCTTTCTATACTCTAGAAATTAGAAAGATACATGTGAAAGACACAAACAACCATCGCCACCTACATCATCTCGCGATTATATATCTTCCCAGTCGATCTACACAAGTAAGTTATACATCTATTTTTTTTCCTTCCTTAATGAAGATAGAGCCAGTTTAGGATTTTTATGTTTTTCTTATTTGGTTCATGTTTATTGGATGTATTTCGTGTTTCTCTAGGGGATTTTGAAGTTTTTAGATTCAAATCGAACAAGGGATTGTCGTTTTTAACATTCAAATCGAACAGGTTCATATTTCAAGTTTCCCTAATCCTCAGACTCTGAATGTGAAAAAAGATAACAAAAAGATTCCTTTTGTTTTACGTAGAATCGCAGACGAAGGAAAGAAAAGAAACTAGGTGACCAAACATAAAGCCTAACTATTAGGTTTTGCTTTTGATTTCTCTATTTCTTTTTTCTTTTTTGGTGACAAAGTTGGGTGAAGACATATCAGGAGGAGGTGGATATGTGAGATGAATTGAAGGGTTGTTTTATTTTTAATCTTTTTATCAGGAGGTGGATCTTTGAGATGAATTGAAGGGTTGTTTTATTTTTAATCTTTTCATCTGTATGAATTTTCAAATTAGAACCCATGGAATTTTTGTTGTTCATTTTGTGATTTTCCAGGTAGTGACAAAACTGTATAAGGAACTGGTGTTCTCTTTGGGGAAAATGCACAACCATGGTATATATTGAACTACACATAATGAGTTACAATAATATGAATTTAAACCCTTTTTCAGTTTGATTGTTTTGTGTATGTGTACAAGATCTATTGATTAGGTCGCTGGAAAATTATAGGGTCACGGTTCAGAGGCTACTAAAAAACACAATGCTGCTAAATAATCTTGGCAACCAAGGCCAACTATTTTGAATTACAATATGTTTTTAGGAATGGTAGCCAGTTCATGATTTTATCTAAATTATAGACTGCTATCTATTTTATTTTATAATTGGTCTTCAGTTCTTAATAGGTGTTTGTGTTAAAGGAATTGAAGATTTTGAAACAAAAGAAGCATTAGGATTATAAAAACCTTTTTCTTTATCTAATTTGAAGGCACTTATTATGAGTAAAATGTATATTTTTTATTAACCATTAACTTACTATTACTAACAAATTGGCTCCTGTTTCTTTTGCAGTTATCAGTAAATGCGATTTGTTTGTTTGTTTGTTGATGCTATATTAATGGTATGGTTTCTCCATTCCTTTATTTCTACTGTTAAACTTCGCTCTTTTGTGATTGATTTTTTTCTCATTAATTTTTTAAAATTGTAGATGTCTCAAAACATAGAAACGAATCTTTCAAAGTAAGTAGTTCTTACTATACATACATTTTGTAAATCATTTTCTTATCTTAACCCAACTTTGCTGTCAAACATATATTTAATCTTCAGTTCCATAGTTTTAGTGGGACAAGGTGGAAGGCTTACGCAAAATAGAATAGATGGTGAAAGTTGGCAAATGATGGTATTGAAAATGTACATTTTTAGGAGAGAGATAGATACGGGTGATGTAGAATCATGAGCTCCTTGTAAAATAAACACAATGGTGAAATTTGTATATTATATACGGTTAAATGTCAACATTTACGTACTGAATGCTTGATTTCCTCTTGTAAAAAGCGCATGCATTCACAACTTAAAACCTTTGTATTTTATTGAAACAACCATACATGTAGAAAAATCATGTATTCACAACTTAAAATTTATAAAAAAAATCATGTATTCACAATTTTAAACATCTATTTTCTTATTAATAACAGTTAAAACTAACATTAACATAACTAAATAATAAATAAACATTAAAACATTACAATTCATCATTTTAAAAAACCTAAGTTAACATTATTTGAGAAAATAGTAATATAAGAAAGTATAAAACATCAAAAAAAATCATGTATTCACAACATTCACGTTTTAAAATTCATATTTTTCAATGAAGCAGTCAGATCTGTATAAAAAAGCATACATTCACAACTTAAAACTTCTAAAAAAAACATGCATTTAAAGCTTAAAACTAATGCTTTCATTTACAAAATCATATTTGTATAAAAAAATCATGCATTTACAGCTTAAAATTTATAAAATCACGCATTTGTAGTTTAAAACTTATTGAAATCATGCATTCACAGCTTAAAACTTATATAAGTTCATGCATTCACAGCTTAAAACTTATATTTTATTATTAATAACAATTAAAACTTACCTTAACATAACTAAAGGATAACTGAAACATTAAAACATTACAATTCACGCTTAAAAACCTAAATAAATTTATTTTTTAACACTAAAATAATAACAAATATCCTAAACTTAATTTATTTTAGAAAACACTATCATTATGCAAATATTATAAAAAAAAATAATAAGAAAATAGACCAAGATTCACTACGTAATAACAGTGGATTCACAACTTAAGAGTTTATGCAAATATTATAACAAATAAGAAAACAAACTTAGATTTATAATTAAATAGCATGATTTCACAAATTAATAACATTTAAAACTAATTTAACAAAAGTACACACCAAAAGAGAGATTATAACACTAAATTCACAGCTTAACAGAAGGAATAAAAATCAAAACAAAAAATCGACGTACCTGATGCATATATGTGGTGGTTTTCATCGAAAATTAAAGAGAAAGAGATGGAGCCAAGCTGGTGATTTTTCACTGGAGTGGCTAGGTAGCATGTGTGATGGCGGTCTTAGATCTCGTTGGAGCTCGTAGATATAAAGGCATAACTCGTAGATCTAGAGAAAAGTATCATAGATTTGTCATCAGAGATCGTAGATCTATCACCAAAGAAGTATAATGTGGCTTTTTTTAGTGTTCCAGCAAAGAAAAAAGTGGTGGATTTGAAGGTGGAGGTGGCAGTGATGGAAAATTTGAAGGCGGAGTTTCTAGATCTGACCAAATCTAGATAGATCTGGAGTAGGAAGAAGACCAGGGATGAGAAAAAGTACCAAAATCATTTAGATCTAACTATATCAGAACAGGAAACACAAAGAAAATTGGTAGCAATCATGTTAATTCGACAATGATGGAGGTGTTGTAGGTGTTTTCATCAGATCTTTTCATAGATCTATAGACGAAAATATAGAGGTGAAAAGCATAGATCTGGCACTGTTGGAGCTTGTGGAGTTGATGGCGGCGGCGTGACGATGGTAAGAGGCAGCGGTTGTTTGCCGACAGTAGGAGGCAACAGCGGTGCATGGTGGTGGTTGGTGGCAACTGGTGGTAAGTTATGTGTGTTCTTCAAGTTTAGTGGAAGAGCTTTCAGAGAGTTTCAGATATTTATTTCTAAAGTATCAGGCATTGTTTAAAAAGATGATTTAGATCTGATACATATAAGTTGTTTTAGTGTTTATGTTATCAAAATGACTATAATGCCCTTATTGTTTTTTTCTATTTATCAAAACATAGAAAAAAATCAAATGTTTGGAATTAACAAAAAAATACACTTAATATATGTTAAAATAGAGTGGTTCTTAGAGTTCTTAGTCTTTTTTGGTTCTCATTTGAACATTTACACACACACACTCACACACACACACACACACACACACACACACACACACACATATATATATATATATATATATATATATATATATATATATATATATATATATATATATATATATATAACCATTTAAATTTAGCTTAAATTTGTGTTTATATATTTATCAAGTTAAATGGTCATATATATAAGAAAATTTTGTTTAAAAGTAAATAATTTTTTATATAATTTTCTTAAGACTTTTATAACTTTTTATAATATTTTTTTCCTATATGTTTTTCTGATACAATGTTTTAATCTTTGCTAATACTTTATTTTAACTTTATTATAATTTCATATAATTTTAATACAATTGTTTTTAAACCAAATATTTTATAAATGTTTTAAATTTTTCTTACAAATTTTTAATTTTTTTTTTCTTTTACATCTTCATACAATTTTTTATAACATTCGGACAATTATTTCTAAACTTTCTTGTACAATATTTTTAAAATGTTTTATAGATTTTGTATGATAATTAATACTTTTTTATAATATTTTAAAATACTTTCGTTAAATACTAGTTTAAGACGTTGTATTAAAAAATAAGTTTATAAGCTTCTGATTAAAAAGTATTAAAAAGTTGTAATAATTTTAAACATTTACGTTAAAAAAAATTTGTTTTTTTATTTGCTACGTCATTTTTTTTAAAAGACCCTCCATACATATTATTACATATTTAATTTATTTAATTTTATTGTTAGATACTAGTTACATTAAAAATATTGTATATGCTTAAAAACAAGAGAAAAAAAAATATAAGATACTATATAAAATATTTCACAAAACAAAAACACATTTATTAGTTAAAAAGTAAAGTTTAAAATTGATCAATATTTAGGACATTATGAATACTTTAAGAGTAATGATTGAAATAAATAATACAGACAAATATGAAAAACAAAATCGCTATTAAAAGTCGCGAAATGACTTATCAGTGTAATTAAATTCTCGTTTTTTTCACATTTAGACAACTTTTTTATACACATTCAACCATTTAACTTGTTAAGTGTGTTTACAAATTACCACTGTCAAGTGCTATAGTCGGTGACAATGGTAATATGTGAACACATACGAAAAGTTAAATGGTTAAATGTGTACAAAAAAATTTATCTAAATGTTAACAACGTGACAAAGATAATTACACTAGTAAGTCATTTTCACTTTTGTTTTTTTTTATAAATCGACCAGTTTTTACCATAAAAACAGTTTACTCGTAAACCAAAACCATTGCAACTTGTATTTGTTCATTATAACTTATGTTTACAGAATATGTAAAATGAGGAACATTTATGATTTGGTTTCATTGTTCATAGTGAATTTATAAGCAATTGTAATTTGACATTTGAACTATATTTTTATTAGTATCGTACTCTTTTATTATATGGTAGGTCTGACAAACGTGTCATATCAAGACATTAAACGGGTTATGAGAGTTTGACCCTAACCTGACAAGTTTAATTCTTGTGTCGTTTCATGTGTACCCTTATATTTTCATGTCGATTTTGTGTCGGGTTTCAGGTTAAGGTTTAGACCATGTAAATATATTGTGGCATGTCAAGTTGAAACATTTTAAAGGTTGGAAAGTAAGATACGTAGATACGAAAAAGAAAAATTGAAACACTGAAGTTGAGATGTGGAATGACAAAATATAGAGTAAGTTTATATGGTAAAAAGAAAAGAGTTAGAGCTTAGAAGCAAATGAGATAAGTGTTGAGGATGAGTAAAATTAAGTCACTTTGAAAGCTTGAATTTTAATTTTAATTCTTAAGTTTGGCCCACTACAAATCTATATTATATAATTTATTTTACAAAATATGAAATTTATAAAGAAAAACATGATATATATATATATATATATATATATATATATATATATATATATATATATATAACACCCCATTTCCACTATATAGTATAAACGACTAGTCACATAAATAGACGTCTTTGATAGATGAATATTTCGGATAATTAGTCTTGACGAAAGTCGTAGTAATCGCAAAACCAAGAGTGTGCATGTAAAGAACGTCCAAATCTGACTTCATAAAAGGAAATTATGATTTTTAGAAGTTTCAGCATAGCAATGTATGACAAAAAAACCGAAATAGAAATTGTTTGATTGTTAGGAAAAAAAAATCTAAACTATAGTTGAAGATCTCGTCCATATGATTCTGTCGATATAATGATAGTCAAGAAAGGATATCGTATGAGATAGTTATGATTTTTTTACAGACTTTAATAGTTTAAGCCTATTAGAAATATAACTTTAAAAACAAAGTCAAAACTAGTTGGCGGAGTCTAAATGAAAGTTGTAGCTCTCGTCGATAGCTACGTGTGGATATAGAACCCCTAAAAAATGTAGCTCGTATGGAGAAGATATGGAATTTTTAAGAAATCCAAAATCTTCACGCACACAGCCGCGCGCACAGACCAGCTGTGCGGCATGCACTAACACACCACCTAGATTTTGCCACATGTCACTTTCTGCATGGAGCCACGTTAGCACTCTTAACCAAGTGCACGGCATGCACCTGACTACGTGCTTGATGTACACCCCAAAATCAACAATAAATTGGCGATGATTTTCATTCATTTCTCACATCTCTTTTCCCCCAGAGCCTTTGTGGAACTCTCTCGTACTCATAGTCCCTTTACTTTCTAGTTTCGGCTACTTTAGTAAGGTCCTCGAGCATATGAGTTACAGAGCTTACAAGTCACACTTTCATCTAAGGCGTAACATGCCGGGAGTGCAACTAAGTTCATGGATGACAGATAAACTGAATATATAGCATAAGTACAACAATAAACAAAACAACATATATATTTCATCATAAGGTTTAAATACAAGGTTCTTACAAGTGATAATTGATAGTAGTTGCCGTAAACAAGTAGGAAAATAACCAAAAATTAGATAGCTAAGTTGTCTATACTCCACGACTAAGCTTTTGTCTGAAAGCTTGTCTATTGATCTCCTGAGAATACATGTATGTTTGAGGGTCAACACAAAGGTTGGTAAGGGTCACAAGTTTTCTGCTTAACCGCAGTATAATACGTTTGAAAAGTTTAAAATTTATTTCCTTTGTAAGAAAATTGTGTTTGGAAGAATGTTTGATAAAGATAGAAATATAAACCATGGTTGCTAGGTAATAAAAGTCTAGTCCAGTTTATAGTAAAAAATCTGTACGGATAGACATATAAACTATGGTTTCTAGGTAATAAGCATCTAGTCGGGCTTATAGGAACGGAATGATACGGATAGACGGATAGAGCCATCTGCCTAGGTTGTATTTAACGACCGCAGATTCGGATAAACGGATGGATGACAAGTATATTTGATAAGTGTAAGTGTAAGAACGTACGATACTTGTTTAAACAATTGATAAAACTTAGAGTACAAACACATAGATAAGCCTAATATACAAGTTCTGCAACTCATATAAATAAATAGATACCTATATATTTCAGTGTATGTGTGAGATATATTGGAACTACCAAGTTTTGATAACCGTCTATACAGTCATAGCACAATTGTAGTCAGAATATATATGTTATTTTTCTTAGTTGTATTATCTTAACAACATAACATATGTAAATATTGATGTTTAAAACGATTTTGTTTACTTAACATGTAAGCGTTTAAACAATTATTTCTAAAACTGTTAAAGTATTTACACAAAACAATGATATTTTATGTGTATTTTTTATGATAAATATTACTTAGTACACATACTACCATGTAACACTCATAAAATATGGTCCCAAAAATTTCATTTTTAAATCATAAATAAACCATACTTATTAAAGTCATCTCATCAAAACATAAGTCATAGTATCTCAAAATATCATAAACGGTATATCCATATCAAAACATATGTCAAATATATCAGAGTAAACATCCCAGGCTAAACAAGATGGTGTGTGCAATGCAGTCATCCCGAGCTCTTCCCTTTGCTACTGGAAGTACTTGAAACCAAAACTGAAAACCGTAAGCACAAAGCTTAGTAAATTTCCCCCAAACTACCACATACTGTACACATAACATGCTAATCGGAGATACGGGCCCCACCCACACTCGGGTAACGGGCCCCTCCCTATGAGATATGAGCCCTGCCCACACTTAGTGAGATACGACCCCGCCCACACTCAGCTAACTAGGAGATACGAGCCTCACCGACACTCAGCTAATAGTGAGATACGGGACCCGCCCACGCTCAGCTAACTAAGAGATATATACAAGTATCACACAGACAATAAGTATAACCAAAACCTACCAATTCATTCCATATACATACTCAAGTAACGCTATGATACGAGCCCTGCCCACACTTAGCTACTAATCAACACACATAACATACATGGGCCGGTATTGGTGCCTTCGACCTGGTCAATCTAGGAGGAAACTCACATCAATGTCGGATGATAGCTGAAACGTCTTTGTCCCGAAATCAGCTCTACACAATCCATGAACCAAAACAACCCATTATATTTCATTTCATACTTATAACTCTTTAGGGTCAAAATGGTCAAAGTCAAGCCTATGTCAAAGTCAATGCTCCGAGTTGAATCAAATCGTCGAGTTCTCCCTTCTACTCGCCGAGTTCCCATGAATCACAGAATCATGAAATCGCGATCCAACTCGTCAATTTTTCCTCCAACTCGCTGAGTTCTTCCTTTTTGATAGAATCGGGACACTTCGACCCAACTCGTCGATTTTCTCTATGAACTCGTCGAGTTCTTCAGTCTGTTAGCCCTTCTGTAACACCGTAAATTTTCAAACAAATTTTTCATTTAAAAATCACATTAATCTCATTAACATAAATCACAAAATCTCTAAAATCTCAATTTATCAAAACACATGTCTATAATAACAAAATCCAAGATCCACAAAATATAACTCAGTCACGTGTGTACAATCAAGTCGGCACCTTCCCATGATCCTGAGAAGTACCTGAAACACATAACTCTTAACACAGTAAACACGAAGACTAGTGAGTTCCCTAAAATACCACACATATCTCATTAGCCTCTCATGGCTATGTTGGATTAATGTCTAAGCCCGTAACTATATTTGGTAAGTACTTGACCCTGTTGTGCATGGTCCTTTTGGGTTGCCTTCACCATAGCAACTTGACAGGGTATTTTATGGAGAAAGAGAGAGAGAGAGAGAGAGAGAGAGAGAGAGAGAGAAGATATTATGGTTTGTTAATATATTATAAGAATAATATATTATAAGAATAATATATTAAAGGAGAAATCATATTATTTGATTAATATTAGTCATAGATTAATTAGGAATTAATTTGGAGACTAAAAGATATTAATTGAATAAAAGGGACTTAAACTGTCAAATGTTTGATAGTTGTATTTTGGGTTGGGAAACCTAATGGACTAAGGGATGAACGAAATTATGATGGGAGCCCATCATATTTTCGTCCATGGCCTTATTCCAGAAGGTTCCATAGGTTGCTTAATGTTTAAGATAACCATTAGGATTTTGACTGAAACCCTAGCTGCTCACAGAATAAATAGACCCCCAGGTTACAGAAATCGACCACTGCTTCTCCTAGAACCCTAGAGTCGATTTTGTGTGCCTCCTCCCTCTCTCAAATACTACCCTCTTGCTATTTGGTGTTTGTAAGCCATTAGAGGAGTTACACTTGTGACTCTAAGCATTAAAGACAAGAAGATTCAAGCAAGCAACAAGAGGTAATCTTCTAGATCTGATTTGGTCATTATAATTTTGAATTATTATCACTAGATCTAGGGTTAGAAAGTCTTGGATGAATGCATGTACAATTAGAGAAACCTAGATCCAAGCATTAGGGTTTGCATGAGCACATAGGATGTTCTTGTGGCTCAAACCCATCAGGATATCCTCAAATAAGACCATTCGGTCAATGTGTCTCAGTGGGACCATCCGGTTCCACAGCTCAGGTGGACCCTCCGGTCCTAACTCAGTAAACTCAGTGTAATACACATCATAAATCACAAAAACATAATGCAGGATATCATAATACTCAATATAAGCATATAAGACCCTCTGGTCACAAATAGATTACCACTCAAGGTAAGTATAGTGAGAAGACTCACATCGGATGATGAACAGCTCCTATAATGTTGCTGTTGCGCACTGACCTCTATCTCTTAGCCAAATCCACAATTAACCCAATTAGGATCTAAGTCCAAACCCTCACTTATTAGGTCTAAAGGTAGTCCACTAACCAACCGATAAAATAACCCAAAACCTAGTAGGCCCATTAAGGCCCAATAATAAATGGCCTCCCTTTAGGCCCAACTCTTAAGTCCAAGTGGCAAGCCCCACACAAAGTGTAACATCCCGGAATAGCAAGAGTAAAGTTGAAGGGCTAAAAGAGTAAAATGGGAAGGAGCGACTCGGCGAGTAGGGTCGCGACTCTAGTTGCGTGTTAAGTGACCAACTCGGCGAGTAGCATGGGTGGACTCGGCGAGTTGCTTGAAGATAGGCTGGAACTCGACGAGTTGGAAGAACAACTCGGCGAGTAGGTTGAAGATAGCCTTAGACTCGACGAGTCTGTTCTTGGACTCGGCGAGTCTTGTCGAAGAGTCCCAATCTTTTCTGGTTGAGCCGTGAATCAGTGAGTCAAGGGGATGACTCGGTGAGTTGTGTGTGAGTGGACTCAGAGTTGTTGAGCTCGGCGAGTCTCGGGGTGACTCGGCGAGTTGAGTCGCAGATTGGGGAATTTCTGAGCATGGGGACTCGGCGAGTCATCGGGTTGACTCGGCGAGTAGAGTCAGTCAGGGGTTGACTTTGACCAAGGGTTGACCAGTGGTTTCCAGGGGCATTTTGGTAATTGTTGGATATTGTTTTGAGTTCAGTGCCTTGGTGGTTGTCCAGTGGTGGAGATCGTATCAGTGATCGGAGCAGCTTGGGTTATCTATTCAGTCGGCAGTTTCGAGGTGAGTTATCCTCACTATATCAACAAGGTCTAAGGCACCAAGGTCGGCCCTTATCGGATTAAGATCTAGGTATTTGTTGTTATGTTATTGCTTTGATATGTTTGCATCCTGGTAGATAGGATGGTATATGTTAGAGACCTGGTTGAGATCGGTATCCTGAGATGTAGGGTGATGCTATGCTAGTGACCGGTTAGGTCGGTATCCTGGTTAGGATGATGATATGTTATGTGATCTGTTTGATCGGTTTGTTGACTGTGAATTGTTATATGATTGTATGTTTATGTGCACATGGTTGTTTGGACTGGAGTTGGGTTGAGGCGGGTCCTGCTTTGTGCTGTAGGCTAAGATACCCAGGGCGGACCGGTTGTCCCGAAGGCTCAGCGAGCGGTCCGGATAGGCTGTAGGCCCCAAGAGGGCGGACCAGACGTGCCGAGGCTCGGAGAGTGGACCAGGCCGACTGAAGGCCCGGTGTGGGTGGACCAGTCATACTGTAGACTCAGAGAGTGGACCAGGTGGATTGAAGGCCCGGTGCGGACGGACCAATCACACTGCAGACTCGAGGTTTATGGCTAGACTCAGAGGGTGGACCAGGTGGATTGTTGGCCGGTGCGGCGGACCAGTCACACAGTAGACCCGAAGTGCATGGTTGTTCTGTGATTGGATATGTTATGGCATGTTATGCGTGCATGGTATATGTGGTTGGTATTTTGGGGATATCTCACTAAGCTTTCGGGCTTACAGTTGTGGTTTTATGTTTTTCAGGTTCTTCACGAGACCGTGGCAAGGCGAAGGCGTGATCGTACCGCTCCTCGTGTTTATGTGGTGATGAGCTTCTGGGAATACTTAAAATAAATTGTATTGAAAACCTTTTTGTAATAACTTTAATGGGATCAGGTTGTTTTCGAAAATTTTAAATTGGTTAAAATTTTTGGTCGTTACACAAAGGACCAAGACACACACATACACACACACACACACACACACACACACACACACATATATATATATATATATATATATATATATATATATATATATATATATATATATATATATATATATATATATATATATATGATCAAAATCTCCAATACAACAAGCCCAAACTTCAGTCCCAATATGAGATTTAGCCCAAAAATCCCACAATGAGATTACGCGGGGCGTACCTCCCTTGGTACACTCAGCGTACACACAAATTCTGATCGAGGACACCATCTCAGTACGTCGGGCGTATTAGAATTATGCGGGGCGTACGTCCAGTCTTGCTTTTCCCACTCTCTTGGTCTTAACTCGTTAAGACCATAGCTATACTCTCAGATCTGGACTCCCTAAGGGCTCATACTCCATAAAGTCTGTGACTTTAATCCTTTGCATGGCTGATCAAATCCCAAACACAAAAACTCTCACTCTTTACTCCTAAAATGCTCATATCTCATGCATGGGGTGGTTCTAACGTCCAAGACCTCATTTTTTTGAATCCACTCCATTAAAAATTACTCAAAGGTACAAATAATAGGCTCTGGAGTTCAATAACTCATAAAGCTTCAAGCTTTGGGACCAAAAACCCTAAAATGGACCATAATATGCACAAATAAAAAGGATGGGAAAGCTTTGAGCTTTATACCTTCAAATGATGCTCCAACCACAGAAAAGCCCAGATCCAAAGCCTGGACTCCAACTCTATTCTCTTCCATGCTCCTTCTTCACTCTAAAAATACCACAAGAACACTTATAAGCTCACAAATGGTCACTTAAGCTAAAGAACTGGAATTAGGATTTTGAGAGGGTTGAGGTCTGGAAATGGTGGCCAGAAATGAGGCCATCATGTTCTTTAAATATGGTCACATCCCTCATTTAGGGTTTTCTCTCTGAGCCTGGTACGCCCAGCGTACTAGGTGGCTCTGTGTCCAAATTAAGCACATGAGTACGCTGAGTGTACACACATGTACGCCCCACGTACTCAGCTGCCACCTCTTCTCAAATAAGGGATCAATCTTGCCAACGCTTCAAACTATCATAGCTTCCTCACAATAAGCATGTTTCCAACAATCCCCACATCCACGAGAAAATGGCGAGAAGCCCAACGCTTCTAGTAACTCGTCGCAGTCTAAAGGCTTTCCCTTGCCCGGGTTGCAGCCCACGAACCCTAAATCACAGACGATCTGAAACATGATGTTACACCTTCTTAATGCATTAAGCCTTTACTCTTCAGATCTACACCTTATACTCCAGATCTAGACTGGAAATGCCTCTAGAAGAGTAAAGTTTCCAACTTTACCCATTAATACCTTTCCTAAAAGGGGTTAAGCTCAAATCCTAACCCAAAAAGGCCAAAGTAGTAATCCAAACACCACCAAAATTACAAGATAGACCATGAGGTCATAAATTTGGACTCTAGGGACAAAAAGATCACGTAAAGTCCCAGCTTTCTCTGCATGCATGGCCATTAGAAGCTCGAAAAGGCCAAAATGATGGTCTAAAGGTTTCATGGGACTTCCATGGCCATAAAGTTGGCACCTTTATGCCATGAAAACCCCTCAAAACCTTAGATCTGAAATGTTAACCCATTTGGGACATCTAACTCCCAAGGATCATGACATTTGGACCAAAACCAAGCAAAATAACCTTAAAAGAAGATCTAAACAACTACAAGGCAAGGTTTAAGCTTTATACCAGCACAATGTCATGGATGAGGCAAGGATTCTAGATCTATAAGCTCCTTCTTGAGTCCTCAAGCTTTTCCTTCTTCCAATGGCTTCAAGTACACACTAAAAACACTTAGAATGGCTCACAATCACTCACAATAGCTTTAGGGTTTCGAGATTTAGGGTGAGGGATTTAGAGGTTGGAAATAAGCAAAACACTTTGGGGTTAAGGTGTTTAAATAGGGTGCAAATCCCGGAAATTAGGGTATCATATCTGCTAGCCTACTCGTCGAGTTGAGACCCCCCAACTCGTCGAGTTGAGGCCTCCCAAATCGTCGAGTAGGTTACTTAAAATACGTGACCTTTATGATCTATACTCGACGAGTTTGGGGCTTCCAACTTGTTGAGTTACTCTATAAATTAGAATAAATTATAAGTTAAATACATATCAGGAACCAGGCGTTACATACTATGCACAGACGAGGGCCAGACATGAAACACCGAGGGCAGAATCATTTTGGTAATTAAGCTTTTCTGAAATCCAACAACCCATGTGACCCTTCAAACCAGATTCTCCGTACTGTAGGTAGTAGAGTAGTAAATAATAATTTTGTGTGATTTATATTGCATAAAAATGGTGATGTTGTTTGTTTAAAAAAAATAAATATATTACAAGTAGTACATGTATCCCCCCCCCCCCCCAATCCGCGGAAAATATGTAAAACTGGGGGCCGTAACACTCACCTTAAATTGCGATTGACAATTTGTTTTCGAGAATGAATGCGAGAAAATCGGGATGTATTGTCGTGAACGCGATATACCGAGATAATTTAGTTTCTTACGGAAATATTAACATAGATTAATATGTCGAGGGTAATTGGTATTTTAGCTATGTAAAAGAATTTATTTAATAATTTCCAGGGTTTTGTTAACTAAAATTTATTTAAATGAATTATCAGTGGCAGAAAAGTAGATGGTGGTGGCCGATCTTAGTTTCACGGTGGCAACAGTAGGGAGGCGACGGGTGTTGTTGCTCCGGTTTCCTTCTCATTTTTCCAACAGTAACACGACGGGAGGGAGAGGGAAGAGGGTAGGGGTTTGGTTAACAGCAGCACAACATGTCATAGTTAGTAATGGTAACGGCTTTTGAATGGTATCGGCAGTGGGCGACGATGGGCAGCAGGAGGCTGCTTCCTTCTTGCTTGCCTTCGATAACAAATAAATTAATTTTTATTTTATTTATTTATTTAAATTAAATTGTACTAAAATAACAAAAATTTAAATCTAAAATAAGAATGTTAAAATTTAAAAATAAAATAGTTAGTGTTCAATAGAATACAATTCAAATTTTAATAATTAAGAAACAATAAAAATTTAAATCTAAAATAAGAATGTTAAAAAACAAGAATAAAATAGTTACTGATTAATTAAACACAATTAAAATATAAATAATTAAAAAAACAAATAACATGTTATGTTATTAGTTTTCAATTTATGTTATTAACCTTTTCATCCGTTAGCTGTTATTCTAGAAATCGTAACAGAAACAAATCTAAGCATTATCCTTTTAAACTTATCTTGTTACAAATCTTGTTACAAAATATAAATCTTATTTTTATTATTTTATATAATATAATCACCTTCCACGTTGAAACATATGTTTACCTATTTTGTTTGGAAAAAAAGAAATAAAACAAAGAGATTGGGTGTCAAAGAGTTCCACAGGCAAACGTGCATCCACGAAACCAAAACGTCGATAAATCAACCACCACCCACCATTCGTCCGTCGTATACGACGGTGCCGTCAATCATCGCCGACTCAACTCCACTCCTAGTAAATTTGAACGTCCCTTCAAGATTTACACCACGAAGCTGAGCTGCTTAATCTCAGGTGACCTTCTAAATTCAAGAAATCCCAATTCCAATCAATTATTGTGTTTTTATGGCAATCACTAATTTAATTCACCATTGATTACGCTTCTCTGTTGTTAGAAATTTAATGTAGAGGAGAGAGAAGGAAGAAAACAGAAGGAAAGTTATCCCCAAAAGAAACCAAATAATTTTGAAGGTCAGAGAGTAAAAGAGAGTGATCGATCTGCTTCAATAAATCGCATCCTCTTTTCTTTTTTTCGTTTGAATTATCTTCTTCTTCACTCAACCGGAATGGGTTTATGGGAAGCTCTTCTCAATTGGCTTCGAAGGTAATCATTCCACTTTCCGATTCACGCCCTAAATTCGCATAATTTGTGTTCCAATTCGAATTAATAATGGATTGTTTGTTTGTTTGCCTTCATCTTTTTCCTGTTAGGGTTTCGTATTATGAACTTCATCCTTGAATTGAAAAATTCGTCGATCTGTTTATGAATTAACCCTGCATTCGCTAATCTTGATATCAAATTTTACAGCCTCTTCTTCAAGCAGGAAATGGAGCTCTCTTTGATAGGGCTCCAGAACGCTGGAAAAACTTCACTCGTAAACGTTGTTGCTGTAAGTAAACAGTAAACCACTTCCATATTCGTTATAATCATATCTCAATTCGAATTCTTTGTTAATCTTTACTTGATTTTATGAATGCTCATAGACTGGTGGATATAGCGAAGACATGATCCCTACGGTGTGTTTTCTTTTCTTCCAAAATTAATTAATCTCACTAACAATAACACATAGTAAGCTAATTCCTTCAACATCATCATGAATCTAATTAAAAAAATGTCAAATTTCAAGGTGGGATTTAATATGAGAAAAGTAACAAAAGGAAACGTGACCATAAAACTATGGGATCTTGGAGGTCAACCACGATTTCGTAGCATGTGGGAGAGATATTGTCGTGCAGTTTCCGCCATTGTGTATGTGACTACTTGCTATTATGAAATCCTTGAAAGAGTTGACCTTTTTCTGTCAAAATGTTGACTTTTTTTGTGTCGTTTATGCAGTTATGTTGTTGATGCAGCGGATCATGAAAATCTGAGCATTTCAAAAAGTGAACTCCATGATCTGATTAACAAACCAGCCTTGAGTGGTATTCCTTTACTTGTTCTTGGAAACAAGATTGATAAGACTGGTGCGCTCTCCAAGGAGGCGTTGACCGATCAAATGTAAGACAAGTTTTCTTTAACTGACCCAAATTGATACTGATATTGATACTGATATTGAAATTGGATTGTCTGTGTAGGGGGTTGAGATCGATTGGTGAAAGAGAAGTGTGTTGCTTTATGATTTCTTGCAAGAACTCGACGAATATAGATTCGGTGATTGATTGGCTTATAAAGCATTCAAAATCTAAAAGTTGAAGAAGATGATGATAAGGAAAGGGGAATGTTTGACTGAAGAAGGATGGGATTTTTGGTGGTGATTTGGTTTGCATAGTTGATTTATTATTACACTCTATTTTGTTCTTGATTGATGTGTATAACTTCTATGTTCTAGAGGAAGAGTAAACTCTACGGTTTTAGTAATTTTTAACTCGAGACTTGAGGTATTGTTTGTTTCTTTGAATCTTGTTTTTCTTTTATTGTCATGAATTGTTTCTATAAACTTGCATACCACATTTAGCTTTTGTCAATTAACTTAAACTCAACTAATTAAAACAAACTTGAGAAAGATTTTAGATAAATGATGATTTGGAAGATTTTCTAGTTTTCTAAGAAAATTTTTCAAGAGAAACGAAAATTTTGAAAACGCGTTTGGTTGGTTCAGTTTTCCAAAGTTTTCTTAGAAAATGAAAATTTTTAGTTTTCCAAATTGTATGTAAATTAGAAAAATGATTTTTACAGTTTTCCGAAGTTTTCTAAATTTCTAAGATGGAAAATGAAAACTCCACTCATTCCAACCAAATGCGTTTTTATTGAAAATTGAAAATGAAAACCTAACCCTATTTTCTAAAAACATTTTCATAGAAAATGAAAACAGTTTTCCACTACCAAACGCACCCTTAGTGTTTTGATTCTTATGGTAACTGTTTTGTCAGATATAATTTTTTTTACCTTTTTTTTTTTGGTTAATTCATAACGGCTGAATAAGTTATTAACATCATAACATGAGAATATTCTATGTTTTGGTAAAATAAGAATAATGTTGACTAATTGAGCTTTCTAGAAGTAATTGCAATATTCCTTGAAGATGCTTGTGGAAAAGTGTATTTAGTTTTTTTGGAAAACTTTTAAGAAGATTGAGTTTTATTTATGGTGTTTAGGTGTTCGTGTTTGATTAAAACTTACTGAGTTTTTATTTTTTATTTTTAGAGAAAATAGAAAAAATGATTGGATGTGTATGATCTATCAATTTTTTTCCTTTTTTGTTACTTCAAATAATACAACATTTGATATATTTCAACATAAATCGAAACAAAAATTTAACAAAAGAATCAACATAAAATTGAATGTATGATTTAAAACATCAAACTAAACATAAAAAAACACTATTAATAAGATAGTTATTATTACACTCATTTTTTTTTAAATTAACAACCATATGACAGTTTGAGGCATTCTTTATTTACACTTTTTTTCTTCACATTGTGCTTATCAAGTATGTACATAAAAAGGAGTGGGTTTGTTTTCAAAAAAGCACATTTTAATCCTATAAAATATGATATTTGTGTTCTCCAATCTCATATTTGTATACAAGATCCCCGATTATTTGTGAACAGTTTACCTAAAACAAGTTTTTTTTTACCTAATTAAATACTCTCATTCATTTTATACCTCAAAAGAGAACAAAATTCACAAGCCTTTACAACACTCCACATATCTCCCAAATCCTGTTTCAATCTCATTATATTCTGCAGATGAACAAATATTTTTGCTAAGTCAACTTTTATAATAAACTCATAAACTCAACATTTTTACTACCATGTCCAAAATGCAGTTTTCTTTAACGCACGCATTGCAGCAGCAGCAAATCCTTTAGCTAACTCTGCATCAGCTTCTGCAACTTCTGCTTCCCTTTCTGCCCTTTCAGCTTCCAAAATAGCAGCTTCTGCTTCTGCAACTGCCTTCACAGCAACAGCAGCAGCCTCCTGAGGTGTCATCATCTTCATCTTCTCCAACTCTGCATCTATTTCTGCTTTTGTAATTATCTTGTTGCCACTTGTCTCTCCCACTCTGCAATTCTCCTCATTTTTTGAGCTCTTTTTTACATATGAACTTGGTGCAATTCTGTACCTATGCTTTACCTATATGATCCAATTCCAATGAGGAGAAAATATAAATTAAGATTATTATATAGATTCTTCCATGAAAAAGGATACCATATAATAACAGCCAACTACCTTGATTAATTTCCCACAATCGATTAAAGCATTTAACTCTTCTTTCAACTGTCTTCCAAAGTTGGGAGGTGTTGGCTGATTCTCCTGAAATAAGTTCTCAAAATGCTGAAATTATGAAGAATACTAAACAAATAGCAAAAATAAACAAAACCCATTAATCATGTCTTCAAATTCTGACTTAAGAACACATGTATGGCTGCTTGAAATTCATCCAATTGGTATGAATTTATACCTCAATATACTCAGCAATTGCAGCACGACTAGAGCCACAAGACTCCTTCAGATTAGCTATTGTATCCAATATAAGGCTATCCAATCTACAAATTAAAATAATGTACATGTATTTTTCAGTCCCCTTAAGTAACAATTAGTTGTCCACTTTAATTAATTTATATTATACAATGACAAGAGGTTGATATTTGATAATTGACATGACCTTGGCATTGGAATTGGAATTGGCTTCTTGGAATCATCAATTTGCAATGGTAGAGTTAATGTTGGAAGAGGATCTACAATACAAATTTGCATATCATGTTCTTCTTTAGAAGAAGTAGAAATATCTTCAGACTTATGAATTGGCTGAGACTTTGAAGATCTACTACCCCTTTGGCGAGATCCATAGCTACTACCCATGCAGTTCATATTTCTCCATTTATCCTGTTTCAGGAAAACAAATACAACTATAAATATATTGTTATGTGTTTTGTAGTAATGTAGCATACTCGATTTGATCTTATAATCCAGTTTGTAGAAGTTGTTTCAACCTTAAGGTCCACATTGGAACGCAAATGCAAGACAGAAGAAAATTCTGGATCTTTGAGAATTGTGCTCCATTTCCCTGGTCCATACTTGGCTATTCCAGCTTTAAGAGCAGCTTCCTCTTCTGATGTCCACTTCTGCTTAGGTACGCCCATTTATGCACCTCTGAAATCTTTCCTACAACAAATTCCAAACAAAAAGCTTTTAATTTTACAAACCCTTATCACAATAATCTATGATCGAAGAGGGAATCGCCAATTCTGAACTAATTATGGATTAACGATAAGAACAACACACGCATTCAATGATGCACAACTTTCAATCTCTAATTCTGCATTCAAAATCTAACATTTCGTACAGATTTTCATCAGTTTCTTTCAATATCCATTCATAATTAAACTAGCTTTGAAATACCATAGCTCAAACATGTACAACAGTTCAGTGGGTTTACCAGTGGCAAAAAAAAAAGTAACAGTATTTAAGGCAGAAACGGGAAGCTTAAGTGAAATCGGAGACAGCGACGCAGCATCTGTTTGTTAAATCTGATTCAAACCCTAAAACAAGTTTCTATCGATTACAGAAAGTAGTAACGAATTTAGCAAATTTTGCCCTATTTAATCCGGTTCACCCGCCCTTTCCTGTACAAACTTGTAATTTCATTGCTAGACCTTCAAATGTGTTGTTTCTTCACTTTTGGCCCAATGGTTTTAAAGTAGTTCTAAAATATCCCATTTTTTAAAAACTATATATAACTTCAGCTTTGGAATTTCTCTCTATTGTTTCTTAAAAGTTACAAATTTTGTTTTCTTTTACGAAAAATTATTTTTTTTTAAATACTATCACAAAGTATCAGTTGTAACTTTTATTCAGAAAATACCATTAAATTAAATATATTTTATGAGCAAAATGTTTCTATTGCTTAGCTTCTAATAATAATAATGATAATAATAATTTTAAGTTTAACATCTCAAGTCATATGTTGCTCATTTATGATATTAACATTTTCTTAAACTCATTTTCAATTTAACATACAACATCCGATGATCTTCATTTCCAGTAATCATGAATGAACACATTGTAGCTTAAGAAATATAGTTTAAAAAATATATCTTCTTTATTAAGAAAAAATCAGTAAATTGTACCACTAAAGATCTCAAGTTGCATAATGTCCCAAGGTTACTATCAAGTTAAGGTAAATCACAAAAAACTAACAGTAGTACTTGGTTTGATCAGAAAAGTCGGTTGATTACACAAAGAACACATACAAACTTACAAACATTCTCTTATTTAGATAGATAATATTTTTTCTAAGTGTCTACTATCATATTTTTAGGATTTTCTTCTTTTTATCCCAATAGATGGTTTTGGCCAACATGTTTTCACCAAGAAATAGACATGTAAACTTTTTGGCTAACTCATTGGAAAAATGTCATCACTTATACAGGAAAAAACACATCTGTAGATCTAACAAAAGTTTCCTGTCTCGCAGGGTTTGAAGGATGAAAGTTTCTCAGCAATCTACTTATCTACTTTAAAAGTTGTGACAAAGCAAAGAAAAATAATGCATTGAAAATCAACACCTATTTATACTATTTGCATTTGATATCTTTTGATTTTCTTTTGTCAGATGTTGTGGATGTAAGTTTTTTTTTTTCTTAAAATTAGTTTTGTCATTCATACACAATTAATTCGCCTTCCAACTCAATGTAAAATTTAACAAGTAATGAAAGAATCATGCTGGATACTAACAAACATTCTCTTATTTATAAAAAAAAAAACCTCCCAAAACCACATGCACAATAACAAACATTCCCTTATTCATAAAACTAGCTCCATCTAATATCAACACAACTCAAGCAAACATACTATTAAAACGGATTCCACTAGTGTCGGGTAGCAGTTGTTTCATATAATACTTAGATCCCCGCGACAAATTTATCCTTTTTCGCCTTTCCTCTGGTATACACTCAATTGAGCACTCCGAAAACCCCCGCCTTACAAACCAATCTGCTGTTCGTGTTGTCAGCAAGAACAGCTTCTGAAGTCCCATTGAAGATGCTTTTTTCTCAATATAATCTGCAAGAATATTTTTTTCCATGAGCCAAAAAAAACATATTGACTTTTGTTTTAATTTGAAGTAAAAAAAACAAGTCAAGACATACCAAGTAATTTGTCCCCTTGCCCTTGTCCCCTACAGTCAGGAGAAACAGCAATCGCAGCAACCTCCCCACACTTTTCTTCAAAAAATGGAAACAGAGCAGCACACGCGATAATTTGCCCCTCTCTCTCCACAACAATGAAAGAATCCAATGCTTTGAGTAACTAACACAACATAACATAATGTACAATTAAAAGTTAATTCAACAACTATCACCAATTTTATCTCTAAGTCAGTTACTTAATATTATCAAAAAGAATTTTTAAAACCTCTTCATCGGTTCTCTTGACCAAAGTTCCAGAATCTTCTAGAGGTTTGAAAATTTGTCTTATTCCAGGAAGATCATCTACTTTTCCCATTCTGGTACCTTCATAAAGATCACTAAAAAATACAAAAACAAATATATCAACCTTAAATCTTATGTTTTATATGTGTAGATATATTAATATTAGGATAATATATATAATATATACATATAACATACCTAGCCACCATAGTCCCTACTCCATCTCTTTGAAAGAGCTCCTTAAGTAGCACTCCAGATATACTCCCATCTAGCAAATGAACTCTCTGGACACCTCCCTAATGTAAATAAAAAATAAAAAACATAATTAGTAATGTTCATTAAGTTAATTTATAGTACAAAATTAATAATTATTGTAACAACTTACTCTACAAACAAAGGCTGCAGCAGCCAACTCTGATAAATACCCATTTGATCTACTCAACCTTTCTTGTCCTCCAATGGCAAACCCTTGTTCACTTGACCACAAACCATTTCCATTATCGAAACCAACACCATTCTGGAATTTTGCAGTATACCTGTCACTCGATGCCATTCCATTCATGGTGCTAAAATCAATGGAATTGGAATTGGAATTGGAATTGGAGTCTTCCTCTCCAATGGCTTTTACGTAATTAGCAGCAATCTCACTTTGTTTAGCTCGTCTACGAATCAACATGTCTGCATCTTCAAGAGTCAAAAACCTAATCAAACGACCCCATTCATCTAAAATTGGACCATCTATGACGCATATAAGCTTCTCAGCTCCAAGAGCCAAAGCACAAGCTGTAGCAACTTCATATGTGCTGGATTATTGGAAGCAGGAAACATTAGTAACTGTTAGTATTTTCAGTTACAGATCATGGCAAACAGTAAAAGGTACCTATAAGTAATTAGTAAATCCATTTTACTATATAGCATACTTGCAATTTAGCACTTCACCAGAGCTTGAATGTCCAAGGTTGCTTAAGATGACAATGGAATCATTGTCCAGCTTCTTACGAATGCGTTCAACATCAACTTTCTTTACTTCACCTGTTGCTCCATAATCAATTCCTTCAACAACTCCTCTTTTCTGTCAAATGTTATACATGGATTAGTTTACAACAATGGAAGAGAGGAACACAGCAATGGAAGAGAGGAACAAAACGTGTGATAGATTACCTTGGCTGCAAGAAAATTACCACTTTCAACACTAACACTGTCATGCCAGCGCCTGTTTTCTCCATGTCTGCGTATGCTGCATAAGGATGGTCCGGGAGAGAGTTTTGCCTCGATCATGAAACGGATTCTTCCAGCTGAATCCATTGCTGCATCCAGAGAATCGGGGTCTGTGATTCTGTATCTTCCAACATACTTAGGTTCACAACCTGTTACATAGATTCGTGAGTGATGATTTAAGTGACAGAAGTGTTTGTTAAAGAAGTACAAGTTTAACTCACCTTTTTCCGCTAATCGCTGGTCGATTTGTACATGTGTCCCTGGAACAAGAACAAATTTGATTCCCAGACCATGAAGGAGCGAGATATCCTGCATTCAGATCGATTATTTCAGCTCTACGTTCCATTAACAGGTTAATTTAATCACATATCAGACAACAGCAATCGGATGATTGAATATAAACTAGAGACTTGCCATTAAAATAGGATCTAAAAGGGAGCTATCGATAACTTCAGCAGAAAGAAGAACAACAAAGGTGCTGCCACGATGAGCCGTGAAATACGGCCACGCTTCCCGGAAAAACGTCACAAAGACCTCGTCCTTCATAGCATTAATGTTCGCTTCGCCGGCGCCTTCACTCTCAAATTCGCCCAAAACATTACAAGTGCTGAAGGAAACGTTCTTTCTCTTGACACTTGCAACGGAGTTGAACACCGGCATCTTCACCGACCCAGTCGTACTACCAAGGTCCGAAGTAGCCTTTTGACGACACAATGTTTGGAGGGAGATGCAGGAAGTCGAAGATGAAACAGCCATAGTAGAGCTTAATCGCAGCTTGGAGGCAATGAGACTAAGAGAGGATGGTGTGATTGTGGAGGAGCGGTGGCAAAATAACGATATTTTTTGCTTTCGGCGGAGGACCCCCACGGGCCGCCGCACCGCTAGGGTTAGACGGTCAACGATCGTAAAAGAGTCCAAAATTCGTGTTTGAGTGGCAAAGATGGACTTCGTTTAGGCTTATATAACATTACGATATGACTACAAATCAATTTCTAATATTTAAAAATCTTTTAAAGGTTTTAGAAACAATTCTTGCTTATTAATTTATATATGTAAACTATATTTTATATATCTTTTAATAATAATATTATTAAAAGATAAAAATTATGACATCATCTTAAACAATCTGGGTCATTGATTGTGTTTCAATTCTATATTTTCTACCCTTAGATCAAATTGCTGACATGATCTTCTCCAAATGAAATGTATTTAATTCTAATAAAAGCTTTCCAATTGTCAAACAAAATTAACTTACATCCGTTGAAATGGAATGTATATAATTTCAATAAAATCTTTCCATATTTTAAATCTTAAATTTCCTATTATAAAGGTTTTAATATGGTCAGCTTTAAAAACATATTAGTAACAAACCATTTCAATTAAGTCATTAATATCAACCATTAATATAAATTTGTTTATATTAATAAACCATTAATATAAAAAAAATATTTTTATTAGGAAAAATGTTAATTTTATATATTAGAGGTGATTATGATTTTTATTATTATTATGTCATAAGAATCCGGTTAACTTTGGTACGATTTTAAAATATTTTGGTATGATCATATAATATTTTTAGGTTGATTTAATAGGAAACAATATATAATATATTTATTCATCGTTTGAAATTAAGTATGGAAACAATTTTGTTGACAGTTATTGTTGATCCTTATAATTTTTTGACTTTCCAGGATTTGATAGCTAGGAATCGACATTGTTGTTGCATTTGGTAAGATTTTATTTTAACATCATACATTACCTACACATAAATATTTATTGTACTACACATCTATAATACAACAACCATTTATTTTTTTGTTCAAGATTTTCTTAGTCGGGCTGTGTCAACTAATCTCATGAAAGTGATTATTGAAAATTCAAGGGAGAAACGATTGATGAACCTGGTTGATCAGGATATAAGTTAAGTATATGTGTTTAAAAAAATTTATTTTCCAAAGTATTTTTCTACATGATACCATAAAACATGTCGTTTGCATGAAAATGACATGTTCATCAACACTTCAATATACATGTTTATTTTAGCATTACTTAAAACATTTCGAATCAACTAATTATAGAATTTACCTTTATTCATATTTGGGATAATGTAACGTCCGTAGATCAGAGTTAGTCAATTTAGAGACGATAAGCGTCAAAAATGACTTTTTGGGAAAGATTATTTAGAAGGAGTAATCTTAACTAAGATGTAGTTTATGTTACGAGGTTTCCGAATATATAAAGAACGTCGAAATCCAAGTTATAATGAAGAAGTTATGACCTGTCGAAGTTTCGCGACAGAATCGGCACGACACAGCACGACGTAAATAGTGAATTTACGTTAGATCGATATTTATCCAAAACAATCTAAATGATAATTTAAGATCTCATCGATAGTAGTGCAACGATGGAAAGACGGACGAAACGGACGTCAGACGAAGGAGTTATGAGTTTATAACGGAGTTTTCCTGTCCCGGCCTACTAAAAATAATATATAAGTAATATAATCATAATATATTAAAAATAAAGTCAAAATTAGCCAGTGGAGTCTAAACGAGACTTGTAGAGCATAATCTCACCTTCGCGTCGATATAAAGAACGTCGAAAACGGAGTTCGTATGCGAAAGTTATGAATTTCTGAAGTTCAGGGCGCGAAACCCCAAAACTGTCAGATACCACGACGTGGCAAGCAGTGCCACGACGTGGCCAGTCTTCTGACACCTCCGAAAGTCCTCCAGATGCAACTTGTAATGACGCATGCAGTGACGACCAATCCCACGACGTGGAAAAAGGTGTCACGACGTGGCAAGGGCAGATTTTGCCCTATAAATAGATTTGAAGGGTCAGCCGAGTTTGGTTGCTCATTCTGTAACACCGTAAAAATTAAAACAATTTTTCACTTTTGAAAACACGTTTTTAATTAAACCATTCATTCACAAAATTTCATAACATCAAGTTTTCAAATCACAAATGTCTCCCAAGATCAAATACATCCAATCCCATAGGTGTGTACGAATCAAGCCGACGCCTTCCCGCGGTCATCACTGGTACCTGAAACACATAACACTGAACACTGTAAGCATAAGCTTAGTGAGTTTCCCCAAAATACCACACTAATTACATAATAGTCACTCGAGGCTGTAACTTTGTTGACCCTCTGGTCAATGTGTTTCAGTGGGGCCCTCCAGCCCCAACTCTCTGTGGGCCCTCTGGCCCTAACTCTAGGGACCCGAAAGTCCCAACTCTGTAACTCTGAATCATGCATATCACATATAACAACAAATCACAACACATAATAACATGCAATCACACTGGCATATAAATCTATAATACTCTGTCTCTGAACTCTATTACCACACTAGGTAAAGTATAGTGAGAAGACTCACCTCGGGTATCTCGGTAAATATCTGTCTCAGAATAAATGTGATCTAGTCTCCGCCTAATCACACAAAGTAATACACCCATAAATACAACTGAACTCAACCCTAAAGGTCAACAAGGTCAACGGTCAACTTTGACCGGACTCGGCGAGTGCACTAGGGCGGCTCGGTGAGTCTATACGTGTCCACTGACTCCCTTGGATCCTCTCTTGACACGTCGAGTACTTCCCTAACTCGACGAGTTCCACCAGGCATGAATCGCGGGGCCACCACGACTCAACTCGCCGAGTCTCAAGAACAACTCGGCAAGTTCTGGCTTGACTCATCCCCCCCCCCCCTGACTCTCCCTGACTCACTGAGTCGACCGCTCAACTCGGCAAGACCACTCGCTGAGTGTTTACGGGCAAACTTCATGCTACTCGCCGAGTCTGTTCTTCAGACTCGGCGAGTCCATGCCATGCATAAACTCAAACTCACTTTTGAGGTCAGATCTGTTCCATACAATCATAGATCTGGCCTCCCCAGGCATGATAATCACGTAAAGTCCAAACCTTGGTGCTCAAACAACAACTATTTGCTCATAAATGATGTTTTAGCCCCATATCTCATAACAACAGAAAAAGGGAGCCAAAACATACCTCCAAGATGATGCTCTGAGCTCCAAAATCAAAAGATGTCCACCTCCCTTGCCTTCTCTTAGCTAGAATCTCCTTTGCCTTGCCAAATAAAGCTTCAAAGGTCAACAATGGCCTCTTCTCTCTCCCAAAACGCTCAAATCTCTTTAGGGTTTCTCTCTAGGGGTTGGTGGCCGCAAGTGACGGCCATAAGCCCCTTTAAATAGGTCTCAAACCCTGGAAATTAGGGTTTCATTAAACAACGTGGACTCGTCGAGTCCACTTTTGGACTCGCCGAGTCCAGACGCGAACCCGCGCCCAAAACCGCGATCCTACTCGGCGAATTTGGACTCCAACTCGCCGAGTCTCCTCACAATTCACCCAAAAATACAAGAATAAATAATAGTTGGGAATCCGGGGTGTTACAATTCTCCCCCACTAGAACTAGACTTCGCCCTCGAAGTCTCGCTCTGCAAATAACTCCGGATGCTGCTCACGCATCTCACTCGCCGGCTCCCAAGTCATCTCGGACCCCTTCCGATGTTGCCACTGAACCAAAACCAAAGGTACCTCCTTGTTCCTCAAAACCTTGATTTTCCTATCTCTGATTGCCACCGGTCTCTCAACATAATTCATGCTCGCATCCACCTGAATATCCTCTAATGGTACCACTGCCGACTCATCGGCTATACAATTCCGCAATTGCGACACGTGGAAAGTGTCGTGAATCTGACCCAACTCTGTTGGCAACTCCAAACGATAGGCTACCCTACCTACCCTCGCGACCATCCTGAATGGACCAATATATTGGGGCCCCAACTTGCCCCTCTTCCTGAATCGAATCACTCCTTTCCAAGGAGAGGCCTTCAGGAGCACAAAGTCGCCGACCTGAAACTCAAGCTCGGACCGGCGTCTGTCCGCATAACTCTTCTGACGACTCTGAGCGGTCAACAACCTCTGTCTGACCTACTGGATCTGCTCTGTCGTATGAAGCACGATCTCAGTACTACCCATAACACGCTGCCCGACCTCTACCCAGCAAATGGGAGTCCGACACCTCCTCCCATACAACAGCTCAAAGGGTGGCATACCAATGCTCGAATGATGGCTGTTGTTGTAGGAAAACTCTTCCAAGGGCAAATACATGTCCCAACTCCCCCCGAAATCTAACACACATTCCCGGAGCATGTCCTCGAGCGTTTGAATCGTCCCCTTGCTTTGTCCGTCAGTCTGGGGGTGATATGCGGTACTAAAATGCAGCCTAGTACCCAACTCCTCGTGAAACTTCTTCCAGAATCTGGAAGTGAAACGCACATCTCGGTCTGAGACAATCGAGATCGGCACTCCATGTCGTGATACCACTTCCCTCACGTACATCTCTGCTAACTTCTCTGTGGAAGAGCTCTCACTGACAGCAAGGAAGTGGGCGCTCTTCGTCAACCTGTCCACAATCACCCAAATTGCATCAACTCCCCTAGCAGTCCTTGGCAATTTGGTGATAAAATCCATGGTAATCTGCTCCCATTTCCATTCGGGAACCTCCAACGGCTGCAACTTACCATGCGGTCTCTGGTGCTCGGCCTTAACCCTACGGCAGGTTAAGCACCTCTCAACAAACCACACGACATCCCTCTTCATACAGGGCCACCAATACTCTCTTCTCATGTCTAAATACATCTTAGTGGCCCCATGGTGGATTGAGAATTTCGACCGATGAGCCTCTTCCATCAAAATGGTACGCGTCCCTTTCACAAACGGTACCCAGATACGCCCCTGGAATGTCATAAGCCCCCGACCATCGGTAACGAACAAAACCAACCCAACAACTCGCTCTTTCTTCTGCATCTCAGGCTGCATAGCCTCAGCCTGTGCCCCACGAATGGCGTCCAATACTGGAACTATCACAGTCAATCTCAAACATACATCTCGCAACGGGGTGCTCTCCACACTGTGGCTCAGTGCATCGGCTACAACATTAGCCTTGCCCGGGTGGTACAGGATCTCACAATCATAATCTTTGACCACATCCAACCACCTCCTCTGTCGCATGTTTAAGTTGGGCTGATCCATCAAATACTTCAGGCTCTTGTGGTCCGTGTATATCGTACACCGAACCCCGTACAGATAGTGACGCCAAATCTTGAGGGCGAACACCACTGCCCCCAACTCTAGATCGTGGGTGGGATACCTCGACTCATGAGGCTTCAGCTGCCTCGATGCGTATGCTATCACATGCCTTCTCTGCATCAACACCGCTCCCAATCCCAAGATCGACGCATCACAATACACCACAAAGTCCTCCATCCCCTCTGGGAGGGCTAACACTGGGGCTTCATATAGCCTCTGGCGAAGCGTCTCAAAAGAGGTCTGTTGCTCTGGTCCCCATGAAAAAGCGACACCCTTCCGGGTTAATTTGGTGAGTGGCACAACGATCTTGGAGAAATCCCTGATAAATCTCCGATAATAGTCTGCCAACCCCAAGAAACTCCTGATCTCGGATGGTGACCTCGGCACCTCCCAACTCATCACTCCCTCCACTTTGGCAGGGTCGACCAAAATCCCCTTCTGGTTAACGAGGTGACCTAGGAACTGAACCTCTCGCAACCAGAAATCACACTTGGAGAATTTGGCGTAAAGCCTCTCCGATCTCAGAACTCCGAGGATCTCCCTCAAATGCTCCTCATGCTGCTCTCTGGATCTCGAATACACCAAAATATCGTCGATGAACACGATCACCGACCGATCCAACATCGGCCTGCACACCCTGTTCATGAGATCCATGAACATTTTCGGGGCATTGGTGAGTCCGAAAGACATCACCACAAACTCATAATGCCCATAACGAGTCCTGAACGTTGTCTTCTGGATGTCCTCATCTCGCACCCTTACCTGATGATACCCCGACCTCAAATCGATCTTGGAGAACCAAGATGCTCCCTGCAACTGATCGAACAAATCATCGATCCTCGGCAACGGGTAACGGTTCTTGACCGTCAGCTTGTTCAACTCCCGATAATCAATGCACATCCGGTGTGAACCATCCTTCTTCTTGACAAAAAGGATAGCCGCTCCCCACGATGAGCTGCTCGGCCGAATAAACCCCTTCCCCAACAGCTCCTGAAGCTGCGAGGATAACTCTTGCATCTCTGAAGGTGCAAGGCGATAGGGCACCTTGGCAATAGGCGCGGCCCCCAGAACCAAATCTATACTGAACTCCACTTGCCTCACGGGAGGCACACCCGACAACTCCTCTAGAAATACATTTGGGAACTTACGCACTATCGGAACCTCCTCAACTGACCTCGGTCTCTCTGAATCAACCCGCGTATCCATCACATACGCCACAAAGCCCTTACAGCCCTGCTGTAGACACTGCCTCACCCTAGCGGCCGAACAAAATGCTGACCCAGAACGTGTACCCTCGTCGTACACCGTAAGAACTCCCCCACTAGGGTCTCGTATGGTCACCAGCTATCGCTCGCAATCGATAACCGCACCGAATCTGCTCAACCAGTCCATGCCCACAATGACACAGACATCACCCATCGCAATAGGAATCAAATCAATCGGGAACTCAACACTGAAAATCTCAAATACGCACCCACGGATCACCTCCGTGGCATATATCACTCTCTCGTCAGCTATGGAAACTCTCAGAGGCCGCAACGCCTCACGACTAATACTGATATGCTGACTAAAAGCCAGAGATACAAAAGACCGACTCACACCCGAGTCAAATAACACCAAGGCAGGTACATAATTCACAAGAAAAGTACCTATGCATAACATAATATAAGCACAATATCTCAACGTCAAAATAAATACACGAAAGAATACATACCAGCCACGACATCGGGCGCTGCGCGGACCTCCTCCACGGTCAACTGAAAGGCTCTCCCTCGTGCCCTCGGCGCCTCGGCCTTCACTGGCCGACTCTTGGTAGCTCTGATGGCGACAGGGGCAGATCCCTGATGTGTTCCCTGTGCTGATCCCCGTAACTGCGGTCACTCTGCCTTCCAGTGTCCGGTCTGATTGCAGTGAAAACATACTGCAAAACCCTTGGGGCAGTCCTTGGCCATATGCCCCTCCTTGCCATATTTGTAGCAAAACTCTGCTCTGCACACTCCATCGTGGCTCTTGCCGCACTTGCCACAAGTGCAGCCCCTCTGGCTCCTTAATCTCAAATCGGCGGGCTTGGCCCACTTGGCTACTAGCTAAGACTGCACCGGTCGCCGATCCTTCCCCTGAGACTCAGCCTCCTCCCTAGCCTGAGTCTCAAGCTCTATCTCCCTTTTCCGGGCATTTGCCTGAAGCTCGGCAAATGTCCGGTATGTCGAGTTCGCCACGAACTCACGTATGTCCCTCCTCAGAATGCTCAAATATCGACTCATACGTGCCTGCTCGGAGGACACGTGCTCTGGGCAGAACATCGCCCGCTCATGAAACATCCTCGTAATCACCGTAACAGACTCAGTACCCTGCTTGAGGGTCAGAAAAGCATGGGCCAAACGCTCCTTCTCCACCTGGGGAACGTACTCATCTCGGAACATAGCAGTGAACCTCTCCCAGGTCACTGCTGCAAGCTCAGCAGGCGTATAGTGCGCCGTCACAAATTTCCACCAGTCCTGCGCTCCCAAGCGAAGCTGGTTCAGCGCGAACCGGACTCTCAAATGCTCAGGAGATGAGCAAGTGAAGAAACACCCCTCTATGTCTGAAATCCACCTCATCGCCGCAATCGGGTCCTGGGTCCCGTCAAACTCCGGTGGTTTTGTGTTGCTGAACTCTCGGAACAGCAATGCATCACCACCCTGCGGCCTCGTCACAGCTATAGCTGCAGTGGCTGCAGCAACAACAGCCTCAGAAAGAGCAGCGTACTTCTCATAAAATGTCTCTATCAACGTGGTCTTGATAGACCCGAACATCTCTGGTATCTCTGCCCTGATGGTCGCAACCACCTCCTCCTGGATGATCCTACGGATCTCCTCATCCCTCGTATCACTGGTCCCTGATGCTTGGCGAGTCCCAACCATGATCTATCTCTCTGAAATACAACATAAGAATAATACCAGGGACTCCCTCGAGTATACTCACACTCGAGTACTCCATCCTACTTGTTCCTTGGTACCCCAAAGATTCGTATTTGGACTGTGCACTGACCCGGTGTCTTCAGTAGTACGGGCCCAATACTATCGTCCACACCGCATCAGCATCCACCCCAAGTCCTCCTCCCAGAGTCCCAAGTCCCAAGCACTATACTCTCTCTAATCATATGATACTCGCAACAGATCTCTCAAAATCTCATCGCTGCTACCTAACCATTCTAAAATATTCATAGCAGCAAGACTCGTAGACTCAGGCATCACATATCAGGCCACTCTAGTCCTAATAAGAATACCTAGTCTACTCTAGCATTCATATCATAGCTCATCAGACAACATATCACATTATATATTATAACACTTATAATGATGGTATTTTGGGAAATAACCGTTCGGGCGCTGACTGTTCGTACACACGACTCTGCTCTGTCTACCTCGCAAGTTCTTCTTTTGAAAACTTGTTTTATTATCAAAATATTTCTCAATTCCTCGGTTTGAGTTCAGATACGCCCGAAGGTGCACCCGAATCCCTTAAACCTAGGCTCTGTTACCAACTTGTAACACCGTAAAAATTAAAACAATTTTTCACTTTTGAAAACACGTTTTTAATTAAATCATTCATTCACAAAATTTCATAACATCAAGTTTTCAAATCACAAATGTCTCCCAAGATCAAATACATCCAATCCCATAGGTGTGTACGAATCAAGCCGACGCCTTCCCGCGGTCATCACTGGTACCTGAAACACATAACACTGAACACTGTAAGCATAAGCTTAGTGAGTTTCCCCAAAATACCACACTAATTACATAATAGTCACTCGAGGCTGTAACTTTGTTGACCCTCTGATCAATGTGTCTCAGTGGGGCCCTCCAGCCCCAACTCTCTGTGGGCCCTCTGGCCCTAACTCTAGGGACCCGAAAGTCCCAACTCTGTAACTCTGAATCATGCATATCACATATAACAACAAATCACAACACATAATAACATGCAATCACACTGGCATATAAATCTATAATACTCTGTCTCTGAACTCTATTACCACACTAGGTAAAGTATAGTGAGAAGACTCACCTCGGGTATCTCGGTAAATATCTGTCTCAGAATAAATGTGATCTAGCCTCCGCCTAATCACACAAAGTAATACACCCATAAATACAACTGAAACTCAACCCTAAAGGTTAACAAGGTCAACGGTCAACTTTGACCGGACTCGGCGAGTGCACTAGGGCGGCTCGGTGAGTCTATACGTGTCCACTGACTCCCTTGGATCCTCTCTTGACACGTCAAGTACTTCCCTAACTCGACGAGTTCCACCAGGCATGAATCGCGGGGCCACCACGACTCAACTCGCCGAGTCTCAAGAACAACTCGGCAAGTTCTGGCTTGACTCATCCCCCCCCCCCTTGACTCTCCCTGACTCACTGAGTCGACCCCTCAACTCGGCAAGACCACTCGCTGAGTGTTTACGGGCAAACTTCATGCTACTCGCCGAGTCTGTTCTTCAGACTCGGCGAGTCCATGCCATGCATAAACTCAAACTCACTTTTGAGGTCAGATCTGTTCCATACAATCATAGATCTGGCCTCCCCAGGCATGATAATCACGTAAAGTCCAAACCTTGGTGCTCAAACAACAACTATTTGCTCATAAATGATGTTTTAGACCCATAATCATAACTCTAGGCCAATACTCTCATGTACCCTCATAAAGCTGAAGGAATAAAGCTTCTCTGGACCTCTATGGATCTCATCTCAAGCCTCATCACAAATAGGGACGAAATGGACATCAAATCTAACCAAAAAAGGGGTCAAGAAACCCTAAACCCCATGTTCAACATAACAACAGAAAAAGGGAGCCAAAATATACCTCCAAGATGATGCTCTGAGCTCTAACATCGAAAGATGTCCACCTCCCTTGCCTTCTCTTAGCTAGAATCTCCTTTGCTTTGCCAAACAAAGCTTCAAAGGTCAACAATGGCCTCTTCTCTCTCCCAAAACGCTCAAATCTCTTTAGGGTTTCTCTCTAGGGGTTGGTGGCCGCAAATGACGGCCATAAACCCCTTTAAATAGGTCTCAAACCCTGGAAATTAGGGTTTCATTAAACAGCGTGGACTCGTCGAGTCCAGACGCGAACCCGCGCCCAGAACCGCGATCCTACTCGGCGAGTTTCGACTCCAACTCGTCGAGTCTCCTCATATTTCACCCAAAAATACAAGAATAAATAATACCTGGGAATCCAGGGTGTTACACATTCTCTCATCTTGCACCTGTATTACATCGATGTACGTGCAAAGAAGTACCCCCGAAGCCCCGGTATCAACCCCGAAACCCGAAGATCCCAAGAAGAAAAGAGTTTCCGAGCCGAAGCTCTGTCCGCGAGAAACCCGGTGTGTGAAGATATCCCGGTTTCACCGAAGAATATCTACTTGAAGAGCCGTAGTGCTGTCCGAGCATCGTCTAATCAAGTGAGTGTATAGTCCCTTTCATAAACACAATTTTAATACAAGTATTGTTTGAATGTATTAAGTGTATGTTTTGGGTGAGTGTGTGGTTACTTTCTTCTAACACATAAATATTAAGTATTTGCTATGAAATACGTGCTATGTGTTTATACATTGTTTGCTTATTTGAGATGATTGTGGAATGGATGTTTTATATAGTTTTTAAATGAGTTAAACTGTATATGTATTTTATATCTACAAATATGTTGGGTAGAACATGGGTAGATGAGATAGTTGGTATGTGATAAAATGATGAGGTATGAAAGATAATTAAGAATGATATTGGAATATGCACCAATTAGAGAATGCCATAATACTGGCAGATGCGCTTAAGAATAATATCGGTAGATGCACCAAGTAGTGAATGTCGTAATCCTGGCAGATGCACTTATAGGATAATGTCGGCAGATGCGCCAAATAGAGAATGTCATAATGCTAGCAGATGCGCTTAAGCATAATGTCGATAGATGTGCCAAATAGAGAATGTCATAATACTAGCAGATGCGCTTATAGGATAATCCTGACAGATGCACTTATAAGATAAGGTCGACAGATGCGCCAAATAATGAATGTCGTAATCCTGGCAGATGCGCTTAAAGGATAATGTTGGCAGATGCGCCTAATAGTGAATGTCGTAATCCTGGCAGAGGCGCTTAAATGATAAAGTTGGTAGATATGCCTTAAGTAACAGTTGAATTTGTGTCTATTCCTTAAAGTCAATCTTTAGGAATGAATGAATGAAGGATAGGTGATTCTTAGGGTAAAACCTTAAGAAATAAAGAAGATAACGGAGATGGGTAATTGGGTTGATTGTTTGATGATTAAATATAATAATTATATTATTGTGGGTTGAAAACCCTATATGCTCACCAGGCTCCCAAGCCTGACCCACTCAGTTTTATTTGCATTACAGGTAATGGCACAAGAGTATAAGTTGGGGGACTTGACGAGAGGTTTTGGATTATAGATCAGTAGTTATAAAGAACTGTTGTAAGATCTATTTTATACTGTTTATGCTTTTGGTCTGTATCGGAACATGACATCCCAAGATTTTGTTATTTAATGAAAATACATTTCTTAAAAGAAATGCTTTGATAAATAGTTATCATATTTTGTTTCTGGGACAAATTCCGCAACTGTTTTCTTTAAAAGATAACTATGATTTTAAAACAAAGCATAAACAAACCGGTTTTTTCTGGCCGTGAAATTGGGGATGTCACAGATAATGACTTAAAAGGGTAATGAACTTTCGATTTTGTTCATATTTAATCACTAATTTTTTTTTTCATGATCTACTTGCCACTAAACTATTGAGACTGTTCACATTTTACCCTTATGACCGGTTAAGGGTAAAATGTGAACAGTTTCAATAATTCATTGGCAAATAGACAATGAAAAAAAATTTAGTGACTAAATGTAAATAAAATTGAAAGTTTGTTTCCTTTTCAAAAAAGTTTAATAACTAAATGTGAACAAATATTCATCTTGTATAGTTGTATTATGGTTTAGCAAATTATGTATTTTTGTTAAATTTAAACAACATTTATTGATGAAGAAATTTATAAAAAAAAAAAAAAAACAAAACCCCGAAAAAGGTATAAAAAACGAAAAACGAAACCAATATTATATGTATAAGTTTTATGTTATAAAAATATGCAATATTATATGTATAAAAATTATCCTAATATTATATGTATAAATTTCGTGTTATAAAATTATAGAACATATAAATTGACATACATTAAACCATATACGTTGTTTATAAAAGAATACATACATACATTGATATATTATATATGTTGTTATACTACATGTATTGACATACATCATATTAGTATATTTACTATAAAAAAAGACATCTAAAATGAAAGTCAAATTGTTTAGAATTTAGACTTTTTTAATTTACCGGGACAATTTATTTATATTTGAGATTGTATTTTCTTAAAGTCTTTGAATAATTATTAAAATTTATGATTATTTAACTAGATATATAGAATTAAGTAAAACCGTTAACATGTTTTATGAAGTGTTGCGCCAAAATTACATCATCCATATTAACTTTACAAAAATATATTTTTTTAGAAAAAAATAGTTATATATATATATATATATATATATATATATATATATATATATATATATATATATTCAACATTTAAAATGACGTTATTTTGTTTCCCTTTTGAAAAACTCACTCATAATTTTAAAAGGTTTTAGAAAAAACAATTCATATTTAAATAACTATTTAAAAAAATAAGATTTTTAATTTTTTTTTTCAGAATACAACGTAATTTCTGACCATGAAACACAATTTCTTAATAGCTATGGATGACAATGATTCATTTTTTTGTTAAACCGAAATCAGATTGGAAATTTTGATTTTTATTTTTTGAACATACCAAACCATTGGTTTTTATTTCGGTTTCGGTTTTTTGTTTTTTTTTTAAATATATTTTTTGGGGTTTTGTTTTTTATTTCATAGATTTCTTCATCAAAAAATCTTGTTAGAATTTAACAAAAATAAATAATTTGCTAAAACATAATACAATAAGAAGTTTGTTTACATTTAGTCATTGAACTTTTTTTTAAAGGGTAACGGACTTTCGAATTTGTTCACATTAGTCACTAAATTTTTTTTTTCATTATCTATTTGTCACCGAACTATTGAAATTGTTCACATTTGATCTTTATGACCGGTTGTTACCGATCATAAGGGTAAAATGTGAACAATTTCAATAGTTTAGTGGCAAATAGATAATGAAAAAAAAATTAGTGACTAAATGTGAACAAAATCGAAAGTCTGTTACCCTTTCAAGTCATTATCCCTATTTGTTTTGTCAAAATTAGTATTTGTGTTTTAATATATATATATATATATATATATATATATATATATATATATATATATATATATATATATATATATATATATATATATATTACTTTTAAATATTAAATTATTATATTTGTTCAACTTAATTTTTAAATATGGTATTTATCTTTCTTAAACTTTCAAAATATCTTATTTTTTAAAACCTTATTTTTAATACTTTTATATATTTTATAATTATTTTGAAAACCTTATTTTATCAATCAACTAGTCTACATCCCTTATAAATCTAAGTTTAAAAGTATTATTTATATTTTTTTTTTGTAAACTATCAAAATATTATATTTATTCAAATTGTTCTTTAATAAGGAACTATAAATAACCAAACAATTAATTTTCATTAAAGCAATTTCACATTCTTATCACTTTTATTTTCATCATTGAATATTTACAGAAATAAAGATCAAAAACTTTATTCATTTTTCAGTATCGCACCATATGGTAAATAATAGGAGTAAATATAGAAGCGTACTCACCCATATTGTCGAGAAGTGGAACTGGTGTTTCGTCGAGTTTTAGAACCAGAATCGGTTATACTTGTTCTTTTGATTTTGGAACCAATTGAGGTTTCCGGATTTGGGTATCCAATTTCGAAAGCATTTCAAATTTTCAAATTTAGTAATTAAAAACCATAAAACTAACATTTCTATTGAATCAAATCACTTTCTTTAGTCTAAATGTTAGTAAGCATTCTTTCAAATTGCTCAAAAAAATTGTCACTGTTAAGGGGGAGTACGTACACTATCATTTTCAACAAAGGAAAATTGAGTAAAGCATCACAAGGCAAATCGAAGAGTCTAAAGCAAAAACTATGGCACGTAGGTTTTTATACTAATCACATGGGTTGAATTTAAATTCTTTAATTATCTAGAATAAAAATCAAATTGATACTTGTTATCATTGTAATTCGTTTTTCTTCTTTGATATGAAAGCACTCACATAGAATTTTGGAAGCATTCAAGTTTCATTTAGTATATTCAAATAAGTTGTTTAGTGCATCATAAATATATACCTCATACACTTGTCAGGTGAAAAACATATGCCTACATTTTAGACATTTAAACATATCATGATTTTTTTTTGAAAAGACAATATATATATATATATATATATATATATATATATATATATATATATATATATATATATATATATATATATATATATATATATATATATATATATATATATAGGCATATGTGAATATACCTAACAACCTTATATAAGCTTAGGTACCTAACTTCATCAAACTACGTTATTTTGCATTAAATTTTCATTGCAATCATCCAAGGTTCTTAAACTTCATCCCTAAACTTGATTCACTTCAAAATTTTTTGGAAATTCATCATTATATTTCTCCTACATCCTTTCATTTGTAGCGGTAGGATATGAAGCCCATCAGGTGATATTCAATAGAAAGACGTGATGTAAAAGAAATATATTGTTGAAAGTCCAAAGATTTTGGAAGTAATCAAGTTATGAGGTTGAAGTTTAAGAACCTTAGGCAATTACAATGTAAATATGATACAAACCGATGTAGTATTATGGAGTTAGGTACCTAAGCTTATATAAGGTTGTTAGGTATATTCATTTTACCTATATATATATATATATATATATATATATATATATATATATATATATATATATATATATATATATATATATATATATATTTATTCTATAAAGTTATGTAAATGTAGGGTTAATTAAAAATAGGGTTAAGATAGTAAATTGGTTTAAATAAATTATATGTTATTTTAGATAGAGTGAATTGCTTATCACATGTTTTTTATTTAAGTCGATAAGCATTTTTTATTTTTATCTAACTAAACATCTAAAAATATTTACTACAAATGTTAAACCGTAAAAAGTTAATAAACATTTTAGACCCTATTGAAAGCTAGACCACCACACCTAGTATATAGTTGGGTTAAAAATCAAAAACAAGTTTATACCTATATAAACATATCCCTTACTTTAACAATTTTTTCTTAGACGTCTACTTTTGTTTAAAATCTATAACTAACTATTTAAAATTTTCAAAAATTCTCATATACTAGAAAATTGTATGAGAAGATAATTAATTATAATTTTCATTTAAAACCTACCGTTGTTACCTACAATTGCTCATTTAACTGGTAAACAAGCAACAAATGCATATTTACGTCCTTGAAATAGTGTAGTGTTGTATGCATCATAGGTGGATTCTAATTAACGACAAAAACCCTTGTTTGTAAAACCTATATTGCGTAAAAACCCTTGCACGGGATTCTACATAACATAGCAGATATTTTTATCCTCATTTCGTATGTTATCGATTATCTCAACATATTTCACAATCTTTTTTGTTTTTTTAATGTAGAACCTTAATGGATTCATCGTTGTACTCACCCTCATATGCTGTGGTGACATACTAGTTACAATGACTTGAATGGATTTTGCTTTTTTTTTTTTTTTTTTTTTTTTTAATTTTAATTTATGACAATTCCTATGTAATTGTTATTTTGATCAAGCAAGCTATTATTTATCATGATACCAAAATTTTAGGTTAAACCTTCTAGCACAACCCTTGGTCATCAACCTCTACCTCCGACAACCCTCTCTAGTAGTCCTTAAGCAATTGGAGATGAGTGAAATTGCATGGTAGGAAGGATCAAGCATCATGTGTCATATATAGGAGAGATTTACTCCTTATTGGAGCAAAGTGTAATAGGATAGACTTTGCAAACCCATTATATGAAGACATGTTTAATGGTCATGTATCTATCCTAAATTATAATTCGAAATGGAGAATGCCTCTGGATATACAACAACATATTTCAATCCGAAATTAGCCAATGAGGATGTGAGATGCCCCAGAAAGTGTAATAAGCATGACGCTTATCCGAAATTTTCTAGGCCGTTTTTTTCTTCGAATGAGAGGGACTTAAATGAGAGTAGCGGATTAGGTTGAGTTAGTTGCGTGTGCATTACATCTTTGATTATGCTTTTATATACTCTTAAGCTTATATATTACCATTATAAAATGATTTTTTATACAAGGAAGTGATCATGGAGAATGTTTGTTACTCTGAAAAATGTTTTTCAAATGTTTTTGGAATCTAGACTTTGGATTTAGGTTATTGTCATTACTCAATACCATTCCATAGTCGGATTATGGTATTACATATTAGACTTTCCAAGCCTAACGTATTATTTTGATATGTACTTGTAGATGAAGATGAAACTTAAGATAACAAGCTTTGCCATTTAGAAAGTCATGTTTATATGATTTATTTAAACTTTTGTTTTGATGTTTGAATTTGACAACTTGGTACTTTAAACTTTGTATCTGTGATTATTTAACTCTTGAATTTTGTTTTGAATTGTCAAAATAATGTTTTGAACCAAATATCTCAACTAATTTTGAAAAATATTTGAAATGATTTTAAGAAATTAAAATTTCTACTAGATTATAGGAGGAGTTATACTACATGCACATTGCGAAAACCATTTTTTTTTTCATTTCTCAAACAATTTGTGGAAATAGGGTTATATTGAGAAACCATGGATTTCTTAATTTTTGTCCACTAAATTAGACGTTACTCCTCAAAATTCCTAGTATAAACTTTTGAATTTTTTTTTGCAAGTGAAGCTGCGTAAGGGGTATGGTCACACCCATCCTACTAAAAAAGTGATTACACATCACCGTCACATCAGCTCCACTACAAACTCACTACCAACCTACTAACTCTTGGAAATGGTTACACCACTCCACAACACTTTTCTTTTTATTTTTTTTATTTTTTAAATTAGAATAAATTAAAAAATAATTATTAAACAAAAATAAAAACATAAATATTAATTAAAAACATCTTACATTAATTTAAAAATACAGAAATTTAAAATCTAAATTACTTAGAAAAACATAAACATTTAAATCTTAAATTACTAAAAAAACATAGAAAATATTACTCATCGTCCGCGTCGCCACCGACCCTGTTTTCATCATCTGTGTCCTCATCATCGTCGTCGTCATTGTCATCGTGTTGTTGGAATTGTCTTTTCCATATATGCTTAGTCAAATCATAACGTACATTGTGATGTGTTTCACTGTTTTTGTATTTCCAAAAGTACTGTGCCGACTTGTATAACTGGTGGTCGATTAAGCATATCGTCCGGAGTACTAGCCCTACCATCTTCTTCTATTACCATGTTATGTAATATAACACAAGCAGTCAACACCTTCATCAATTTTTTCCTATCCTATGACCGTGTCGGACGTTTGATAATGTGTCACTTTTGTTTGAGGACCCCAAACGCCCGTTCCACATCCTTCCTTGTCGATTCTTGTGCTAACTTGAACAATTTTCGTTTTTCATCGGTCGGAAATGAGTACGAATTGACAAACATAGTGTACTATGGATATATCCCATCCCCAAGGTAATACCCATAATTATATTGATGTTTATTCACAACGAACGATATGGTTGGTGCTTTACCCTGCAAAATATCGTTAAATATTGGAGACGTTTCAAGCACATTCAGGTCGTCGTTTGACCCTGTCATACCAAAGAATGCATGCCAAAAACATAGGTCATGTGAAAAAACGACCTCTAGTATAACAGTCGACACACCATGATCACCTCGTGTGAATTGAGCTCGCCATGCATTGGGACAATTTGCCCACTCCAATGCGTACAATCAATGCTGCCAAGCATTCTTGGAAAACCATGTTTAGCTTCATGTGCGGCATACAACTGTTCGACATCATATCTAATTGGATGTCGCAAGTATATGTCACCATAAAGCTATATAACATACTAAAAAAAAGATAAACACATTCTCGACCAGTCCTCTCAGACATTTTCAAATACTCATCTGACGCGTCTGCGACTATGTCGTATGCCAGTTGTCTAAGAGCTGATGTGCATTTTTGTATCGTGCTAAACCACGTTTACCTCTAGCATCCCATCTCAATTGGAAAAACTCATAATTGTTTTCCAAATCTCTAACTATATGTAAAAATAAATTTCTACTAATACGCATCGTTCTTCAAATTTTGATAGGTCGTATAAACTATCAGAGGTAAAGTAATCACATACCAAAAGCTCGTGTGCTGCGATACGATCCCGCTTTATCGAAATTCTATGCTTCTTCTCCATATTTGAACTTTCGCCTCTTTGTAGCACCCTTTCGCGTGCCGCAGACAACAACGTGTGCAACACCAAGTCATCATCAAAGTCGTCATCATCATCAGATGAAGAAGAAATCGAACCCGCGAAATTATTCATATTTACGTTTGAAAGTGTGTTTGAAAGAGTGATCGAAAATATGTTTGTTTAAAGACTGTTTAAATTGTGTATGTATTTAACTTTTAGTTGAATTTTTTTCGCAACGTTCAAAGGAGGAAACGGTCAAAAAAGGCATTAACCAATCACAACTTGCGTCTTCGCCCATAGCTGCACCCACGCCACAAGGCACCTAGGCAAACCTACGACGTTGTTCACGTGTAGGTGGCCTTTCCACATCAGCTCTACGTGTAGCCTTCACCTTCCATACCGCACAACCTAAGAGTTGGAAATAAGAATGGTAAACCAACATACAAATAGTACACATGTGTCTCACTTTTAAACATACACTTAACTATAGGGGTGTAAGTGAGCCGAGCTACTCGTGAGCTACTCGGGATCGACTCGTTAAAAGCTCGACTCGAGATCGAATTAAACGAGCCCGAGCCGAGCTTCAATTAGTGGGCTTGCGAGCCTAAACGAGCTTTTATATATATATATATATATATATATATATATATATATATATATATATATATATATATAGAGAGAGAGAGAGAGAGAGAGAGAGAGAGAGAGAGACTCATTTAGGCTCGCGAGCCCACTAACTTGTTCACGAGCCGAGTTCGAGCTTGGTCAGACTCGGACTCGGCTCGGCTCGTTTACACCCCTACCTAACTCTTTATCTTTAATGTAAAGATAGTAATTAATAGTAGCTATTAAATTATAATCTTGAAATTATTATCCTTATTAATTAGGTTTTGTTTTTTTATCCTTTTATTGTCACCCTCAAATAATATATAATTTTAATTTAAGAACTATTAATTAAATATGTATTTTTTATTTTTCAAAGATAAAATAGTAATTTATTTAGATTTTATCGTATGATATTTTTGATCTAAAAAACGAACAATATCTATATCAGGCAATAAGTTTTCAATACAAATGTTATTATTCATTCACAACATACTTTAACAACACAACATTCAAAACAGGAGACTCTTTTTTTTTCTCTGTTTTACCCTTGAGTTCAAGAGGTTTATTTTTAAGTCTTATGTCGAAAAACAATTTGCTAACCCTAAACTTTTTTTTAATCCGCCACTGTTTTTACAATTGGTTAATGGTAACGTTTTCCAATTCTTATATATATATATATATATATATATATATATATATATATATATATATATATATATATATATATATATATATATATATATATATATATATATATACATTTGTTGTAAATATTCGTCTACACACCCTATTTTGATCACAAAACTAAATCAAAAAATTTGTTGATGCCAAAATTCTCTGAAAACTTCACCATGCTAAAGCCGTCGGTGCCTTTTGTTTTGTTGCATCTTTTAGATAATACAAAATAAATAAATAAAATATATATATATATATATATATATATATATATATATATATATATATATATATATATATATATATATATATATATATATATATATTACCAGATCAGATGCTTGTTTTGTCTAGGTCATAATAAATGTTGCCAAATGTTTGTGGTAATTTCAGAACACGGGGTCATAATCATATAGTTTTACTTCCGACCAGTTTTATAGGCTAGATGCATACATTACATAAATACACTATTATGTTACGCTGAAATTGTGGGGTACCCTTGAAAAATATATGTACTACATGATGTTTTTATAGGAGTGGCATTTGAATTTTTAGATGAATAAGTTTATGAGATTCTTGATTTTAATTTATGCAATACTGATCTTGCTCACAAGAAGAAAGATGAAATCAACTTAAACAAATATTTTTACATTACAATAAACTTAAAGACCCCAAAAATCTCCATCTACATTAAACTATTAACTATCAATTAAGTGCAAGTTTATGATAAAGCATCCAAATTTCTAAACATGAAATTTCTTCAATCTTCATTTTCAGAAATACTATTCAAGGCCGGTTTCCATTGATGTTGTTGATGATGATGTCTTCTGTTTCTGTTCCTGTTACTGTTATTTTTGTCACGCTGCACCTTGTGACTCTAAACACGTAAACAAACACAAAACTTACAACGATATTAAGAAAAAAAAATACATAAATGATTTTGTGTTTATTTATCATGACATTCAAGAAATATTACCCAGAAAATGAAATTATTGATTTTTGAAAAGGGAATTTTATAATAGAAAATAGGGGAAAGGTATAGTATGGATGAAACAATATTTTCAGCTTTTAGTGAAACGTGGAGTCACGTACAATTGTACAAAGGTAAAGAGTAATATCTTTTGGAAGAGGCAAGAAGAATAAGCTTTCATAAATTTGGAAAAAAAGAATGGCGATAATGGAAAAAAGATTCGTTGGCCCATTGCGTGAACGTGAAACGAATAGCTACGAATGCCATAAATTACAATGTCGTACATGATGTACAAATCCACAATTTCCATGGCAAATTTCTAAAGTATCTTGAAAACCGATCAAATCCACAAAATGATTATAGAAAACTGTAAGGCAATAATCCAAATGTTGTGTTTTGTGTTCATGATTTGGAAACGAATATGATCCAACAAAGTTTTAGCGATTCTAGAGCATTTGTGGAGGACGACGGAAAGTTTGATTACCTTTGCATTTGCATTTGGTGCCTTCGTCGGAGCTCCGGCGAGGCCTTTCTTCTCCAACACGAGCACTCCTCTTTCCTGCAACAACTTCCCTAGTTTCACGCACTTCTTCGCGGCAAATTCTTTCAACACATCTAAAAAAAATAAAACGATCACATAATTTGGAGATGTCATAACGTGTAGATTGATAAATCATCGTAGAATCGTACATGAACTCCATTAGATTACCTTCGAAACGGATTAATCGGTAAACTTTACCAATAACCAACGGATCGTCTGGCCGGAGAAGTTTGAGCTGTTTCATCGGCAATCCATTCTCGGATTGCGACGTCACGACAACGGCGACGTAATGGCCAGGGTTTAAACTCATGACGTGTCGAGCACTAACCGACTTGTAAATCCTCTCGATCTTGTTTCCTGGATGCATAATAACCACCGTCGCCGCCTCCGCCGCTTGACAATTCCCCATACCACGATGATCGACCCGATTAATCAATGTCGTAACTCAAAAGTTCCGAAAGTGATTCAGAAATCAGAGATCAGAAATCAAATAGCCTTACGAGTTACGTTACGTCTTCCAGTTGTGAATTTTAATACTGAATCAGTCTGTACCGAATGTAAGGAACTGTGATAATCGAGAATAAATTTTGAGGACAGAGAGGGCTAAAATGTACGAACCTGTAGAGAGTTTCAGAGCCAATAAATGAGAGGAAAATTGTGAATGAGACTGACGTGATCGTCACGTTGATCAAGGAGCAATATCTGAGTACGAACTACGAAGGTTCCATTGATGATGTGAGAAGGTGTTACTCCATGAGTGAAATGCAGGATGTGGTAGGTAAAACTTAAAAGAAGGTGTGAATTAAATTGAAGATGGAAACGGAGAAGACGATGGGGGTGGGGGCATGGAGGATTATGATTTAAGTACTACAATCAATCCACCGGCATCCAATATTTGTTGGTATCGTAGGTCGGTGGGTCTACACAAATTATATATGTACGAGTTTAACCAACAAGCTACTATAAAACAAAAATCTTGATTTCTTATCAATTAAAATGTATATGTTCATCATTAAATTCACATATTCGTTTGATCTTTTGAACTATAGTTTTTATATATTTGATGTGGAAGCTAACCCAATAACCAACCTTGACATGGGTAATTATGTTGGCATTAAGTACCGAGTAAACTTTAAAAACTAGAGGGAATGAAGTGCGGTTTCAGCCTACGTGGCATGTGAAACCGCAGTGAACACCACCCTCTATGCGGTTTGGGTGTACGACCAAAAATGAAAGTGCTCATTTCTCTCTCACTCTTCCTCCATCTCTCTATATCTCTCTTCTTTCTCTTTTTCTCTTTTATGGAATAACACTTCTTGAATGTGGTAAGAAAGTGTGGCAAAAAGAGGGAGTGTGGCATCACTCCCTCCACCCTTATTTGGCTATGTATATTTCTTGTTGGGTTCATTGCAAAATGGATAATTTTTATTAACTATTTGTGTTAACACGGTTTGTTCTAAATTTGATCGGTAAACCGTTTTTGTTAGCCGCTATAATTAAGTTGCATAATTCTATATGAAAAAGGTTCTAGGTATTCAAAGAAATCGAGTTTACCCAATTTATACAAATGTGCTATTATAATAGATGTCAAAATACTCTAACCACATTCATGTGAAACTTATAAATTTTTTCATCATCTTTTTTAATTAATTTTAATTAACCATTATTAATCAAAAGTTTTATAGCATATGATATTTATGGTCATTAATTGGTTGATATTGTGATATATAACGGATGAATGTAGATTATCTTGTTAGAATTTTCAATTTGGTTTATTGGAAGCTTTAGAGGGTGTTTGGCAAAGCTTAAAAAAATGAACTTTTTGACTTATTACCGGTACCCCACCAGTATAAGTCAAAAAGAGTGTTTCGGTAGGGAGTTTTTTAAAAATAGCTTATAGCTGTTTGGCACATCTAATAAGTCATTTTTCATAAGTCATCTACCCATTACTTATCAAAAACCCCTTACTTCACCCTTTAAAGAACTTGACTGATCTACCCCTTAACCTAATGTTAACATCGACACAAATAGAACGCTTCCATCGTTGCTTCTGTTGTCGACCGTGACTCTTGAAGCCATCCATCCCTGCTTTGTAACGTGCCAAAATTTATAAGTAAAATTTCATTTTTAAGTTAATCAAAATCATCAAATATCCATATCAATCCAACAAAGTATTGTTGGATTAGTGTCTAAGTCCATAACTATTTTGGTATGTACTTGACCCGATGGTGCATGGTCCTTTTGAGTTGCCTTCACCAAAGCAACTTGATAGGATGAATTATGGAGAGAAAGGATTAAATATGATTTATTAATATATTATGAGAATTATATATTAAAGGAGAAATCATATTGTTTAATTAATATTAGTCAAGAATTAATTAGTAATTAGTTTTGTGACTAAAAGAGATTAATTAAACTTAAGGGACTGGAATTGTAATTATAAGATAATTGCAATTTGGGCCATGGATTGCCTTATATTAAGGAGTGGATGAATTCTATGGGGAAGCCCATAAGGAAATCGTCCAAGGACTTGAAGAAAGAGGTCCATGGGTTGCTTAGGGCTTAAGCATCCAAATTAGGGTTTCTTTGTTAGATAACCCTAATAGCCTCACTATATATATGACCCTTATGACCCAAAACGTGGCTAAGCTTCATTCTAGGGTTACACATGTTTTGGGCAGCCTCCATCCTCTCTCCTCTTCATCCTCTTGCTTATGGTGTTTGTGAACCATTAGATGAGTGACATTTGTGACTCTAGGCTTTCTAAGGTCAATACAAGGAGGAATTGGGATTGTTATCGCTACATAACAATCAAGGTAACATCTTAAACCTATTCTCATGTTAATATGATTACTTAAATGCTAGAATTAGGGTTTATAGTCTTGGATAACTTGTATCTACAATAGAGAAACCTAGATCCAAGCATTAGGGTTTGTATGAGCACATAAGATGTTCTTAGGACCAAAACTCATCAGTGGTATCAGAGCCTAGACTGGTTTCTATTGTATTGATGCATTATATGTTTGAAAAATTCGATTTTTGATGTTTTGGAGGCTGGACTCGCCGAATCCATAGCTGAACTTGTCGAGTCCATGCTTGACTCGACGAGTCAACTCGTCAGATGGAGCATACTTCGGGATTTCTTGCTGTTTTTGCTTAAGGATAGTTGCCTTATCATATTAGATCAATATAAATCCGATTTTATGATATTTTTGACTATATTCTTGATCTAATTGAAGATATTTATCAATTAATAAGATAATTGTTTCCTTATGTGATAATTGATTGATTATTTTGATTAAATTGGTAAATTGTTTTGCAAGAAATCATTAAATAAATCAAATATGGATAATTATGTGATTAAATGTTAATTTAGATTTTTTGTTATTTGATCCTTGTTGTTATGAAAAGTTTCATATTTTCCCTTTTAGGTTTTATAGTTTAAATTTGAACCCAAAAGTTTTGTTGTTTTGAAATTTAAATAGTTAAAACCCTAATGTTTTGAAAAAGGTTTCAAAACTTGCCCTCAAGTTTTGGAATTTAAATTTTGATTAATTGTTTAATTTTGATGTATATTTAAATTCTCAACCCTAATGTTTTGAAATGTTTTCAAAACTTGCCCTCAAGTTTTGGAATTTAAAAGTTGATTAAAAGTTTAATTAGGAATGTTAAATTCTAAAACCCTAGTATTGTTTTGAAAAGTTCATATCACACCCTTATGGTTTTATTAATTAATTAAGGTGTATAATTAAAAGCGGTTTAATAAATCCATAAAAGTTTAGGTTTACAATTTAATTGAATTAAAGATATAATTATTAAATTTGACCACCTAGTATTTTAAAAGTGTAAAATATACCATATACTATATATAACATTAAAAGTCTAACATTATATATATGTATGAGTAAAAGTCAGTCTTACCGTTAGTAGGCCCCATTCACGAAGCTGGTCTATAAGGGGTGTTTAAGGAAATTGCCTATAAAATGGCGATTGAATGGGTATCCACTCTTACCCACCACACTCTTGACTAGTGGAGGGTCGTTAGCCGAACGGGTAGGATAGGACGAAACCTTCCATTATAAGTATAATGAAGTATAAAAGTAACTCAATGTTTTCATAAAATTCCCAATCTTAGTTACTTAGGCAAAAGTGAATTGATGCAATTCCATGAAATTACACTTTGTGCCCTTGCGAAGATGTTAGTGGAGCGTGTGTGGTTTACCGGCACACTAAATGGTTCTAAGCAAAGGTAGCAAAGGGTGACTCAATGTTTGTCATAGTTCGGTGGAGCGTGTGTGGTTTACTGGCACATCGAATAGGTGACTGTAACATGTGAGGGCACCATGTAGTTTGCATGGTTATCCACACCCGCTTTGTGATCCTCGGCATCCCAGTCACAATCAAGAGGGGCATATCGAGATTTAAACATGCCATTGAAATGTTCAATGAATCTTAAAGGATCTAGGAGTTTTCATAGGTTTAAAACTTAAATTTCTTTTTCGTTTTTAATGGTGGAAATTAGTGAATCGTCATTCACTTACCTTCAAATGTTCTGCAATTTGGGTTACGGCATCCCTCTCCCGAGTTGTAGAATATTGTGTTGGGTCCTAGCCTTAGTATCTCATTTGGGTGATTTACTAAGGACTCAATCAATCAACTAACTTGAATTCGTTTTCTCCCGTTTTGTAGATGTCAAAGTTTGACAACTATGGTCTTCTCAAATCCCGTGGAACAAGCATTCCACATGAAGATGATATTCCACGATTCGATCGAGGAACAAGAGATCATACTTCACTTCCTCCTCCTCCTCCAGTTATTCTCCCTAACCCACAAGTTCAAAGGCTTGAAAAGTTCAAGATCACTCAAGCCCTTTTGGCAAGTAAACATAAAGAAGGAAAGTCGGTGTGTGCACACGTCCTAGGGATGAAGTGTGACATCCCCAAAATCACGGCCAGAAAAGACCGGTTTGTTTATGCTTTGTTTAAAAATCAGAGTTACATTTTAAATGAAAGTGTTGCGGAATTTGTCCCAAAACAAAAATATGATAAAGATTTATCAAAAGCATTTCCATAGAAATGTATTTCATTAAAAGACTCGGGATGTCATGTTCGTACAGATCAAAAGCATAAACAGTACAATATAAGCCTTACTACATTATTTCATATCTACAGGCCTATATCCGTAATACCTCGTCCAAAACATCACACCTATGCTCATGCGCCACTACCTGTAATACATAAAACTGAGTGGGTCAGGCTTGGGAGCCTGGTGAGCACATAGGGTTTTCAACCCACAATAAATAAGTTTATTAATTTCATCGATCAACAATAACCCGATTACCCGTTCCCGTTATCCTCACTTTACGTCCCTAAACACCTATCATAAGGGACCTAGCCTAAGGATCATCATCGGGACGGACACTACTGCTAAGGGGATTCCTCAGCAATAAATGTCCTAAAGGCAACCATGTGGGGGATGGAGTACACCGGTGAACATATCGTTCACAAACACCTACAGGTTGCGAGCCTGCTAGTGTTCCACTGGACTGTCTAGAAGAGTCTGTGGTCGTCATCCATACTCCGCTAGATGACAGAATCAACAACATAAACATCGAGGCATCTCATCATTTTATCACACATCACCTATTGCATCTACCCATGTTTTACCCCAACATTTTCGTAGATATAAAATACATATACAGTTTAAATCATTGAAAACATGTATAACAACGTTCATCTAGCATAGATAGCAAGTATTCAGATAATATGCACACATAGCACGTAATTTATATAAAATACTTCATATCTATGTGTAAGTTGAAAGTAACTATGCACTCACTTGTTAAGGTGATGATTCCAAAATCGGGCAGCGCTTGCTTCTAACGATTCTATTTTCCTTCGACGAAACCTAGCATTATTATCGCTAAATTTTAGTCTAATATTTACCGTGACCAACTATTAGTCTTAGTATTATTATTATTATATAAGCGTTAAACAATATTTTCCAACCACTATGTACAGACAGGGGCCAGACATAAAACACCGGAGGGCAGGACCATTTTGGCATATAGCACTTCTGAAATCCAACAACCCTGTGCGGCCCTTTAAACCAGATTCCCCGTACCGCGAGTAGTTAAAAAAAATATATTATAACGACACTTATATAAGTTATAATAATAGCTCAAATATTTATTATAAGTTCATAATAACAATACTAATTTTAAATATAAGCTATATTAAAATAAGGTAAACATAACTTACTTACAAGGGGGTTTTAGCTAGGAGTCGGGCTCTGCAGGGGCAGAACTTCGTCGCTGAATCTTTCTAAGAAAGCTTTGTGCAGCGCTTCAGCGCTCACCTTACTATACTAAGCTATAGAAAGAGAAGTCGAATCACGAGGGACCGAAATGCTCGGGGGATAAGGAGAGAAAGACTCTTGAATCAAGAGAATGGTGCAAGAAATATGAGAGCCCAAGGCTCTTATTTATACTAATTGAATTTTCAAAAACTACCCTCCATAATTACTTAATGACCTTTTAGTTATATAAACAACTAAACACCCCTCTATAATACTATTATAAATGGATTTAATGATATTTGTACTAAACTAATTTCGAAAGAACTCAACATTAGTCTTATAATGACCGCATCGTCGATACCTTTCTAATGATATATACATATGTATATATATGTGTACGTATACATGATTTATACTTTATTTTAATACGTAAATATGCTATTATAATTTGTAACTCGTTCATACGAACTCCGTTTTTGACGTTCTTTATATCCACGCGTAGGTGAAGACGTACTCTACAACTTTCGTTTAGATCACTAAGGCTAAATCTCGCTCTATCGTAAATTCACTATTCACGCTTCCCGGTATCGTGCCGGTTCTGTCGTGAAACTTCGACGGGTCATAACTTCTTCGTTATAACTCGGATTTCGGCGTTCCTTATATGCACGGAAACCTTGAGACATATTCTACAACTTTATGTAGAGATATCGGGATTATCTCACACTTTAATTTTGACGCCCATTTTTATTCTTTATTAATTATACATTTATAATTAAATAATAAACATATATAATTCACATAATACTCAAATATTTCATCTTTATTACTTCAAAAAGAGTTACAAGAGTTGACCTAGACTATTACATTGACAAAAATGCTTAGCCCTGAAACCCGGGCGTTACATGAAGTTACACATTGATAGGTTAAGAATAATGGGATCCGTTGTCTGTGAGGAGATGGCTATTGATTGGGTTCTTCAGTCACTTCCTAACTCATATAGTGAGTTCGTAAGAGAGTAAAACTATATGATAAACCACGACGTGACCCTTATAGTGTTGCGTTTTGAGCAATCTAACACTTCCTAAGTGTGCATGCAACCCTAATAAACCTTGGATCTATGTTTGTCTAAATACATGCAAAATAATAATTTTCCAAGGTTCATAACCTATCTAACATGGCATGGGGTACTTTTAAACATAAAAGAATTAGATGAGATTACATACCTTTTTGATGAGCTTGATTCTTAAGGAGTTTGAGGGCCAAGCACCAATAGTGTGAATGCCTCAAATGGAATCACAAATCACCACAAACTCTTGGAAAACTTTGAGAGAGTGTATACACACATAGAAAATTGGCCACACACACAAAACCACACTAGTTGCTATTTCATGCAACATAAGCATGCTTATATAGTGTGCATGGTTAGGGTGAAACCCTAATAACCCATGACCTTTCCTTTTCCAAGGATCCATGGGTTAAAAGCTCCATGGATCATCCATGGACTTCCATACAAGCCTAGCCCATTAACAAATGAGTGTTAGCCCACACTATATAAAACCAATGGCCCACAATCTAATTAGTCTTCCTTTTAATCTCTAAATTAATTCATAATTAATTTAAGACTAAGACTAATTAAATAACATGACTTCATATTAATATATTATAACTTATAATATATTAATAAACATATGTGTATAACTCTCATAAAATTATCCATAAATAGTTTGGGTGAAGTGCAACCCAAATGGACCATGTCGGGTCGGGTCAAGTATATACCAAATAAGTTATGGACTTAGACACCTTATCCAACATATAGATCTCACCTATATGCTTATTACTGCTGAAGCAACAATGGTTTGGCGCAATAGAAAAGCAAAGTTGATTGGTGAATCTGCCTTGAAGACCTCTATGGATATAGACAATGGCAACGAAAGACATGCTATGATCGAAAAGTTTGATCATAAGAGAAAGGCAATGTCTGAAGTAGTTCCATGTCATATTCCAAAAGAGTCAATTTGCTTTTATTGCCAAGAGAAAGGGCATTGGAGACAAAGCTGCCCCATTTACCTAAGAGATCTAAGAGATGGGAGAGTCGAAACGTATGGCTCTAATATAGGTAAAATCCATTAACTAACTCTTTTTAAGCTTCTATTCTAGATTCTTAATACATAATGTGATAAGATTACAATTGATGTTTTGTAGGATCGAAGAAAAGAAAGGAAGCTTAAGGGAAGAAGTGAGCAAAATCTAACCGTGAAGGAATGGATTTCGATCGCATTTATCGAAGATTAGATTCTTGAGCTACTACTTAGAGTTAGAATTAGATTGCTAAGAAAGATGTATTAGCATAGTTTTTCAATGAATTGCATTGTAAGGACAATTTTTTTCCGCAATAAAATAAATTTTGATTTTATATTATTTATTTATCCTTGCAATGGCGTATATGAAAAATTGATGTTTGAATGTTTCTATTATTAGCAATAATGGATTTGGTTCTTATTATGTTATTTGTGGAAATGTCGAAGAATTTACCAAATAAGGAAAGTTTCTCATCACCCAAGTTTCAATTGGACAGAAACTTGGAATCATGCAACTTGGTTGCACGATGAATGAGGAATTTCATATTTGGAAATTAGACTAATTCATTGATAAAGTGTCAAGTGAAGGACTAAGAGATCGAATACACAAAGTTGCGTGTTGATCAAGTCCACCATAAGAGTAACAAAGATATTCGTCATGATTTACTAAAGGTTTAGTAAATATGATTATATTTATAAGATTAAGTGTAATTCTGAATTGATTAAAAGGGTTTAAATCAATAGCAAAACAAATAAGAAGAATCAAGTAGGCAGAAAGATAAAAGTTTCTCCATTCTAAGAAGAAGAGAGAGTAGCTTTTATGCTTTATGATAGGTCTTAATGATTAAGAACCATATCTCAATTGATCCTCTAAGTGAGTCTTAGTACAATTATATGTCTAAGAAGAGGAATCAAGAATTGAGGAAATGGTTAAATCAAGAAGTCAATCATACTTTGTTCCAATAACAAGTCTTAAAGTTAAGATTGTGACATTGAGTGAAAAGTATTAAGAAGGTTTGTAACATTCATCAAATGTGGAAAGTTGTGATGTCTTCGATAAGACAAAGACCAACTAGGACCAATTTATGAAGAGTTTTGATAAAAACTACACTAACTCTTGAATATTTGTTTGTCAAGAAATGGTTATTGACAAGAGAATCTTATATGTCAAGAAGTCAGTGGGAGTCTTAATGGTCTTGAAAGGTTTCAAGAACAAATCAAATAAACATTATCGATCATCACTAGCACACGAGTTGAGGTTTACAACCTATCGTGTTGACATTATTTTGTTTCTATGTTGTTCCAATGGAGTTAAGTATGCATGTGAGTCCTATGAGTTCTCATTTGAATGCATAAAAAGAAAGGACCTTGATCAATGGAAAGTACATTGATAAGAAAAGGTGAGCTGCTTAACTACTTGGAAGACATGGTGGGCAGCTGTGCTACCATAAGGCAAGAAATCGAGATTAAGAAAGTTCGATCCATATGAGTTTGAATTTGTCGTAAACTTTGGTTTTGACAAATTCACATGGATAGGAACACATACACCGTTTAAATTTAAGTGTCATAAGATTTCCTCCTTCATGAAAATGATTGTGAGGAAATGCTTTCACTAAGAAAGATTTTAAGAAGATAGTGATTGTAAAATTGCATTCTCGAATTCGATCATGGTTACGGTATCCCTTTCCATGTTTTGAATTGTGAGGTTTGGCAATTATTCTTAATTGTTTAAGACACACATATGAACTATCTAAAGGCAAAAGTGTATAAGGTCAAAAAGCCTTGATAAAAGGTTATCAAAGCATTAAGTATTAGAAACATGGACTTAAGAAATTCAATAGGTATTGTTTTTCTGAAAGTTAAGATGTTTATGAATACATGTCGAAGCTAGTGGGAGCATAAGTGTTATGTTTATAATAATCATCATGCAAGTTGGCAATATTAATTATAGAAAACAAGAGTCATTCTTTGCAAAGTCGTAAGGATGGAATAGTTGTTTTGCTATAATTAAGGGAGAGAATATTATGCTTCATTTCAAATCTAAAGGCTTAAGTTGTGGAATGTTAATAATTTAGTCAAATGTATATAGTGTGTTCTTAAAATTTCGATTATGATTACGGCATTCCTCTTCACTATTCGATTTTTGAGAACATAGCAAATAAAACATTATGCGTCGTGTCCCATACGCTTCGGGTATAGGATCGATTGCAAATGCTATAATATTTGACCATTCTAAAATTTTCCAAATGTCTAGCGCATTTAGAGGGAAAAAGGACAAGAATTGGTTTTGACTAAAATAATTAAACAACTATCAAAGGACAATCCAAAGTTCGCCGATGATTGGTCGCTTGTGAGTAGTTGGAAGTATAGTATTGGAAAATATGGAAATGTTTCCATATTGGATGGACCATATCGACATTATTATGAATAGATAAGATTCTATTAAGAATGAGTTGTCATATGGAAAATATGGAAACGTGTCCATATTGAGAATTGAATATTGAAAATCTATGTGTAGATTAGAAACTTTTATGCAAAAGGATGTTCAAAGTAATGTTCTTTGAGTGAGAGACATCACATCTAAGGAATTGTATTGTAACAATCTCCGATAGAGGACTTTGTAATATCATTGGCAATAGTCTTTGTGACTTTGGTGTAGTGACATTACGAAAGGATAGTTGCATAGAATGTTAGAATCTAGCCTATTATATAAGTAGCAAGAATTTGATATTCTTTCACTTAAGAAAAAGGATTTGGGGTTGTGAAATGAGAATGATTGGAAATGTGATCAATTTGGTCTATTTCACAAAGTAAGAACCATAGGTAAACATTGTGTGCATGCTAAGAGCATGGGACAAGTGTAATAATTCAAGTAAGAAGTTGATTACCCGAAACGACAAATAATGAGTAATCATATGGTGATAAATACAAGGTGTTTTATTTATACTCAAAGGTTTGAGGCCATATGGGATTAGTATTATTCTTGTGTTTCACATTTGCATGTTTTGACTTCCTGAATAATATAATTGGTTAAGAACAGTTAAATTATTCGAACGGGCCACAGTCGTTCATATGTTGGAAGTAGGTATGAATGAAGACTGTCGTGAATTGGTGTGTGGATTGTCTAAAGAGCATTAGACATAAGCAAATGTTTGCTGCAACGTTCATGAGTGCTTATGAATATGATTTGAGCATTGGATTAAACCCACGCTCACTTGGATCACTCCATGAATTGTATCACGAGTGATTGGTGAGACGATAACATCTTATATTCTTGAAACCGAGATGTGTGAGTTGTATCTTGCAAATCGGTTGCACATTGATAATATGTAAACGCACTAGTAACTTGGTGTTATGAAACATATTGTTGTGTGTGATTCGGTGAGTGAGTGCAAGCAAGCATTGTATCAAAGTTTATCCGTTCCTTTTATCCAAAGTGGGATAAAAGCAATATCTTTGGGCCCCTCGATGATTTTGTGATGACAAACGTAAATGCTCGGCCGGGCTAGGGCTAATTTGATTTGTTCAATTAGTCAGTCGTCATAAATCGGAAGTCGAGATATAGTACAAAGAGAATGATTTGAAATCATATCTCATATGATATCTAGAATGGAGGAATATATGATCCCTTATCTAAAGGACACACGTATCTGATAGAATCAGAGTTGACAGCGGCTTTGGAAAGCTACGATTGCAGATCAGGATCTGAAGTCATACGCATAATAGTTATTAGACTTATCCAAGTGGGAGACTGTTGGATTAGTGTCGAAGTCTATAACTATTTTGGTATGTACTTGACCCGATGGTGCATGGTCCTTTTGGGTTGCCTTCACCAAAGCAACTTGATAGGATGAATTATGGAGAGAAAGGATTAAATATGATTTATTAATATATTATGAGAATTATATATTAAAGGAGAAATCATATTGTTTAATTAATATTAGTCAAGAATTAATTAGTAATTAGTTTTGTGACTAAAAGAGATTAATTAAACTTAAGGGACTGGAATTGTAATTATAAGATAATTGCAATTTGGGCCATGGATTGCCTTATATTAAGGAGTGGATGAATTCTATGGGGAAGCCCATAAGGAAATCGTCCAAGGACTTGAAGAAAGAGGTCCATGGGTTGCTTAGGGCTTAAGCATCCAAATTAGGGTTTCTTTGTTAGATAACCCTAATAGCCTCACTATATATATGACCCTTATGACCCAAAACGTGGCTAAGCTTCATTCTAGGGTTACACACGTTTTGGGCAGCCTCCATCCTCTCTCCTCTTCATCCTCTTGCTTATGGTGTTTGTGAACCATTAGAGGAGTGACATTTGTGAATCTAGGCTTTCTAAGGTCAATACAAGGAGGAATTGGGACTGTTATTGCTACATAACAATCAAGGTAACATCTTAAACCTATTCTCATGTTAATATGATTACTTGAATGCTATAATTAGGGTTTATAGTCTTGGATAACTTGCATGTACAATAGAGAAACCTAGATCCAAGCATTAGGGTTTGTATGAGCACATAGGATGTTCTTAGGACCAAAACCTAACAAGTATGTGAATGTGAAAATTGTTATCAAAGTACAATCTCAAAGATCATGAAGATGTTGAACATGGGTGGATGTGCTAAGATCAGGCCGAACCCTTACGTTTTGAACCGGAAGTACCTGAAACATAAACTTAAACCGTAAGCACAAAGATTAGTGAGTTCCCAAAATACCACACACAACATATACATAAATATAACATCACGTGGCTGTAACGGGTCCGTATCAACCCCATGGTTCGTATTAACCCCATATAACAGAAAGTAGTTGTGTCGGATCCGTATCAACCCCCATCTCTAAATTGACCCCAAGTCCATAATGACTTCAAGCCCAGATTGGCTCCCTGGATAATTCATACAATCATATTAGTAATAGACACCTAATCACATACATCCTACACATACAAATGAGTGGGCCGACATTGGCGTCATCGACCCACTAGTGTGGTGAGAAGACTTACCTCAACTGAAGATATATGAATCACACATTTGAGTTGCTATTACTACGACTCCTCACACTTATCATAACCTAAAATCAACTCTAATTAATAATTGGGATTTTAACCCCATAATAGAAGGTCGAATTCATCCTTTATCTTACTAAGGTAAAAAGACCATTTTTCCCTTCCCATACATGACCCAACTAGACAATGCCCAAAACCCCTAATGGCCCAAGGCCCAAAGATGGCACAAAATGTTTTCTGAGAGTACGACCTGACGTACCCCTTATTACGCCCGACGTAAGCTCGATCTCGGAGGGCTTACGGGGCCACACCTCACTACGCTCAACGTACACAGGATTACGCCCAATGTATTCCCCTGAAGTCCAAACTCTCATTTAATGTCTTAATGCTTAAAGACATAATGTCCAATTTTCAGATCTAATTCTAATGAATGTTTAAAATCATAAAGTTGTAACCTTTATGCCTTTTCATGTCTATAAAGAGCACAAAACTAAAGCCCTAACTTTTACTACCATCTAAAACCCCATAACTTTTGCATGAATGAATACAAAGGGCCAATCTTGCATTTTTATATCACCAAACAATCAGAAATGCCTGGAAGGACAACTCATATGGTCTGGAGTAGATCATACTCATTAGACCAAGGTTTTTGGGACAAAAAGGTCATAACTTGCAACCTAACAAGATCTAGTAAAGCAAGCATCAAGATTTGAACTTTATACCTCCTAGAGATGCACAAAGATGAGAAGAATTTGGATCCAAAAACTTGAGAGTAACACCACTTCTCCAAAGATCTTCCTTTACCACCAAGAACACGAAAATAACAATTAAGAGCTTCAAAACTCGCATACAAGAATTAGGGTTTCGAGATGGGGGCTAATAGGGATGGAGGTTGGAGGTAAGGAAGGGTTTAAGGCCATAAAGTACTTTAAATATGGTCCAAACCTTAAAAATTAGGGTTTGAAGTCCACACGAGTACACCCAACGTACCTCAACGTACGAGAAAAAGTGCACATCCGAAGTTAATGAGTTATGCAAGGCGTAGCTCCAACTTACGCCAAGCGTAGGGACTGAAAATGCAAACATTTTGGGTTTTTAAGATATAATTGAAAAATACCTGATAATGAATGTTACACACTCGCCGCTGTGAGCCCTTTCTTCGCCGCCACCAACCGGAGATCTTCACAACCCACAAGTTTGCGTTTTTTTCCTTTCTCTTTCTGCTTTCCTCCATGTTTGTGCTGATGTCGATTTCCCTAGCTACTATTTGTGTTGTGTCGATTTTATTCTTTTTAGTGTTGTAGATTTTTTGGTTCTCTTAATTTGTGTTGTGTCGATTTTTTGATTTGAATTAGAGTTGTCGATTTTTCCATCTTTTCCTTAGTGTCTATTTGTATCTTATATGAATTTGCATTGTTGTCGATTTTTCCTTTAATATGGAGTTTAAATGTGTCGAATTCAAAACTTTGAATGTGAAACCAGATTTATGCTTCTGTCGATTTTTTCTGGTTCAATTATCAATGAAATTCTTTAGATACATATACAATACATTGAATGCCCTTTTTGGTAATTTTACATATATAAGTTTTTTTGGCCAAACACTAAAAATGACTTATCAGATTATAGTGTTTTGACACCAGATAAGCTTAGCCAAACACTTTTTTTAAAAACTCCGTTTTGACACCGCTATAAATTAATAAGTTATACGCCAAAAGTTAAAATCTTTTTTAAATAAGCTTTGCCAAACACCCTCTTAAACAAAATGATTGATGTGAAGATAACAAATATATTTCTATTTTACATGTTTGTTTTCTCGAACAAAAACTTTGTATTTATTTTGTTTTTTATTTGATTTTTCGTTGGTTCATAATCTTTTAAGGTAATATTGTCTTATATATGAAAAAAGTAAGCGAAAGATGATTTCTTTATGATACGACAACTAACTGGGGGTGAACAAATTTGAGCATCACAATTGGAGACTATTTTATTCTATTTTTCAAATTGTATAAGATGGTTTCTTTCTATTTTCCAAAAATATCGAGACAAGTAGCATGGTAAACAAGACGTCAAAATCCTAAAGGTGATAGTTATCCAAGTTAATGTGTGACTAAAATAGTAGTATATATATTCTCAATATGTTTAAGCATGTTAACATCACATTTATATCATATTTTTATAATTATCTAAGTTATTATATAATAGATTAAAGTTATCCATCCTTAGCTACAGTAAACTGCTAAGGATTTGACATAAATAGCCCCTTGATTATGGATAATGTTACAATTCCGTCTATTTTCTTTTACCATTCAAGTTTGCCATAAGATAGCCTCTCTTCACCGACTTCCTTTTTACTACGCACCGCCATTATAATTATATAAAGATTACTTTTTTATGCATGTTATTATTTTAATGTTTATACATCATTATAGTTGTTTTTTCTCATAATAATGTGTTAGCATATCAACATACATATTGATAGGTTTTATAGGTTATAAAAAAAATCATGTGGCAGAAAATAACTTAACCCTTAAATTCACATACAACCTAATTAGATCTATGTTTTCACTATTGAAATCTATAAACTATGAACATAAAAAAGAACCCTATAAAAAACCCTAGAAATTTCGAAATACTTAAAGAGGTTAAGATTTACATACCTTTTATTTGTTGTTGTAAATAACTAATTGAATCCTTCTTCAAAAGCTCTTAGAAGCAAACACCATAAATCTCGTGCATCTGATGTTTCACACCCAAACCGTAGCAGCTAGGAAAATTGAAGAGAGAGGAGAGGGGAGGATTTTTAGAATTCTTCTTGGGATTATAGCCGTCGAAAATCACAATGATAGGACCCCTATTTATAGCTGGTAGGGAAACCCTAGATAACCTTAATTTGAATATAATATTATTATTTCAAAATTCTGTAATTATCCAATCTCATAATTATATACTTTTCTTATTATCCATATTAACTATATGGAATATTACAGAAACCATAAGGAAAGCCTTTAAACTTCGGCCAACCTAGGATTATTCTAGAATTCCACTTTTGTTCAACTATTAAACAATTACAACTTTAGTCCCTACACTTTTAATCAATCAAATTAATCCCAAAATTAATTATAATTAATTTTTGATTAATTCTTAATTAAATAATAATACTTCTAGTTAATATATTATTCTCATAATATATTAATAAATCATTTATTGTTATTTATTAATCATATAATAAATCACTAAATCAGTCTCTATCTCTTTCTAAAAGTCATCATATTCAATTACTAGGTTTGAGGGCAACCCAAAAGAACTTTGCTAATAGTTCAAGTATATACAAGTTTAGTTATTGGATTAGACAACTAATCTAACACTCTCCTACTTGGATAAGTTTATAGATACATTTGCCAATATAACTTCTAAACTAACAGCAAAGGGTGCTTCCCAGAGCAACTCTAATCTCTGATCTGATCAAACATTAGTCCTAAGATAAGTGATCAAATATTCATTCGTTCTACAAGATATCATATGGACATGAGACATGGATTAGAATCAATCTTATTGTCCAAAATTTTGTTTCCCGATTTCCTGATTTGTGATGACCCCATAAGACTTACTAATTGAACACATCAATTCAGTCTTGGTTGGGCCTATCACTATAAGTCAACACCAAATCACTAAAGGGCCCCAAAGATATCGATTTTCTAGTTAGCTAAAAAAGGAACGAATAAACTTTGACTAATATGCTTGTATCGTTTACTCACTAAATCATACATGACACTATGTTTTATAACATCAAGTTACTGATGAATTTTCTCAATATCAATGTACAACTGACTTGTAAATACAACTCATATATCTCCATTTTAAGAATATAAGATATTATCGTCTCAGAATTACTCGTGATATAATCCATGAAGTAATTCTCTGAGCGTGCGTTTATCCAATACTCAAATCTCAATTTTCTAAGTACTCATAGATGTTGAAGCAACACAATTACTATGTCTAAACTCATTAGACAATATATAATCCAATTCATGACAGAGAGCAGTATGAGGAACATCTTTGTGAGCTTCTGGGGTTTTGAGGCGAGAACGGCTTTATGCTAAGTTCTCGAAGTGTGAGTTTTGGTTATGAGAGGTTCAGTTCCTTGGACACCTCATTAATCAGGATGGGATATTGGTCGATCCGGCCAAGATCGAGGTTGTGATGCAACGGGAGGTTCTGAAATCTCCCTCGGATATTAGGTGTTTCTTAGGTTTGGCAGGGTACTATCGGAGATTCATTTAGAATTTCTCCAAGATTGCAGTACCCCTCACTCGTATGACGAGGAAGGGGGTGGATTTTCTGTAACGACCCGTTTCCGGTATGTTAATTAATTTGTTTTGGGCTAAGTTTTCAAGAGGGACTCGGCGAGTTCTAGCCTGACTCGCCGAGTCGGGTCGCGCATTTTGGGCACGCGGGAGCCGGCGACTCGACGAGTCCATATCCTGGACTCGGCGAGTCCATCCGTCTGGGTGAAACCCTAACTCCCCGGGTTTGCTCACTATTTAAACCCCATTATAGCCTCCATCTCGTCACTTTCCCCTGTTAGCACTGTGAGAAACCCTAAACCTTCCTCTTGTGAGCTTATAAGTGATCTTATTCCATTTTGGTGAAGGAGTGAAGAAGGAGAAGAAGAAGGAAGCAAGGAAACGAGTTCTAGTGCCAAGATCCAAGGTCAAGTGTGAACTTATTCAGGTATTTTCGGAGTCCTCTTCTGGTTTCATGCTTAAACTTCCATTAGAGCTCTTTTAAGGGCTATTTGATGCTTGTTCCAAGCTTTATGCTTGCTTGATTGTATTATTAAGCCGAAACACCTATGGATCTTAGTGTTGGGGTGTTGAAGAGTCCAGATCCACTGTCTTTTTGGGATTACATTGCTTATTAGCCATGGATCTACCCTTATTGTGCATATTTTAGCCTTATTTCCCTCATTCATGTAGTTGTGCACGTAAAGTTGGAAACTTTACGTGGTAAAACAGCTTAATGGACCTAGATCTATCATTTGCATGTGTTGGATTCAAGAGAAATCGAGTAAAAATATGTTGCATGGCGGCGACTCGGCGAGTCGGAAGAACGACTCGACGAGTCACGTCGCGGGTCCCGAGTTCTCCAGTTTCTTCAGTGTCGAGTGGACTAGGTGAGTTAGGGAGTGGACTCAGCGAGTTAAGAGTAGACTCAGTAATGGAGGGACTCGGCGAGTTGTTCATACAACTCGGCGAGTCCAAGGCAACCTCCTTAAGGATTAAGAACAACTCGTCGAGTCTGTTCATCTGACTCGGCGAGTCGGATGAAGATCATCTGAGTTCTTGGATCCAGAGGGTACCCGTCGAGTCGATGCCACACTCGACGAGTAACAGCATGTAAGAGTTGAACGGGGAATCTAGGACTCGGCGAGTCGGGTATCCCGACTCGGCGAGTCAGCCCTGAGTAAGTCAACTTTGACCAAGGGTAAAAGGGTCATTTTACCCTGAGTATAGTGCTAGTGATTGATCGAGTGTGTTTATGGATTTGTAGCCGAGGAGATTCAGGAGCAGCAGCCGTTAGCTTTCCGAGCCACACACTCATCCGCTAGCTTACGAGGTGAGTCTCCTTTCTGTAGGGACGGGTCTAAGGCCACAATGCCGGCCCGTCCAGTTAATAGTAGTTTCCGGACTTCGGTCCGATGTAGTAGTTCGTATGTTTGATGCCTTCGTGGTTCAGACATGTTCTATGTGCTATGTGTATGTTCCGGGCCACGGCCCGATGCAGTATGCAATATAAATGGTTATGATATGCTATGCTATGTGCAGTCAGTCCCGGACCTCGGTCCGATGCAGGGGACACGGTCCCAGTCAGTTCCGGACTCGGTCCGATGCAGTCAGTTCCGGACTTCGGTCCGATGCAGTTAGTTCCGGACTTCGGTCCGATGCAGGGGACAAGGTCCCAGCCAGTTCCGGACTTTGGTCCGATGCAGTTTCCGGGTTTCGGCCCGATGCAGTGGGCAAGGCCCGATATGTGTTTATGTGTTATTGTATGGTATGTGGTAATTTGGGGGAGCTCACTAAGCTTCGTGCTTACAGTTTCAGTTTTGGTTTCAGGTACTTCCACAAGCAAAGGGAAGAGCTCTGGATGACGGCATCGCACACACCACCGCCTCAGCTTTAGCCTGGGATTGATTTAGATGTTTGATCTGATGTAGCATGATACAGTTTTCCGCACAGTATTTTACTATGTTTTGGAATACATCACGTATGGTTTTATTATATGATGCTCTGATTGCAGTTTTGATTATATTAAAAACAAAAATTTTTGGGTCGTATTTTTGGGTTGTTTCAAGTTGGTATCAGAGCCCTGGTTTGAGGGATTCGGATACACTCTCGGGTGTATCTGAACTCAAACTAAGGGGAAATAAAAGATTTTTAATAAAATGTTTTTACAAAAGAATTTTGAAAACACTTAGGAGGAAAAAGAATTGTTTTAAGATAGAGGTGTGTGTATGCGGTCAACCGAGCTCAAGTAAGTACTCCCAAATTATCCATACAAGTTATTTGTTCAATTTCAGTTTAGTAGAACAGCATGCTAGAATAGGACTAAGGGTGTAGGAGGATGCCTTATGTGCCTGCTTATGTGTTACAGCTCTATGAATATTGCATGCTAGAATTGAGTAGACAGCAGTAGGATAGCCTGTTTAGGTTATGCCTGATAGCGTGAGCTTAGCATCCTATGATAGTGCAATTTCTTGTTATAAGAATAGCTTGCGTGAGTCTGTTTCCCTTGTCCGAATGCTGCTTGCTTTGTGCTTAGTGGGATTCGAGTAATGGGAGTTAGCCATTAGGTGGACACGTCACACCACATGTAATCAGGTTTGAATAATCCCAGAGTGCTGGAACTGGCCCTACTGCGCAGCTCTTGTTTGAGTCCAACCGTTGTAGGGACGGATCTTTTACTTGAAGGATTATCCGATCCTCATCACATGTGATGGTGTTCAGGTGATGGCTAACTGGCAGTGCAAGGAGACCTACAGCAGCTGAGGACCAGTCGTATTGAGCTCGAGTTTTCTCTAGGGCAAGCCTAGGGTGAGGGTAGCAGAAAATAGCAGCGGTAGAAGTGACTTGGGGAAGTCGAGGCAGTTCTTGAGGAAAGTACGGATAGATGTGGAAGGTAGTAGGGGCCCATACTACTGGAAACAGAGGATCCGTACTCGAATCAAGGAAGGCCAAGATTAGACCAGGAAGCTAGTAGTCGTATTATGATCCCTTGAAATATTTCAATGTTCTGATGTTGTTATGATATGTTTCAGAATGGTAGTTTTGCGTCCGAGGCCAGCAGCCGGCAGTTCAGATGCCGAAGGAGGATCAGGATCGGGATCCGACCCGGAGGTCGGACGGATGGATGAGCAGACCAGAGAGTTCCTTTCTTCTGAGATTACTCGCATCATACTTGAGCAGACTCCTGTGATCTTCGGTTCGATCAAGGAGGGCATTTTGGAGATGATGGATGAGAGACTGAGTACCTTCCGTACTGAGATGGCGGCCATGATGGGGTCGCGCACACTCACTTTCAGGGAGTTCAGGGCGTGCGGGGCTCCTGACTACCACGGGGCACGGGACCCCATAGCGAGTACCAGGTGGTTGGCGGATGTGGCCAACGCATTCCGCACTAGCAGATGTCCCGAGGGGGACAAGGTCAAATTGGCGTCCTGTCTCCTGAAGGACAGGGCACGTGACTGGTGGGAGGAGGTAGGACATACCATCGGGGATGATGCGGCATTGGATGCCATGACCTGGGCTGATTTTTCTACCAGGTTCAGAGCGGAGTTCGCACCGGTCATTGAGGTGCAACAGTTAGCCAGGGAGTTCCAGGATCTTACCCAGACTACCGAGACAGTGGCGGAGATCACCGCCAAGTTCAGGGAGCGGGCCCTTCTTGTTCCTCAGTATGCAGCAGACGAGGAGATGAAGAAGGCCCGTTATCACGAGATGTTGCGGAGCGACATTCGTATGTTTGTGAGCCGGTCCAGTTGCAAAACACTGGACGACATGATTGCTAGAGCCAGAGAGAGGGAGATTGATCTCGAGATGGAGAGGAAGAGGAAACCGGAGGCGGTTTCGGGCGCAGGCAGTGTGGGCAAAAAGCCCAAGGTTTCAGATCACAGACCTAGGAGTCAGCAGAGCCACGGTCGATGTGGCAAGTGTGGGAGATTGCACGAGGGAGCGTGCAAGGCAGGGAGTTCCGGCTGCTACAAGTGCGGTCGGATTGGGCATTTGAGTAGGGATTGTACGGCCCCTGCCACTACGGTTACAGCATCGGATCTGATTTGCTTTCAGTGCAACCAGAGGGGACATAAAAGGTCCCAGTGTCCCAGTTTAGCTGCAGCAGGGAAGGTGCATGCACCCGCCCCTGCTACCTTGAGGATCACGGATGGCCGTCAGGGCCGAGCTGATGCGCCAGTGGCGAAGAGCAGGGCATTTCAGATGACAGCAGAGGAGGCGCGAGCGACTCCTGATGTGGTGACGGGGTCGTTCTCTGTGAACGGCATTTCTGCTTTGGTATTATTCGATTCGGGGGCTACCCGATCATTCGTATCTCTTGCGCTTAGCAAGAGGTTCAGTAGAGCTCCAGGGAAACTGGATTGTCCGTTAGAGGTGGAGATAGCAGATGATAGGACCGTGAGGGTCGACAAAGTATATAGAGGGTGTTCCCTTCAGATATTTGAGGAGCAGTTTTCAGTGGATTTGGTTCCGATTCCCCTGCGCGGGAATAAAGTTATTGTGGGAATGGATTGGCTAAGCCCCAACGGGGCGGTGATTGACTGTGAGCTTCAGCTAGTGAGGGTTCGCACTCCCAGTGGGGGAGAGATAGTGGTTCAGGGCGAGAGGCCCCAACGAGGATTGACCTTCTGCTCGGCCGCTAGGGCGAGGCGCTACGTTCAGCAGGGTTGCGCCGGTTATGTAGCCTACGTCTTGGATGCCCGGGATAAGGGCAAGACGACGATCGATGATGTTCCTATTGTTCGAGATTACCCGGAAGTGTTTCCCGAGGATTTGCCCGGGATACCTCCTGAGAGGCAGGTTGAGTTCAGGATCGACCTGGTTCCTGGTGCGGCTCCGATAGCCAAAGCACCATATCGACTTGCTCCCCCTGAGATGCAGGAGTTGTCTACACAGCTTCAGGAGCTGTTAGACAAGGGTTTCATTCGACCGAGCAGTTCGCCTTGGGGAGCGCCGATCTTATTTGTGAGGAAGAAAGACGGGTCGCATCGGATGTGTATTGACTACCGGGAGTTGAACAAGGTAACGGTGAAGAACCGTTACCCACTTCCGAGGATAGATGACTTGTTCGATCAGCTCCAGGGAGTGTCTTGGTTCTCCAAGATCGACCTACGCTCCGGTTACCACCAGATGAGGGTCAGGGATGAGGATGTACAGAAGACTGCTTTCAGGACCCGTTATGGTCATTATGAGTTTGTGGTGATGCCATTTGGGCTCACCAATGCCCCAGCCGCGTTCATGGATCTCATGAACCGCGTGTGTAGACCGATGCTGGATCGGTCAGTGATAGTGTTCATCGATGACATCTTGGTGTATTCCAGGACGCAAGAGCAGCACGAGGAGCACCTGCGGGAGGTGTTGGAGACTTTGAGGAGGGAGAGACTGTTCGCTAAGTTCTCCAAGTGCGAGTTCTGGTTACGCGAGGTGCAGTTTCTTGGGCATCTCGTTAATCAGAAGGGTATTTTGGTTGACCCGGCCAAGATTGAGGCCGTGATGCAGTGGGAGGTCCCGAGGTCTCCATCTGAGATTCGGAGCTTCCTAGGATTGGCAGGGTATTATCGGAGGTTTATTCAGGATTTCTCCAAGATAGCAGTGCCGCTCACCCGACTAACCAAGAAGTCGGTAGTTTTTCGTTGGGGGCCTGAGCAGCAGGCGGCGTTCGAGACTCTCAGGCAGAGATTGTGCGAGGCTCCGATCCTTACCTTGCCAGAGGGTGTTGAGGATTTCGTGGTCTATTGTGATGCTTCGATCACCGGTATGGGAGCAGTGTTGATGCAGCGAGGCCATGTGGTGGCTTATGCTTCGAGACAGTTGAAGCCTCACGAGGCTAATTATCCTACCCATGATTTGGAGCTGGGGGCAGTTGTATTTGCTCTCAAGATATGGAGGCATTACCTGTATGGGGTCCGCTGTACTATCTACACGGACCACAAGAGTTTACGATACCTTATGGATCAGCCGAGTTTGAATATGAGACAGAGGAGATGGTTGGACGTGCTGAAGGACTATGACTGTGAGATCCTGTATCATCCAGGGAAGGCCAACGTGGTGGCCGATGCCCTAAGCCGCAAGGTGTCGGCGGCCCCTATCAGGGATTTGTGTATGAGGATGACGGTAATCACTCCTCTGTTGGAGCGGATCAAGGAGGCTCAGATGGAGGGTCTCAAGGAGGAAAGGCAGAAGTGCGAGAGGATAGTGGGTCGAGTAGCTTCGTTCGACTACGACAGCCGGGGTTTGATGACGCTTCATGGTAGGGTGTGGGTACCGTACTGGGGTGGGGTACGGCAGATATTGATGGACGAGGCTCATAAGTCTCGATTTTCTATCCATCCAGGGGCGACGAAGATGTATCGAGATCTTCGACCTGATTATTGGTGGCCCTGCATGAAGCGGGACGTCGCCTGGTACGTGGAGAGGTGCTTGACCTGCCGGAAGGTCAAGGCGGAGCACCAGAGACCTCACGGCAAGATGCAGCCGTTGGATATTCCCGTGTGGAAATGGGAGGACATCACCATGGATTTTATCACCAAACTTCCCAGGACCGCACGTGGAGTAGATTCGATATGGGTAGTGGTGGATCGGTTGACGAAGAGTGCCCATTTTATTCCGATCCAGGAGAGTATATCGGCGGAAAGGTTAGCCGATATCTATGTGCGAGAGATTGTGGCACGTCATGGAGTGCCGGTATCGGTGGTGTCAGACCGAGATGTTCGCTTCACGTCCAGATTTTGGAAGCGGTTTCACGACGAGATGGGTACTCGTCTCCATTTCAGCACCGCTTTCCATCCTCAGACTGACGGGCAGAGTGAGAGGACGATTCAGACCCTCGAGGACATGCTTAGGGCATGTGTTCTGGATTTTGGGGGCTGTTGGGATACGTATCTTCCCTTAGCGGAATTCTCGTATAACAACAGCTATCATGCGAGCATAGATCGACCTCCTTTTGAGATGTTATATGGCAGGAAGTGCAGGACCCCGATTTGTTGGGGCGAGGTCGGTCAGCGGGTCATGGGGAGCACCGAAGTGGTGCTCAAGACGACGGAACTGATCCAGCAGGTCCGTAGTAGACTGCAGACTGCGCAGAGCCGGCAGAAGAGCTACGCCGACAGGAGGCGTTCAGACTTGGAGTTCCAGGTGGGAGACATGGTTCTTCTGAAAGTCTCACCTTGGAAAGGTGTCATCAGGTTCCGGAAGAGGGGCAAATTGGGCCCCAGATTTATTGGTCCTTTCAGGGTTTCGGCCCGGGTGGGTCGGGTTGCTTATCGGTTAGATCTTTCGGAGGAGCTCAGTTTGATACACAACACCTTCCACGTGTCGCAGTTGAGGAAGTGTTTAGTGGACGAGACAGCGGTCGTTCCCTTGGAGGATATCCAGGTCGATAGCGGCTTGAATTATATCGAGAAACCGATAGCAATTTTGGAGCGAAAGACCAAGACCTTGAGGAACAAGGTAATTCAGCTGGTAAAGGTGCAGTGGCAGCATCGGAAGGGGTCTGAATGGACATGGCAGGCTGAAGAAGAAATGAGAACGCACTACCCGGAGTTATTCGCAGATCCAGCCGTAGCAGACTTCGAGGACGAAGTCTGAAACAAGTGGGGGATTTTCTGTAACGACCCGTTTCCGGTATGTTAATTAATTTGTTTTGGGCTAAGTTTTCAAGAGGGACTCGGCGAGTTCTAGCCTGACTCGCCGAGTCGGGTCGCGCATTTTGGGCACGCGGGAGCCGGCGACTCGACGAGTCCATATCCTGGACTCGGCGAGTCCATCCGTCTGGGTGAAACCCTAACTCCCCGGGTTTGCTCACTATTTAAACCCCATTATAGCCTCCATCTCGTCACTTTCCCCTGTTAGCACTGTGAGAAACCCTAAACCTTCCTCTTGTGAGCTTATAAGTGATCTTATTCCATTTTGGTGAAGGAGTGAAGAAGGAGAAGAAGAAGGAAGCAAGGAAACGAGTTCTAGTGCCAAGATCCAAGGTCAAGTGTGAACTTATTCAGGTATTTTCGGAGTCCTCTTCTGGTTTCATGCTTAAACTTCCATTAGAGCTCTTTTAAGGGCTATTTGATGCTTGTTCCAAGCTTTATGCTTGCTTGATTGTATTATTAAGCCGAAACACCTATGGATCTTAGTGTTGGGGTGTTGAAGAGTCCAGATCCACTGTCTTTTTGGGATTACATTGCTTATTAGCCATGGATCTACCCTTATTGTGCATATTTTAGCCTTATTTCCCTCATTCATGTAGTTGTGCACGTAAAGTTGGAAACTTTACGTGGTAAAACAGCTTAATGGACCTAGATCTATCATTTGCATGTGTTGGATTCAAGAGAAATCGAGTAAAAATATGTTGCATGGCGGCGACTCGGCGAGTCGGAAGAACGACTCGACGAGTCACGTCGCGGGTCCCGAGTTCTCCAGTTTCTTCAGTGTCGAGTGGACTAGGTGAGTTAGGGAGTGGACTCAGCGAGTTAAGAGTAGACTCAGTAATGGAGGGACTCGGCGAGTTGTTCATACAACTCGGCGAGTCCAAGGCAACCTCCTTAAGGATTAAGAACAACTCGTCGAGTCTGTTCATCTGACTCGGCGAGTCGGATGAAGATCATCTGAGTTCTTGGATCCAGAGGGTACCCGTCGAGTCGATGCCACACTCGACGAGTAACAGCATGTAAGAGTTGAACGGGGAATCTAGGACTCGGCGAGTCGGGTATCCCGACTCGGCGAGTCAGCCCTGAGTAAGTCAACTTTGACCAAGGGTAAAAGGGTCATTTTACCCTGAGTATAGTGCTAGTGATTGATCGAGTGTGTTTATGGATTTGTAGCCGAGGAGATTCAGGAGCAGCAGCCGTTAGCTTTCCGAGCCACACACTCATCCGCTAGCTTACGAGGTGAGTCTCCTTTCTGTAGGGACGGGTCTAAGGCCACAATGCCGGCCCGTCCAGTTAATAGTAGTTTCCGGACTTCGGTCCGATGTAGTAGTTCGTATGTTTGATGCCTTCGTGGTTCAGACATGTTCTATGTGCTATGTGTATGTTCCGGGCCACGGCCCGATGCAGTATGCAATATAAATGGTTATGATATGCTATGCTATGTGCAGTCAGTCCCGGACCTCGGTCCGATGCAGGGGACACGGTCCCAGTCAGTTCCGGACTCGGTCCGATGCAGTCAGTTCCGGACTTCGGTCCGATGCAGTTAGTTCCGGACTTCGGTCCGATGCAGGGGACAAGGTCCCAGCCAGTTCCGGACTTTGGTCCGATGCAGTTTCCGGGTTTCGGCCCGATGCAGTGGGCAAGGCCCGATATGTGTTTATGTGTTATTGTATGGTATGTGGTAATTTGGGGGAGCTCACTAAGCTTCGTGCTTACAGTTTCAGTTTTGGTTTCAGGTACTTCCACAAGCAAAGGGAAGAGCTCTGGATGACGGCATCGCACACACCACCGCCTCAGCTTTAGCCTGGGATTGATTTAGATGTTTGATCTGATGTAGCATGATACAGTTTTCCGCACAGTATTTTACTATGTTTTGGAATACATCACGTATGGTTTTATTATATGATGCTCTGATTGCAGTTTTGATTATATTAAAAACAAAAATTTTTGGGTCGTATTTTTGGGTTGTTTCATTTTCGGTGAAGCCCTGAGTAGTAGTCGACATCTGAGACCCTTCAGCAGAGATTATATGAGGCACCAGTTTTGACCGCCCCATAGGGAATTGAGGATTTTGTGGTGTTATGTGATGCATCCGTCACTAGCTTGGGGGCGGTCCTCATGCAGAGAGGATGGGTGATAGCTTCTGCTTTGTGGCAGCAAAAGCCGCACGAGACGAGATATCCCACGCATGATCTGGAGTTGGGGCAGTGGTTTTTTCTCTCAAGATTTAGAGGCATTATCTTTATGGGATCCGATGTACTATCTACACTGATCACAAGAATTTGAGACATATTATGGATCAACTGAACCTGAACATGAGGCATCGCAGGTGGCTGGACGTAGTCAAGGATTATGACCGTGAGATCATTTACCATCCAGGTAAAGCGAACGTGGTGGCGGATGCTTTGAGCCGTAAGTCGGCTGGGTATTCAGATGGGGTATCGTGTATGAGGATATTAATGGATTCTCTGCTTTTGGGATTGATTATGGAAGCTTGGGTCGAGGGTGTTCGAGAAGAGAACCGGAAGATAGAGAAAATCGGAGGTGAGATCACCAAATTTGTTCCGGATAGTTGTGGATTGTTGACCCGTTGTGGTCGGGTATGGGTTCCTATGTCTGGTGGGGTGAGACAAATTGTTTTGGAGGAGGCTCATAAGTCACGTTTTTCTATCCATCTGGGGGCCACCAAGATGTATCGGGATCTTAGATTGAGCTATTGGTGGTCGTGTATGAAGAGGAAGATAGCCTGGTATGTGGAGAGGTGCATGACCTGCAGAATGGTCAAGGCCGAGCATCAGAGGCCATATGGAAAGCTGCAGCCTTTGGAGGTTCCCATGTGGAAATGGGATCATATTTTGATGGATTTTATCACCAAGTTGCCGAAGACGGCAAAGGGTTTCGATGCTATTTGGGTCATCGTGGATCGATTGACCAAGAGTGTCCACTTCATGGTGAATCGGGAGAGTTATTTGGCCGAGAAGTTGGCCGATCGTTATAATCGCGATATCGTTGCTTGCCATGGGGATCCGTTATCCATTTTTTTAGACTGTGATGTTCGGCTCACCTCACGTTTTTGGCAGAAGTTCCATGAGGAACTAGGCACGAGGTTGCACTTTAGCACAACTTATCATCTGCAGACCAACGACCAGAGTGATCGATTTGGTGGGAGATGGGACTCCTACCTACCTATTTTGGAGTTCTCCTACAACAACAGTTTTCACTCCAGCATTGGTGCTCCGCGTTTTGAGCTTTTGTATGGGAGGAGATGTCGTACCCCAGTTTGTTGGGGAGAGGTTGGTCACAAGGTTATGGGGCGGACCGAGGTAGTCCTTCAGACTACAGAGATTATTCAACAAATCAGGTAGAGATTGCAGACTGCTCAGAGTCGGCAGAAGAGCTATGTCGACCGGCGCCGATTCAAGTTTGAATTTCAGGTCGGCGACATGGTGTTACTGAAAGTCTAACCTTGGAAAGGTGTGATTCGCTTCAGGAAGAGGGGGAAATTAGGTCCCCGATATATTGGTCCATTTTGGGTTATTGTTAGGTTTGGAAAGGTTGCCTACATATTTGATCTTCCCGAGGAGCTCAGTCAGATTCACAGCACTTTCCATGTTTCACAGCTGCAAAAGTGCGTATTAGATGAGGATGCAATGGTTTCTTTGGATGATATTCAGGTTGATGAGCGTCTAAACTATGTGGAGAGGCTGGTAGCTATTCTGGAAAGGAAGGTAAATATTTTGCATAACAAGGAAGTACAATTGGTAAAGGTACGATGGCAGCACTGGAGGGGCTCTGAGTGTACCTAAGAGTCGGAGGCTGAGATGCAGGAGTACTATCTAAATTTGTTCTCTGCAACAGACTTCGAGGATGACGTCTAGTTCAAGTGGGGAGAGTTGTAACACCCCAGTTTTCAGGTATTTTCAAATCCATCCCTTGGTTTTAAATTATGTCATTTTGGTCCTTGGATTTGAAGGAAGTAGCCATGAGAAGCCCTAGTTGCAAGATTGTAATTTTGATGCAGGATGTGTACACTAAGCGTACATGTGAGTACACTAAGCGTACTAGGGCGTGCCTTAGTACGCTGGGCGTACTCATGTACGAATGAAACCCAAGGTTTTAGGGGTTGAGGGGTATTTAAGCATCCATATGGCTCATTTACCCCCACCTTTTCAGCCTCCAAAGCCCTTTGATTTGTTTTTGGCAAACCCTAGTCCTTTAAGAGTGTTTTTTTTAGCTAAAAGTGTGTTCTTGGTGTGCATAAAGAAGAAGGAGTTGCATCAAGGAGCTTAGAAGTTGAAGCAAGCTTGTGGATCTTGGATCATTACCTCCTTGGGAAGCTCCAAAAGGTAAAAAGTCTTCACCTTGATGCTTTGTTTTCTTGGATCTCATTTTGGAAGCTTTATGTTGTTATTCTTGTCTCAAAATTCCCATTCTTATGCATGTTTGGTTTTGGACGATTTGGGATGTCGCTTTAGACCCTAGGAAGTGTCCTAAGCCATAAAAATGAGGTCCCTTTAGATAGTTGGGCTCCATGTTTCTTGTAGAAGGTCTTAATGGATTAAGACCTTGCATTAAGGACTTTTTGGATTTGAAAAATCATAAAGTTGGGAACTTTATGACCCTAGTATGCCTCTAGACCTTGGATCTGAAGTTTGAGTTCAAGTGCTAAAGCCATTAAGCACTTAATGAAGAAGTTGGCTATGCGAGGGTACGTCCCGTGTAGCCTGGTGTACTCCCCGCGTACCAGGTCAGCCACCCCGATGGTGGTTCTCTGCGAAGCCTTGTGTATGTTGAGCGTACCTTCAGAGTACACCCCGTGTACGCGCATGGAGCAACCCATGTTGAGTTAACTCGGTTGGGTTGACTCGGCTAGGTTGACTCAGTGGGTTTATGGACTTTGACCAGTTGACTCTGAGTTTGATCATGTTTGACCAAGTTTGACTTTTGAGGGTATTTTGGGTATTGTTGGGATTTTGATGGAATTGGTCACTTGATGGATGTAAGTATTGACTAGAGAGCTGAGATTCGGATTCGGGCCTTATCAGTTTTGTTCAGCTTGTGATGTGAGTTTTCCTCACTGTACTTACAGGTCCAAGGAGCCGAGGTTGGCCCATTGGTTTGATAACCTGATATTGTTGATATGTTGAATATGAAATAGATATACATGCTAGTTTTGATACGCTAGTCTGGTATATCTGTAGGACTACCTATGCTACTCTCTGTTTATCTGTATATGATATTATTTGTTATATGTCTACATATTGTGTGGGTTGGGTTGAGGTTGTACTGCTCCGTTCTGAAGCCAACATACCTGGAGCAAACTAGATATGAG